>NC_083714.1:3404626-3714137 GCF_033118175.1 Dama dama | reverse complement strand
TTTCACACCTTTTTATACTCCTCCTGTTTTCCAGAACTTTTCATGCTCCTCGTATTTTTCAGACCTTTTCATGCTCCTCGTTTTTTTTAGACCTTGTCATGCTCCTCGTATTTTTCAGACCTTTTCATACTCCTAGTATTTTTCAGATCTTTTCATGCCTCTCGTATTTTTCAGACCTTTACATGGTCCTCGTATATTTCAGACCTTTTCGTTCTTCTCGGATTATTCGCACCTTTTCAGGCTCCTCATATTTTTGAGACCTTTTCATCCTGTTCGTGTTTTCACACCTTTTCAAGCTCTTTGTATTTTTCACACTTTTTCGTGCTCTTCATATTGTTCACATCTTTTCATGCTCCAAGTATTTTTTAGACCTTTTCATGCTCCTCGTGTTTTTCAGAACTTTTCATGCTTCTCGTATTTTTCAGACCTTTTCATGCTCCTCGTATTTTTCACAGCTTTTCATTCTCCTCGTATTTTTCAGACCTTTTCATGCTCCTTGTATTTTTCACACATTTTCATGCTCTTCGTGTTTTTCACACCTATTCATGCTCCTTATGTTTTTAACACCTTTTCATGCTCCCTATATTTTTCACACCTTTTCAGGCTCCTCATATTTTTGAGACCTTTTCATGTTCTTCGTGTTTTCACACCTTTTCAAGCTCTTTGTATTTTTCACACTTTTTCGTGCTCTTCATATTGTTCACACCTTTTCATGCTCCACGTATTTTTTAGACCTTCTCATGCTCCTTGCGTTTTTCAGAACTTTTCATGCTTCTCGTATTTTTCAGACCTTTTCATGCTCCTCATATTTTTCAGAACTTTTCATGCTCCTCGTGTTTTGCAGACCTTTTCATGCTCCTCGTATTTTTCAGACCTTTTCATGCTCCTCGTATTTTTGACACCTATTCATGCTCCTCATATTTTTCAGAACTTTTCATGCTCCTGGTATTTTTCAGACCTTTTCATGCTCCTCGTATTTTTCAGACCTTTTCATTCCCCTCCTATTTTCAGACCTTTTTTGCTCCTCATATTTTTCATACCATTTCATGCTACTCATATTTTTCACATCTTTTCATGCTCCTCATATTTTTGACACCTTTTAAAGGTCTTCATATTTTTCACACCGTTTCATGCTCTTTATATTTTCACACCATTTCATGTTGCTTGTATATTTCAGACCTTTTCATGCTCCTACTCTTTTTCCTACCTTTTCATGCTCCTCGTATTTTTCTCACATTTCCTTTCACATCGTATTTTTCACAGCTTTTCATGCTCCTCATATTTTTCACACCTTTTCATGCTCCTCGTATTTTTCACACCCATTCATGCTCCTTGTATTTTTCAGACCTTTTCATGCTCTTCGTATTTTTCACACCTTTTCATGCTCCTCATATTTTTGAAACCTTTTCATGTTCCTCATATTTATCACACCGTTTCATACTCCTCATATTTTTCACACCTTTTCATGTTCCTCGTATTTTTCAAACCTTTTCATGCTCCTCATATTTTTCAGACATTTTCATGCTCCTAGTATTGTTCACACCTTTTCATGCTCCTCGTTTTTTTCACACCTTTTCATATTCCTCGTATTTTTCACACCTATTCATGCTCCTTGTATTTTTCAGACCTTTTCATGCTCTTCATATTTTTCACAGCATTTCATGCTTTCGCATTTTTAACACCGTTTCAAGCTCCTCGTATTTTTCACACCTTGTCATGCACTTTGTATTTTTCAAACCTTTTCATGCTCTTTGTATTTTTCACAACTTTTCATGCTTTTCATAATTTTTCACACCTTTTCATTGTCTTCGTATATTTCACACAAGTCATGCTCTTTGTATTTTTCACACCTTTTCAAGCTCTTCATACTTTTAAAACCATTTCATGCTCTTCATATTTTTCACAACTTTTCATGCTCCTCATATTTTTGACACCTTTTAAAGGTCTTCATATTTTTCACACCGTTTCATGATCTTCATATTTTCACACCATTTCATGCTCCTCAAATTTTTTAGACATTTTCATGCTCCTCATATTTTTCAGACCTTTATATGCTCCTCGTATTTTTCACACCTTTTCATGCTCCTCGTGTTTTTCACACCTTTTCATGCTCCTCGTATTTTTTTCAGACCTTTTCATGCTCCTGTTTTTTTCACACATTTTCATGCTCCTCGTATTTTTAACACCTTTTCAGGCTCCTCGTATTTTTCAGCCCTTTTCATGCTCCTACTATTGTTCACACCTTTTCGTGCTCCTCGTATTTTTCACACCTTTTCGTGCTCCTCGTATTTTTCACACCTTTTCATGCTCCTCGTATTTATCACACCGTTTCATACTCCTCATATTTTTCACACCTTTTCATGCTCCTTGTATTTTTCAAACCTTTTCATGCTCCTCGTTTTTTTCAGACATTTTCATGCTCCTAGTATTGTTCACACCTTTTCATGCTCCTCGTATTTTTCACACCTATTAATGCTCCTTGTATTTTTCAGACCTTTTCATGCTCTTCGTATTTTTCACAGCATTTCATGCTTTCACATATTTCACACCGTTTCATGCTCCTCGTATTTTTCACATGTTTTCATGCACTTTGTATATTTCAAACCTTTTCATGCTCTTTGTATTTTTCACAACTTTTCATGCTTTTCATAATTTTTCACACCTTTTCATTGTCTTCGTATATTTCACACCAGTCATGCTCTTTGTATTTTTCACACCTTTTCAAGCTCTTCATACTTTTCAAACCATTTCATGCTCTTCATATTTTTCACAACTTTTCATGCTCTTCATATTTTTTACATATTTCATTCTCCTCATATTTTTCATACCATTTCATGCTCCTCTTATTTTTCACATCTTTTCATGCTCCTCATATTTTTGACACCTTTTAAAGGTCTTCATATTTTTCACACCCTTTCATGCTCTTTATATTTTCACACCGTTTCATGTTCCTCGTATTTTTCAGACCTTTTCATGCTCCTACTAGTTTTCCCACCTTTTCATGCTCCTTGTGTTTTTAGCAGATTTTCTTTCTCATCATATTTTTCACACCTTTTCATGCTCCTCGTGTTTTTCACACCTTTAATGCTCCTCGTATTTTTCACACCTTTACATGCTCTTCGTATTTTTCAAACCTTTTCATGCTCTTCGAATTTTTCACACATTTTCATGCACTTCCTGTTTTCCACATTTTTTCATGCTGCTCATGTTTTTCACACCGTTTCTTGCTCTTCATATTTTTAACACTGTTTCATGCTCTTCATATTTTCACACCTTTTCATGCTCCTCATATTTTTCACACCTTTTCATATTCTCATATTTTTCACATCTTTTCATGCTCCTCATATTTTTGACACGTTTAAAAGGTCTTCATATTTTTCACACCGTTTCATGATCTTCATATTTTCACACCGTTTCATGCTCCTCAAATTTTTTAGACCTTTTCATGCTCCTCATATTTTTCAGACCTTTATATGCTCCTCGTATTTTTCACACCTTTTCATGCTCGTTGTATTTTACAGACCTTTTCATGCTCCTGTTTTTTTCACACCTTTTCATGCTCCTCGTATTTTCACAACTTTTCATGCTCCTCGTATTTTCAGACCTTTTCATGCTCCTACTATTGTTCCCACCTTTTCATGCTCTTCGTATTTTTCGCACATTTTCTTTCTCATCGTATTTTTCACACCTTTTCATGCTCCTTGTATTTTTCACACCTCTTCATGCTCTTCGTATTTTTCACACCTTTTCATGCTCCTCATATTTTTCCGACGTTTTCATGCTTCTCGTATTTTTCACACCTTGTCATGCTACTCGTATTTTTTAGAACTTTTCATGGTCCTCGTATATTTCAGACCTTTTCGTGCTCCTCGGATTTTTCACATCTTTTCATGCTCCTCGTATTTTTCAGACCTTTTCATGCTCCTACTATTGTTCACACCTGTTCGTGCTCCTCGTATTTTTTGCACATTTTCTTTCTCATCGTATTTTTCACACCTTTTCATGCCAGTCGTATTTTTTAGAACTTTTCATGGTCCTCGTATATTTCAGACCTTTTCGTGCTCCTCGGATTTTTCACATCTTTTCATGCTCCTCGTATTTTACAGACGTTTTCATGCTCCTCGTATTGTTCCCACCTTTTCATGCTCTTTGTGTTTTTCAAACCTTTTCATGCTCTTCGAATTTTTATACATTTTCATGCTCTTCATGTTTTTCACACATTTTCATGCTATTCGTGTTTTTTACACTTTTTCATGCTCCTCATATATTTCACACCTTTTGAAGCTCTTCATATTTTTCACACCTTTTCAGGCTGTTCATGTTTCTAAACACGGCTTCATGCTCCTCATATTTTTCAGAACGTTTCGTGCTACTCCTATTTTTGATACGTTTTGAAGCTCTTCATGTTTTTCAAACCGTTTCATGCTCTTCATGTTTTTCAACACCTCCTCATGCTCCTCCTATTTTTCAGACTGTTTCATGCTCCTCATATTTTTGACACCTTTTGAAGCTCTTCATATTTTTAACGCCTTTTAAGGCTCTTCTTGTTTTTCAACACCACTTCATGCTCCTCCTATTTTTCAGACCGTTTCATGCTCCTCATATTTTTGACACCTTTTGAATCTCTTCATATTTTTCACACCTTTTCAGGCTCTTCATGTTTTTCAACACCGCTTCATTCTCCTCCTATTTTTCAGACCGTTTCATGCTCCTCATATTTTTGACACCTTTTGAAGCTCATCATATTTTTAACACCTGTTCAGGCTCTTCATGTTTTTCAACACCGCTTCATGCTCCTCCTATTTTTCAGACTGTTTCATGCTCCTCATATTTTTGACACGTTTTGAAGCCTTTCTTGATTTTCACACCTTTCAGCTCTTCATGTTTTTGAACACATTTTCATGCTCCTCCTATTTTTCAGACCATTTCATGCTCCTCATATTTTTGACACCTTTTGAAGCTCTTCATATATTTCACCCCTTTTCAGGCTCTTCATGATTTTGAACAGCGCTTCATGCTCCTCCTATTTTTCAGACCGTTTCATGCTCCTCATATTTTTGCTACGTTTTGTAGGCTTCATATTATTCACACCTTTCAGGCTCTTCATGTTTTTGAACACCCTTCCATGCTCAACCTATTTTTCAGACCATTTCATGTTCCTCATATTTTTGAAACCTTTTAAGCTCTTCATATTTTTAACACATTTTCAGGATCTTCAAGTTTTTGAACACCGATTCATGCTACTCCTATTTTTCACACCTTTTGAAGCTCTTCATATTTTTCAATCCTTTTCATGCTCTTCAAGTTTTTCAACAACGTTTCATGCTCCTCCTATTTTTCAGACCAGTTCATGCTCCTCATATTTTTGACACATTTTTGAAACTCTTGATATTTTTCACACCTTTTCAGGCTCTTCATGTTTTTCAACACCGTTTCATGCTCCTCCTATTTTTCAGACTGTTTCATGCTCCTCCTATTTTTGACACATTTTTGTAGCTCTTGATATTTTTCACACCTTTTCAGGCTCTTCATGTTTTTCAACACCGTTTCATGCTCCTACTATTTTTCAGACCGTTTCAGGCTCCTCCTATTTTTGACACCTTTTGAAGCTCTTCATATTTTTCACACGTTTTCAGGTTCTTCTTGTTTTTGAACAAAGCTTCATGCTCCTCCTATTTTTCACACCTATTGAAGCTCTTCATATATTTCACACCTTTTCAAGCTCTTCATGTGTTTGAACACCGCTTCATGCTCCTCCTATTTATCACATCTTTTGAAGCTCTTCATATATTTCACACCTTTTCAAGCTCTTCATGTTTTTCAACACCGCTTCATTCTACTCCTATTTTTCAGAACTTTTCATGCTCCTCATATTTTTGACATCGTTTGAAGCTCTTCATATATTTCACACCTTTTCAGGCTCTTCATATTTTTCAACAACACATCATGCTCCTCCTATTTTTCAGACCCTTTCATGCTCCTCATATTTTTGACACCTTTTGAAGCTCTTCATATTTTTCACACCTTGTCAGGCTCTTCATGTTTTTGAACACCGCTTCCTGCTCCACATATTTTTAAGACCGTTTCATGCTCCTCATATTTTTCACACATTTTCAGGCTCTTCATGTTTTTGAACACCTTTTCATGCTTCTCAAATTTTGACACCTTTTGAAGCTCTTCATGTATTTCACTCCTCTTCAGGCTCTTCGTGGTTTTCAACACCATTACATGCTCCTCCTATTTTTCAGACCATTTCATGCTCCTCATATTTTTGACACCTTTTGAAGCTCTTCATATTTTTCAAACCTTTTCAGGCTCTCCATGTTTTTCAGCACCATTTGATGCTCCTCCTATTTTCAGACTGTTTCATGCTCCTAATATTTTTCACACCTTTTCAGGCTATTCATTTTTTTCAACTCCACTTCATGCTCCTCCTATTTTTCAGACCGTTTCATGTTCCTCCTATTTGTGACACTTTTGAATCTCTTCATATATTTCACACCTTTCCAGGCTCTTCATGTTTTTCAACACCGCTTCATGCTCCTCCTATTTTTGAGACCGTATCATGCTCCTCATATTTTTGACACATTTTGAAGCTCTTCATGTTTTTCAACTCCGCTTCATGCTCCTTCTATTTTTGACACCTTTTGAAGCTCTTCATATTTTTCACACATTTTCAGGCTCTTCATGTTTTTCAACACCGTTTCATGCTCCTCCTATTTTTAAGACCGTTTCTTGCTCCTCATATTTTTGACTATTTTGAAGCTCTTCATGTATTTCACACCTTTTCAGGCTCTTCATGTTTTTCAACACCGCTTCTTACTCCTCCTATTCTTCAGACCTTTTCATGCTCCTCATATTTTTGACACCTTTTGAAGCTCTTCATATATTTCACACCTTTTCAGGCTCCTCATGTTTTTCAACACCGCGTCATGCTCCTCCTGTTTTTCAGACCGTTTCATGCTCCTCATATTTTTGACACCTTTTGAAGCTCTTCTTATTTTTCACACCTTTTCAGGCTTTTCATGTTTTTCAACACCACTTCATGCTCCTCCTATTTTTCAGACCGTTTCATTCTCGTTATATTATTGACAAGTTTTGAAGCTCTTCATATTTTTAACACCTTTTCAGGCTCTTCATGTTTTTGAAGACCGTTTCATGCTCCCCCTAATATTCAGAGCGTTTTATGCTCCTCATATTTTTGACACCTTTTGAAGCTCTTCATATATTTCACACCTTTTCAGGCTGTTTATGTTTTTTAACACCGCTTCATGCGGCTCCTCTTTTTCAGACCGTTTCATGCTCCTCATATATTTGACACGTTTTGAAGTTCTTCATATATTTCACAACTTTTCAGGCTCGTCTTTTTTTCAACACCGATTCTTGCTTCTCCTATTTTTCAGACCGTTTCATGTTCCTCATATTTTTGACAACTTTTGAAGCGCTTCATGTTTTTCACACCTTTTCAGGCTCTTTACTTTTCAACACCGCTTCATGCTCCTCCTATTTTTCAGACCGTATCATGCTCCTCATACTTTTGAAAACTTTTGAAGCTCTTCATATATTTCACACCTTTTGAGGCTCTTCATGTTTTGCAACACCGTTTCATGCTCCTCCTATTTTTCAGACCGTTTCATGCTCCTCATATATTTGACTCCTTTTGAAGCTCTTCATATTATTCACACCTTTTCAGGCTCTTCATGTTTTTCAACACCACTTCATGCTCTTCCTATTTTTCAAACTGTTTCATGCTCCTCCTATTTTTGACACCTTTTGAACCTCTTCATATATTTCACACCTTTTCAGGCTCTTCATGTTTTTCAACACCGTTTCATGCTCCTCCTATTTTTCAGACCGTTTCATGCTCCTTATATTTTTGACTTCTTTTGAAGCTCTTCATCTATTTCACTCCTTTTTAGGCTCTTCGTGTTTTTCAACACCGTTTCATGCTCCTCCTATTTTTCAGAACGCTTCATGCTCCTCATATTTTTGACACATTTTGTAGCTCTTCATATATTTCACACCTTTTCAGGCTCTTCATGTTTTTCAACACCGCTTCATGCTCTTCCTATTTTTAAGACAGTTTCATGCGCATCATAATTTTGAAACCTTATGAAGCTCTTCATATTTTTCACACATTTTCAGTCTCTTCATGTTTTTCCACACCGTTTCAGGCTGCTCCTATTTTTCAGAACGCTTCATGCTCCTTATATATTTGACACCATTTGAAGCTCTTCATATTTTTCACTCCTTTTTAGGCTCTTCGTCTTATTCAACACGGTTTCATGCTCCTCCTATTTTTCAGAATGCTTCATGCTCCTCATATTTTTGACACCTTTTGAAGCTCTTCATATTTTTCACACCATTTCAGGCTCTTCATGTTTCTGAACACCGTTTCATGCTCCTCATATTTTTACATGTTTTGAAACTCTTCATATTTTTCACACCTTTTCAGGCTCTTCATATTTTTCAACACCGCTTCATGGTCCTCCTATTTTTCAGACCGTTTCATGCTCCTCATATTTTTGACACATTTTGTAGCTCTTCATATATTTCACACCTTTTCAGGCTCTTCATGTTTTTCAACACCGCTTCATGGTCTTCCTATTTTTAAGACAGTTTCATGCGCATCATAATTTTGAAACCTTTTGAAGCTCTTCATATTTTTCACACATTTTCAGGCTCTTCATGTTTTTCAACACCGCTTCCTGCTACTCGTGTTTTTTAGACCGTTTCATGCTCGTCATAATTTTGACACGTTTTGAAGCCCTTCATATTTTTCACACCTTTCAGACTCTTCAAGTTTTTGAACACCGTTTCATGCTCCTCCTATTTTTCAGACCATTTCATGCTCCTCATAATTTTGACACCTTTTAAGCTCTTCATATTTTTAACACATTTTCAGGCTCTTCAAGATTTGGAACACCGCTTCATGCTACTCCTATTTTAGACACCATTTGAAGCTCTTCATAATTTTCACACCTTTTCAGGCTCTTCATGTTTTTCAACATCGATTCATGCTCGTCCTATTTTATAGACCGTTTCATGCTCCTCATATTTTTAAAACCTTTTGAAGCTCTTCATGTTTTTCACACCTTTGCAGGCTCTTCATGTTTTGAACACCGCTTGATGCTCCTCTTATTTTTCAGATCGTTTCATGCTCCTCATATTTTTGACACCTTTTGAAGCTCTTCATATTTTTCAGACCTTTTCAGGCTCTTCATGTTTTGAACACCACTTCATGCTCCTCCTATTTTTCAGACCGCTTCATGCTCCTCATATTTTTGACACCTTTTGAAGCTCTTCATATATTTCACTCCTTTTCAGGCTCTTCATGATTTTGAACAGCGCTTCGTGCTCCTCCTATTTTTCAGACCGTTTCATGCTCCTCGTATTTTTCAGACCTTTTCATGCTTCTCGTATTTTTCACACCTTGTCACGCTACTCGTATTTTTTAGAACTTTTCATGGTCGTCGTATATTTCAGACCTTTTCGTGCTTCTCGGATTTTTCACATCTTTTCATGCTACTCGTATTTTTCAGACCTTTTCATGCTCCTACTATTGTTCACACCTTTTCATGCTCCTCGTATTTATCACACCGTTTCATACTCCTCATATTTTTCACACCTTTTCATGCTCCTCGTATTTTTCAAACCTTTTCATGCTCCTCGTTTTTTTCAGACATTTTCATGCTCCTAGTATTGTTCACACCTTTTCATGCTCCTCGTATTTTTCACACCTATTAATGCTCCTTGTATTTTTCAGACCTTTTCATGCTCTTCGTATTTTTCACAGCATTTCATGCTTTCACATATTTCACACCGTTTCATGCTCCTCGTATTTTTCACATGTTTTCATGCACTTTGTATATTTCAAACCTTTTCATGCTCTTTGTATTTTTCACAACTTTTCATGCTTTTCATAATTTTTCACACCTTTTCATTGTCTTCGTATATTTCACACCAGTCATGCTCTTTGTATTTTTCACACCTTTTCAAGCTCTTCATACTTTTCAAACCATTTCATGCTCTTCATATTTTTCACAACTTTTCATGCTCTTCATATTTTTTACATATTTCATTCTCCTCATATTTTTCATACCATTTCATGCTCCTCTTATTTTTCACATCTTTTCATGCTCCTCATATTTTTGACACCTTTTAAAGGTCTTCATATTTTTCACACCCTTTCATGCTCTTTATATTTTCACACCGTTTCATGTTCCTCGTATTTTTCAGACCTTTTCATGCTCCTACTAGTTTTCCCACCTTTTCATGCTCCTTGTGTTTTTAGCAGATTTTCTTTCTCATCGTATTTTTCACACCTTTTCATGCTCCTCGTATTTTTCACACCTTTAATGCTCCTCGTATTTTTCACACCTTTACATGCTCTTCGTATTTTTCAAACCTTTTCATGCTCTTCGAATTTTTCACACATTTTCATGCACTTCATGTTTTCCACATTTTTTCATGCTGCTCATGTTTTTCACACCGTTTCTTGCTCTTCATATTTTTAACACTGTTTCATGCTCTTCATATTTTCACACCTTTTCATGCTCCTCATATTTTTGACACGTTTAAAAGGTCTTCATATTTTTCACACCGTTTCATGATCTTCATATTTTCACACCGTTTCATGCTCCTCAAATTTTTTAGACCTTTTCATGCTCCTCATATTTTTCAGACCTTTATATGCTCCTCGTATTTTTCACACCTTTTCATGCTCCTCGTATTTTTCGCACATTTTCTTTCTCATCGTATTTTTCACACCTTTTCATGCTCGTTGTATTTTACAGACCTTTTCATGCTCCTGTTTTTTTCACACCTTTTCATGCTCCTCGTATTTTCACAACTTTTCATGCTCCTCGTATTTTTCAGACCTTTTCATGCTCCTACTATTGTTCCCACCTTTTCATGCTCTTCGTATTTTTCGCACATTTTCTTTCTCATCGTATTTTTCACACCTTTTCATGCTCCTTGTATTTTTCACACCTCTTCATGCTCTTCGTATTTTTCACACCTTTTCATGCTCCTCATATTTTTCCGACGTTTTCATGCTTCTCGTATTTTTCACACCTTGTCATGCTACTCGTATTTTTTAGAACTTTTCATGGTCCTCGTATATTTCAGACCTTTTCGTGCTCCTCGGATTTTTCACATCTTTTCATGCTCCTCGTATTTTTCAGACCTTTTCATGCTCCTACTATTGTTCACACCTGTTCGTGCTCCTCGTATTTTTTGCACATTTTCTTTCTCATCGTATTTTTCACACCTTTTCATGCCAGTCGTATTTTTTAGAACTTTTCATGGTCCTCGTATATTTCAGACCTTTTCGTGCTCCTCGGATTTTTCACATCTTTTCATGCTCCTCGTATTTTACAGACGTTTTCATGCTCCTCGTATTGTTCCCACCTTTTCATGCTCTTTGTGTTTTTCAAACCTTTTCATGCTCTTCGAATTTTTATACATTTTCATGCTCTTCATGTTTTTCACACATTTTCATGCTATTCGTGTTTTTTACACTTTTTCATGCTCCTCATATATTTCACACCTTTTGAAGCTCTTCATATTTTTCACACCTTTTCAGGCTGTTCATGTTTCTAAACACGGCTTCATGCTCCTCATATTTTTCAGAACGTTTCGTGCTACTCCTATTTTTGATACGTTTTGAAGCTCTTCATGTTTTTCAAACCGTTTCATGCTCTTCATGTTTTTCAACACCTCCTCATGCTCCTCCTATTTTTCAGACTGTTTCATGCTCCTCATATTTTTGACACCTTTTGAAGCTCTTCATATTTTTAACGCCTTTTAAGGCTCTTCTTGTTCTTCAACACCACTTCATGCTCCTCCTATTTTTCAGACCGTTTCATGCTCCTCATATTTTTGACACCTTTTGAATCTCTTCATATTTTTCACACCTTTTCAGGC
The DNA here is from genome assembly GCF_033118175.1 of Dama dama. Lineage (NCBI taxonomy): Eukaryota > Metazoa > Chordata > Mammalia > Artiodactyla > Cervidae > Dama > Dama dama. Next base: position 3,702,209 of record NC_083714.1, on the reverse strand, counting down.
TCTTCATGTTTTTCAACACCGCTTCATTCTCCTCCTATTTTTCAGACCGTTTCATGCTCCTCATATTTTTGACACCTTTTGAAGCTCATCATATTTTTAACACCTGTTCAGGCTCTTCATGTTTTTCAACACCGCTTCATGCTCCTCCTATTTTTCAGACTGTTTCATGCTCCTCATATTTTTGACACGTTTTGAAGCCTTTCTTGATTTTCACACCTTTCAGCTCTTCATGTTTTTGAACACATTTTCATGCTCCTCCTATTTTTCAGACCATTTCATGCTCCTCAAATTTTTGACACCTTTTGAAGCTCTTCATATATTTCACCCCTTTTCAGGCTCTTCATGATTTTGAACAGCGCTTCATGCTCCTCCTATTTTTCAGACCGTTTCATGCTCCTCATATTTTTGCTACGTTTTGTAGGCTTCATATTATTCACACCTTTCAGGCTCTTCATGTTTTTGAACACCCTTCCATGCTCAACCTATTTTTCAGACCATTTCATGTTCCTCATATTTTTGAAACCTTTTAAGCTCTTCATATTTTTAACACATTTTCAGGATCTTCAAGTTTTTGAACACCGATTCATGCTACTCCTATTTTTCACACCTTTTGAAGCTCTTCATATTTTTCAATCCTTTTCATGCTCTTCAAGTTTTTCAACAACGTTTCATGCTCCTCCTATTTTTCAGACCAGTTCATGCTCCTCATATTTTTGACACATTTTTGAAACTCTTGATATTTTTCACACCTTTTCAGGCTCTTCATGTTTTTCAACACCGTTTCATGCTCCTCCTATTTTTCAGACTGTTTCATGCTCCTCCTATTTTTGACACATTTTTGTAGCTCTTGATATTTTTCACACCTTTTCAGGCTCTTCACGTCTTACAACACCGTTTCATGCTCCTACTATTTTTCAGACCGTTTCAGGCTCCTCCTATTTTTGACACCTTTTGAAGCTCTTCATATTTTTCACACGTTTTCAGGTTCTTCTTGTTTTTGAACAAAGCTTCATGCTCCTCCTATTTTTCACACCTATTGAAGCTCTTCATATATTTCACACCTTTTCAAGCTCTTCATGTGTTTGAACACCGCTTCATGCTCCTCCTATTTATCACATCTTTTGAAGCTCTTCATATATTTCACACCTTTTCAAGCTCTTCATGTTTTTCAACACCGCTTCATTCTACTCCTATTTTTCAGAACTTTTCATGCTCCTCATATTTTTGACATCGTTTGAAGCTCTTCATATATTTCACACCTTTTCAGGCTCTTCATATTTTTCAACAACACATCATGCTCCTCCTATTTTTCAGACCCTTTCATGCTCCTCATATTTTTGACACCTTTTGAAGCTCTTCATATTTTTCACACCTTGTCAGGCTCTTCATGTTTTTGAACACCGCTTCCTGCTCCACATATTTTTAAGACCGTTCATGCTCCTCATATTTTTCACACATTTTCAGGCTCTTCATGTTTTTGAACACCTTTTCATGCTTCTCAAATTTTGACACCTTTTGAAGCTCTTCATGTATTTCACTCCTCTTCAGGCTCTTCGTGGTTTTCAACACCATTACATGCTCCTCCTATTTTTCAGACCATTTCATGCTCCTCATATTTTTGCTACGTTTTGTAGGCTTCATATTATTCACACCTTTCAGGCTCTTCATGTTTTTGAACACCCTTCCATGCTCAACCTATTTTTCAGACCATTTCATGTTCCTCATATTTTTGAAACCTTTTAAGCTCTTCATATTTTTAACACATTTTCAGGATCTTCAAGTTTTTGAACACCGATTCATGCTACTCCTATTTTTCACACCTTTTGAAGCTCTTCATATTTTTCAATCCTTTTCATGCTCTTCAAGTTTTTCAACAACGTTTCATGCTCCTCCTATTTTTCAGACCAGTTCATGCTCCTCATATTTTTGACACATTTTTGAAACTCTTGATATTTTTCACACCTTTTCAGGCTCTTCATGTTTTTCAACACCGTTTCATGCTCCTCCTATTTTTCAGACTGTTTCATGCTCCTCCTATTTTTGACACATTTTTGTAGCTCTTGATATTTTTCACACCTTTTCAGGCTCTTCACGTCTTACAACACCGTTTCATGCTCCTACTATTTTTCAGACCGTTTCAGGCTCCTCCTATTTTTGACACCTTTTGAAGCTCTTCATATTTTTCACACGTTTTCAGGTTCTTCTTGTTTTTGAACAAAGCTTCATGCTCCTCCTATTTTTCACACCTATTGAAGCTCTTCATATATTTCACACCTTTTCAAGCTCTTCATGTGTTTGAACACCGCTTCATGCTCCTCCTATTTATCACATCTTTTGAAGCTCTTCATATATTTCACACCTTTTCAAGCTCTTCATGTTTTTCAACACCGCTTCATTCTACTCCTATTTTTCAGAACTTTTCATGCTCCTCATATTTTTGACATCGTTTGAAGCTCCTCATATATTTCACACCTTTTCAGGCTCTTCATATTTTTCAACAACACATCATGCTCCTCCTATTTTTCAGACCCTTTCATGCTCCTCATATTTTTGACACCTTTTGAAGCTCTTCATATTTTTCACACCTTGTCAGGCTCTTCATGTTTTTGAACACCGCTTCCTGCTCCACATATTTTTAAGACCGTTTCATGCTCCTCATATTTTTCACACATTTTCAGGCTCTTCATGTTTTTGAACACCTTTTCATGCTTCTCAAATTTTGACACCTTTTGAAGCTCTTCATGTATTTCACTCCTCTTCAGGCTCTTCGTGGTTTTCAACACCATTACATGCTCCTCCTATTTTTCAGACCATTTCATGCTCCTCATATTTTTGACACCTTTTGAAGCTCTTCATATTTTTCAAACCTGTTCAGGCTCTCCATGTTTTTCAGCACCATTTGATGCTCCTCCTATTTTCAGACAGTTTCATGCTCCTAATATTTTTCACACCTTTTCAGGCTATTCATTTTTTTCAACTCCACTTCATGCTCCTCCTATTTTTCAGACCGTTTCATGTTCCTCCTATTTGTGACACTTTTGAATCTCTTCATATATTTCACACCTTTCCAGGCTCTTCATGTTTTTCAACACCGCTTCATGCTCCTCCTATTTTTGAGACCGTATCATGCTCCTCATATTTTTGACACATTTTGAAGCTCTTCATGTTTTTCAACTCCGCTTCATGCTCCTTCTATTTTTGACACCTTTTGAAGCTCTTCATATTTTTCACACATTTTCAGGCTCTTCATGTTTTTCAACACCGTTTCATGCTCCTCCTATTTTTAAGACCGTTTCATGCTCCTCATATTTTTGACTATTTTGAAGCTCTTCATGTATTTCACACCTTTTCAGGCTCTTCATGTTTTTCAACACCGCTTCTTACTCCTCCTATTCTTCAGACCTTTTCATGCTCCTCATATTTTTGACACCTTTTGAAGCTCTTCATATATTTCACACCTTTTCAGGCTCCTCATGTTTTTCAACACCACGTCATGCTCCTCCTGTTTTTCAGACCGTTTCATGCTCCTCATATTTTTGACACCTTTTGAAGCTCTTCTTATTTTTCACACCTTTTCAGGCTTTTCATGTTTTTCAACACCACTTCATGCTCCTCCTATTTTTCAGACCGTTTCATTCTCGTTATATTATTGACAAGTTTTGAAGCTCTTCATATTTTTAACACCTTTTCAGGCTCTTCATGTTTTTGAAGACCGTTTCATGCTCCCCCTAATATTCAGAGCGTTTTATGCTCCTCATATTTTTGACACCTTTTGAAGCTCTTCATATATTTCACACCTTTCCAGGCTCTTCATGTTTTTCAACACCGCTTCATGCTCCTCCTATTTTTGAGACCGTATCATGCTCCTCATATTTTTGACACATTTTGAAGCTCTTCATGTTTTTCAACTCCGCTTCATGCTCCTTCTATTTTTGACACCTTTTGAAGTTCTTCATATTTTTCACACATTTTCAGGCTCTTCATGTTTTTCAACACCGTTTCATGCTCCTCCTATTTTTAAGACCGTTTCATGCTCCTCATATTTTTGACTATTTTGAAGCTCTTCATGTATTTCACACCTTTTCAGGCTCTTCATGTTTTTCAACACCGCTTCTTACTCCTCCTATTCTTCAGACCTTTTCATGCTCCTCATATTTTTGACACCTTTTGAAGCTCTTCATATATTTCACACCTTTTCAGGCTCCTCATGTTTTTCAACACCGCGTCATGCTCCTCCTGTTTTTCCGACCGTTTCATGCTCCTCATATTTTTGACACCTTTTGAAGCTCTTCTTATTTTTCACACCTTTTCAGGCTTTTCATGTTTTTCAACACCACTTCATGCTCCTCCTATTTTTCAGACCGTTTCATTCTCGTTATATTATTGACAAGTTTTGAAGCTCTTCATATTTTTAACACCTTTTCAGGCTCTTCATGTTTTTGAAGACCGTTTCATGCTCCCCCTAATATTCAGAGCGTTTTATGCTCCTCATATTTTTGACACCTTTTGAAGCTCTTCATATATTTCACACCTTTTCAGGCTGTTTATGTTTTTTAACACCGCTTCATGCGGCTCCTCTTTTTCAGACCGTTTCATGCTCCTCATATTTTTGACACCTTTTGAAGCTCTTCATATTTTTCACACTTTTCAGGCTCTTCATGTTTTTCAACACCACTTCATGCTCCTCCTATTTTTCAGACCGTTTCATGTTCCTCATATTTTTGACAACTTTTGAAGCGCTTCATGTTTTTCACACCTTTTCAGGCTCTTCACTTTTCAACACCGCTTCATGCTCCTCCTATTTTTCAGACCGTATCATGCTCCTCATACTTTTGAAAACTTTTGAAGGTCTTCATATATTTCACACCTTTTCAGGCTCTTCATGTTTTGCAACACCGTTTCATGCTCCTCCTATTTTTCAGACCGTTTCATGCTCCTCATATGTTTGACTCCTTTTGAAGCTCTTCATATTATTCACACCTTTTCAGGCTCTTCATGTTTTTCAACACCACTTCATGCTCTTCCTATTTTTCAAACTGTTTCATGCTCCTCCTATTTTTGACACCTTTTGAACCTCTTCATATATTTCACACCTTTTCAGGCTCTTCATGTTTTTCAACACCGTTTCATGCTCCTCCTATTTTTCAGACCGTTTCATGCTCCTTATATTTTTGACTTCTTTTGAAGCTCTTCATCTATTTCACTCCTTTTTAGGCTCTTCGTGTTTTTCAACACCGTTTCATGCTCCTCCTATTTTTCAGAACGCTTCATGCTCCTCATATTTTTGACACATTTTGTAGCTCTTCATATATTTCACACCTTTTCAGGCTCTTCATGTTTTTCAACACCGCTTCATGCTCTTCCTATTTTTAAGACAGTTTCATGCGCATCATAATTTTGAAACCTTATGAAGCTCTTCATATTTTTCACACATTTTCAGTCTCTTCATGTTTTTCCACACCGTTTCAGGCTGCTCCTATTTTTCAGAACGCTTCATGCTCCTTATATATTTGACACCATTTGAAGCTCTTCATATTTTTCACTCCTTTTTAGGCTCTTCGTCTTATTCAACACGGTTTCATGCTCCTCCTATTTTTCAGAATGCTTCATGCTCCTCATATTTTTGACACCTTTTGAAGCTCTTCATATTTTTCACACCATTTCAGGCTCTTCATGTTTCTGAACACCGTTTCATGCTCCTCATATTTTTACATGTTTTGAAACTCTTCATATTTTTCACACCTTTTCAGGCTCTTCATATTTTTCAACACCGCTTCATGGTCCTCCTATTTTTCAGACCGTTTCATGCTCCTCATATTTTTGACACATTTTGTAGCTCTTCATATATTTCACACCTTTTCAGGCTCTTCATGTTTTTCAACACCGCTTCATGGTCTTCCTATTTTTAAGACAGTTTCATGCGCATCATAATTTTGAAACCTTTTGAAGCTCTTCATATTTTTCACACATTTTCAGGCTCTTCATGTTTTTCAACACCGCTTCCTGCTACTCGTGTTTTTTAGACCGTTTCATGCTCGTCATAATTTTGACACGTTTTGAAGCCCTTCATATTTTTCACACCTTTCAGACTCTTCAAGTTTTTGAACACCGTTTCATGCTCCTCCTATTTTTCAGACCATTTCATGCTCCTCATAATTTTGACAGCTTTTAAGCTCTTCATATTTTTAACACATTTTCAGGCTCTTCAAGATTTGGAACACCGCTTCATGCTACTCCTATTTTAGACACCATTTGAAGCTCTTCATAATTTTCACACCTTTTCAGGCTCTTCATGTTTTTCAACATCGATTCATGCTCGTCCTATTTTATAGACCGTTTCATGCTCCTCATATTTTTAAAACCTTTTGAAGCTCTTCATGTTTTTCACACCTTTGCAGGCTCTTCATGTTTTGAACACCGCTTGATGCTCCTCTTATTTTTCAGATCGTTTCATGCTCCTCATATTTTTGACACCTTTTGAAGCTCTTCATATTTTTCAGACCTTTTCAGGCTCTTCATGTTTTGAACACCACTTCATGCTCCTCCTATTTTTCAGACCGCTTCATGCTCCTCATATTTTTGACACCTTTTGAAGCTCTTCATATATTTCACTCCTTTTCAGGCTCTTCATGATTTTGAACAGCGCTTCGTGCTCCTCCTATTTTTCAGACCGTTTCATGCTCCTCGTATTTTTCAGACCTTTTCATGCTTCTCGTATTTTTCACACCTTGTCACGCTACTCGTATTTTTTAGAACTTTTCATGGTCGTCGTATATTTCAGACCTTTTCGTGCTTCTCGGATTTTTCACATCTTTTCATGCTACTCGTATTTTTCAGACCTTTTCATGCTCCTACTATTGTTCACACCTTTTCGTGCTCCTCGTATTTTTCACACCTTTTCGTGCTCCTCGTATTTTTCACACCTTTTCATGCTCCTCGTATTTATCACACCGTTTCATACTCCTCATATTTTTCACACCTTTTCATGCTCCTCGTATTTTTCAAACCTTTTCATGCTCCTCGTTTTTTTCAGACATTTTCATGCTCCTAGTATTGTTCACACCTTTTCATGCTCCTCGTATTTTTCACACCTATTAATGCTCCTTGTATTTTTCAGACCTTTTCATGCTCTTCGTATTTTTCACAGCATTTCATGCTTTCACATATTTCACACCGTTTCATGCTCCTCGTATTTTTCACATGTTTTCATGCACTTTGTATATTTCAAACCTTTTCATGCTCTTTGTATTTTTCACAACTTTTCATGCTTTTCATAATTTTTCACACCTTTTCATTGTCTTCGTATATTTCACACCAGTCATGCTCTTTGTATTTTTCACACCTTTTCAAGCTCTTCATACTTTTCAAACCATTTCATGCTCTTCATATTTTTCACAACTTTTCATGCTCTTCATATTTTTTACATATTTCATTCTCCTCATATTTTTCATACCATTTCATGCTCCTCTTATTTTTCACATCTTTTCATGCTCCTCATATTTTTGACACCTTTTAAAGGTCTTCATATTTTTCACACCCTTTCATGCTCTTTATATTTTCACACCGTTTCATGTTCCTCGTATTTTTCAGACCTTTTCATGCTCCTACTAGTTTTCCCACCTTTTCATGCTCCTTGTGTTTTTAGCAGATTTTCTTTCTCATCGTATTTTTCACACCTTTTCATGCTCCTCGTATTTTTCACACCTTTAATGCTCCTCGTATTTTTCACACCTTTACATGCTCTTCGTATTTTTCAAACCTTTTCATGCTCTTCGAATTTTTCACACATTTTCATGCACTTCATGTTTTCCACATTTTTTCATGCTGCTCATGTTTTTCACACCGTTTCTTGCTCTTCATATTTTTAACACTGTTTCATGCTCTTCATATTTTCACACCTTTTCATGCTCCTCATATTTTTCACACCTTTTCATATTCTCATATTTTTCACATCTTTTCATGCTCCTCATATTTTTGACACGTTTAAAAGGTCTTCATATTTTTCACACCGTTTCATGATCTTCATATTTTCACACCGTTTCATGCTCCTCAAATTTTTTAGACCTTTTCATGCTGCTCATATTTTTCAGACCTTTATATGCTCCTCGTATTTTTCACACCTTTTCATGCTCCTCGTATTTTTCGCACATTTTCTTTCTCATCGTATTTTTCACACCTTTTCATGCTCGTTGTATTTTACAGACCTTTTCATGCTCCTGTTTTTTTCACACCTTTTCATGCTCCTCGTATTTTCACAACTTTTCATGCTCCTCGTATTTTTCAGACCTTTTCATGCTCCTACTATTGTTCCCACCTTTTCATGCTCTTCGTATTTTTCGCACATTTTCTTTCTCATCGTATTTTTCACACCTTTTCATGCTCCTTGTATTTTTCACACCTCTTCATGCTCTTCGTATTTTTCACACCTTTTCATGCTCCTCATATTTTTCCGACGTTTTCATGCTTCTCGTATTTTTCACACCTTGTCATGCTACTCGTATTTTTTAGAACTTTTCATGGTCCTCGTATATTTCAGACCTTTTCGTGCTCCTCGGATTTTTCACATCTTTTCATGCTCCTCGTATTTTTCAGACCTTTTCATGCTCCTACTATTGTTCACACCTGTTCGTGCTCCTCGTATTTTTTGCACATTTTCTTTCTCATCGTATTTTTCACACCTTTTCATGCCAGTCGTATTTTTTAGAACTTTTCATGGTCCTCGTATATTTCAGACCTTTTCGTGCTCCTCGGATTTTTCACATCTTTTCATGCTCCTCGTATTTTACAGACGTTTTCATGCTCCTCGTATTGTTCCCACCTTTTCATGCTCTTTGTGTTTTTCAAACCTTTTCATGCTCTTCGAATTTTTATACATTTTCATGCTCTTCATGTTTTTCACACATTTTCATGCTATTCGTGTTTTTTACACTTTTTCATGCTCCTCATATATTTCACACCTTTTGAAGCTCTTCATATTTTTCACACCTTTTCAGGCTGTTCATGTTTCTAAACACGGCTTCATGCTCCTCATATTTTTCAGAACGTTTCGTGCTACTCCTATTTTTGATACGTTTTGAAGCTCTTCATGTTTTTCAAACCGTTTCATGCTCTTCATGTTTTTCAACACCTCCTCATGCTCCTCCTATTTTTCAGACTGTTTCATGCTCCTCATATTTTTGACACCTTTTGAAGCTCTTCATATTTTTAACGCCTTTTAAGGCTCTTCTTGTTTTTCAACACCACTTCATGCTCCTCCTATTTTTCAGACCGTTTCATGCTCCTCATATTTTTGACACCTTTTGAATCTCTTCATATTTTTCACACCTTTTCAGGCTCTTCATGTTTTTCAACACCGCTTCATTCTCCTCCTATTTTTCAGACCGTTTCATGCTCCTCATATTTTTGACACCTTTTGAAGCTCATCATATTTTTAACACCTGTTCAGGCTCTTCATGTTTTTCAACACCGCTTCATGCTCCTCCTATTTTTCAGACTGTTTCATGCTCCTCATATTTTTGACACGTTTTGAAGCCTTTCTTGATTTTCACACCTTTCAGCTCTTCATGTTTTTGAACACATTTTCATGCTCCTCCTATTTTTCAGACCATTTCATGCTCCTCATATTTTTGACACCTTTTGAAGCTCTTCATATATTTCACCCCTTTTCAGGCTCTTCATGATTTTGAACAGCGCTTCATGCTCCTCCTATTTTTCAGACCGTTTCATGCTCCTCATATTTTTGCTACGTTTTGTAGGCTTCATATTATTCACACCTTTCAGGCTCTTCATGTTTTTGAACACCCTTCCATGCTCAACCTATTTTTCAGACCATTTCATGTTCCTCATATTTTTGAAACCTTTTAAGCTCTTCATATTTTTAACACATTTTCAGGATCTTCAAGTTTTTGAACACCGATTCATGCTACTCCTATTTTTCACACCTTTTGAAGCTCTTCATATTTTTCAATCCTTTTCATGCTCTTCAAGTTTTTCAACAACGTTTCATGCTCCTCCTATTTTTCAGACCAGTTCATGCTCCTCATATTTTTGACACATTTTTGAAACTCTTGATATTTTTCACACCTTTTCAGGCTCTTCATGTTTTTCAACACCGTTTCATGCTCCTCCTATTTTTCAGACTGTTTCATGCTCCTCCTATTTTTGACACATTTTTGTAGCTCTTGATATTTTTCACACCTTTTCAGGCTCTTCACGTCTTACAACACCGTTTCATGCTCCTACTATTTTTCAGACCGTTTCAGGCTCCTCCTATTTTTGACACCTTTTGAAGCTCTTCATATTTTTCACACGTTTTCAGGTTCTTCTTGTTTTTGAACAAAGCTTCATGCTCCTCCTATTTTTCACACCTATTGAAGCTCTTCATATATTTCACACCTTTTCAAGCTCTTCATGTGTTTGAACACCGCTTCATGCTCCTCCTATTTATCACATCTTTTGAAGCTCTTCATATATTTCACACCTTTTCAAGCTCTTCATGTTTTTCAACACCGCTTCATTCTACTCCTATTTTTCAGAACTTTTCATGCTCCTCATATTTTTGACATCGTTTGAAGCTCTTCATATATTTCACACCTTTTCAGGCTCTTCATATTTTTCAACAACACATCATGCTCCTCCTATTTTTCAGACCCTTTCATGCTCCTCATATTTTTGACACCTTTTGAAGCTCTTCATATTTTTCACACCTTGTCAGGCTCTTCATGTTTTTGAACACCGCTTCCTGCTCCACATATTTTTAAGACCGTTCATGCTCCTCATATTTTTCACACATTTTCAGGCTCTTCATGTTTTTGAACACCTTTTCATGCTTCTCAAATTTTGACACCTTTTGAAGCTCTTCATGTATTTCACTCCTCTTCAGGCTCTTCGTGGTTTTCAACACCATTACATGCTCCTCCTATTTTTCAGACCATTTCATGCTCCTCATATTTTTGACACCTTTTGAAGCTCTTCATATTTTTCAAACCTTTTCAGGCTCTCCATGTTTTTCAGCACCATTTGATGCTCCTCCTATTTTCAGACTGTTTCATGCTCCTAATATTTTTCACACCTTTTCAGGCTATTCATTTTTTTCAACTCCACTTCATGCTCCTCCTATTTTTCAGACCGTTTCATGTTCCTCCTATTTGTGACACTTTTGAATCTCTTCATATATTTCACACCTTTCCAGGCTCTTCATGTTTTTCAACACCGCTTCATGCTCCTCCTATTTTTGAGACCGTATCATGCTCCTCATATTTTTGACACATTTTGAAGCTCTTCATGTTTTTCAACTCCGCTTCATGCTCCTTCTATTTTTGACACCTTTTGAAGCTCTTCATATTTTTCACACATTTTCAGGCTCTTCATGTTTTTCAACACCGTTTCATGCTCCTCCTATTTTTAAGACCGTTTCATGCTCCTCATATTTTTGACTATTTTGAAGCTCTTCATGTATTTCACACCTTTTCAGGCTCTTCATGTTTTTCAACATCGCTTCTTACTCCTCCTATTCTTCAGACCTTTTCATGCTCCTCATATTTTTGACACCTTTTGAAGCTCTTCATATATTTCACACCTTTTCAGGCTCCTCATGTTTTTCAACACCGCGTCATGCTCCTCCTGTTTTTCAGACCGTTTCATGCTCCTCATATTTTTGACACCTTTTGAAGCTCTTCTTATTTTTCACACCTTTTCAGGCTTTTCATGTTTTTCAACACCACTTCATGCTCCTCCTATTTTTCAGACCGTTTCATTCTCGTTATATTATTGACAAGTTTTGAAGCTCTTCATATTTTTAACACCTTTTCAGGCTCTTCATGTTTTTGAAGACCGTTTCATGCTCCCCCTAATATTCAGAGCGTTTTATGCTCCTCATATTTTTGACACCTTTTGAAGCTCTTCATATATTTCACACCTTTTCAGGCTGTTTATGTTTTTTAACACCGCTTCATGCGGCTCCTCTTTTTCAGACCGTTTCATGCTCCTCATATATTTGACACGTTTTGAAGTTCTTCATATATTTCACAACTTTTCAGGCTCGTCTTTTTTTCAACACCGATTCTTGCTTCTCCTATTTTTCAGACCGTTTCATGTTCCTCATATTTTTGACAACTTTTGAAGCGCTTCATGTTTTTCACACCTTTTCAGGCTCTTCACTTTTCAACACCGCTTCATGCTCCTCCTATTTTTCAGACCGTATCATGCTCCTCATACTTTTGAAAACTTTTGAAGCTCTTCATATATTTCACACCTTTTGAGGCTCTTCATGTTTTGCAACACCGTTTCATGCTCCTCCTATTTTTCAGACCGTTTCATGCTCCTCATATATTTGACTCCTTTTGAAGCTCTTCATATTATTCACACCTTTTCAGGCTCTTCATGTTTTTCAACACCACTTCATGCTCTTCCTATTTTTCAAACTGTTTCATGCTCCTCCTATTTTTGACACCTTTTGAACCTCTTCATATATTTCACACCTTTTCAGGCTCTTCATGTTTTTCAACACCGTTTCATGCTCCTCCTATTTTTCAGACCGTTTCATGCTCCTTATATTTTTGACTTCTTTTGAAGCTCTTCATCTATTTCACTCCTTTTTAGGCTCTTCGTGTTTTTCAACACCGTTTCATGCTCCTCCTATTTTTCAGAACGCTTCATGCTCCTCATATTTTTGACACATTTTGTAGCTCTTCATATATTTCACACCTTTTCAGGCTCTTCATGTTTTTCAACACCGCTTCATGCTCTTCCTATTTTTAAGACAGTTTCATGCGCATCATAATTTTGAAACCTTATGAAGCTCTTCATATTTTTCACACATTTTCAGTCTCTTCATGTTTTTCCACACCGTTTCAGGCTGCTCCTATTTTTCAGAACGCTTCATGCTCCTTATATATTTGACACCATTTGAAGCTCTTCATATTTTTCACTCCTTTTTAGGCTCTTCGTCTTATTCAACACGGTTTCATGCTCCTCCTATTTTTCAGAATGCTTCATGCTCCTCATATTTTTGACACCTTTTGAAGCTCTTCATATTTTTCACACCATTTCAGGCTCTTCATGTTTCTGAACACCGTTTCATGCTCCTCATATTTTTACATGTTTTGAAACTCTTCATATTTTTCACACCTTTTCAGGCTCTTCATATTTTTCAACACCGCTTCATGGTCCTCCTATTTTTCAGACCGTTTCATGCTCCTCATATTTTTGACACATTTTGTAGCTCTTCATATATTTCACACCTTTTCAGGCTCTTCATGTTTTTCAACACCGCTTCATGGTCTTCCTATTTTTAAGACAGTTTCATGCGCATCATAATTTTGAAACCTTTTGAAGCTCTTCATATTTTTCACACATTTTCAGGCTCTTCATGTTTTTCAACACCGCTTCCTGCTACTCGTGTTTTTTAGACCGTTTCATGCTCGTCATAATTTTGACACGTTTTGAAGCCCTTCATATTTTTCACACCTTTCAGACTCTTCAAGTTTTTGAACACCGTTTCATGCTCCTCCTATTTTTCAGACCATTTCATGCTCCTCATAATTTTGACACCTTTTAAGCTCTTCATATTTTTAACACATTTTCAGGCTCTTCAAGATTTGGAACACCGCTTCATGCTACTCCTATTTTAGACACCATTTGAAGCTCTTCATAATTTTCACACCTTTTCAGGCTCTTCATGTTTTTCAACATCGATTCATGCTCGTCCTATTTTATAGACCGTTTCATGCTCCTCATATTTTTAAAACCTTTTGAAGCTCTTCATGTTTTTCACACCTTTGCAGGCTCTTCATGTTTTGAACACCGCTTGATGCTCCTCTTATTTTTCAGATCGTTTCATGCTCCTCATATTTTTGACACCTTTTGAAGCTCTTCATATTTTTCAGACCTTTTCAGGCTCTTCATGTTTTGAACACCACTTCATGCTCCTCCTATTTTTCAGACCGCTTCATGCTCCTCATATTTTTGACACCTTTTGAAGCTCTTCATATATTTCACTCCTTTTCAGGCTCTTCATGATTTTGAACAGCGCTTCGTGCTCCTCCTATTTTTCAGACCGTTTCATGCTCCTCGTATTTTTCAGACCTTTTCATGCTTCTCGTATTTTTCACACCTTGTCACGCTACTCGTATTTTTTAGAACTTTTCATGGTCGTCGTATATTTCAGACCTTTTCGTGCTTCTCGGATTTTTCACATCTTTTCATGCTACTCGTATTTTTCAGACCTTTTCATGCTCCTACTATTGTTCACACCTTTTCGTGCTCCTCGTATTTTTCACACCTTTTCGTGCTCCTCGTATTTTTCACACCTTTTCATGCTCCTCGTATTTATCACACCGTTTCATACTCCTCATATTTTTCACACCTTTTCATGCTCCTCGTATTTTTCAAACCTTTTCATGCTCCTCGTTTTTTTCAGACATTTTCATGCTCCTAGTATTGTTCACACCTTTTCATGCTCCTCGTATTTTTCACACCTATTAATGCTCCTTGTATTTTTCAGACCTTTTCATGCTCTTCGTATTTTTCACAGCATTTCATGCTTTCACATATTTCACACCGTTTCATGCTCCTCGTATTTTTCACATGTTTTCATGCACTTTGTATATTTCAAACCTTTTCATGCTCTTTGTATTTTTCACAACTTTTCATGCTTTTCATAATTTTTCACACCTTTTCATTGTCTTCGTATATTTCACACCAGTCATGCTCTTTGTATTTTTCACACCTTTTCAAGCTCTTCATACTTTTCAAACCATTTCATGCTCTTCATATTTTTCACAACTTTTCATGCTCTTCATATTTTTTACATATTTCATTCTCCTCATATTTTTCATACCATTTCATGCTCCTCTTATTTTTCACATCTTTTCATGCTCCTCATATTTTTGACACCTTTTAAAGGTCTTCATATTTTTCACACCCTTTCATGCTCTTTATATTTTCACACCGTTTCATGTTCCTCGTATTTTTCAGACCTTTTCATGCTCCTACTAGTTTTCCCACCTTTTCATGCTCCTTGTGTTTTTAGCAGATTTTCTTTCTCATCGTATTTTTCACACCTTTTCATGCTCCTCGTATTTTTCACACCTTTAATGCTCCTCGTATTTTTCACACCTTTACATGCTCTTCGTATTTTTCAAACCTTTTCATGCTCTTCGAATTTTTCACACATTTTCATGCACTTCATGTTTTCCACATTTTTTCATGCTGCTCATGTTTTTCACACCGTTTCTTGCTCTTCATATTTTTAACACTGTTTCATGCTCTTCATATTTTCACACCTTTTCATGCTCCTCATATTTTTCACACCTTTTCATATTCTCATATTTTTCACATCTTTTCATGCTCCTCATATTTTTGACACGTTTAAAAGGTCTTCATATTTTTCACACCGTTTCATGATCTTCATATTTTCACACCGTTTCATGCTCCTCAAATTTTTTAGACCTTTTCATGCTCCTCATATTTTTCAGACCTTTATATGCTCCTCGTATTTTTCACACCTTTTCATGCTCCTCGTATTTTTTGCACATTTTCTTTCTCATCGTATTTTTCACACCTTTTCATGCTCGTTGTATTTTACAGACCTTTTCATGCTCCTGTTTTTTTCACACCTTTTCATGCTCCTCGTATTTTCACAACTTTTCATGCTCCTCGTATTTTTCAGACCTTTTCATGCTCCTACTATTGTTCCCACCTTTTCATGCTCTTCGTATTTTTCGCACATTTTCTTTCTCATCGTATTTTTCACACCTTTTCATGCTCCTTGTATTTTTCACACCTCTTCATGCTCTTCGTATTTTTCACACCTTTTCATGCTCCTCATATTTTTCCGACGTTTTCATGCTTCTCGTATTTTTCACACCTTGTCATGCTACTCGTATTTTTTAGAACTTTTCATGGTCCTCGTATATTTCAGACCTTTTCGTGCTCCTCGGATTTTTCACATCTTTTCATGCTCCTCGTATTTTTCAGACCTTTTCATGCTCCTACTATTGTTCACACCTGTTCGTGCTCCTCGTATTTTTTGCACATTTTCTTTCTCATCGTATTTTTCACACCTTTTCATGCCAGTCGTATTTTTTAGAACTTTTCATGGTCCTCGTATATTTCAGACCTTTTCGTGCTCCTCGGATTTTTCACATCTTTTCATGCTCCTCGTATTTTACAGACGTTTTCATGCTCCTCGTATTGTTCCCACCTTTTCATGCTCTTTGTGTTTTTCAAACCTTTTCATGCTCTTCGAATTTTTATACATTTTCATGCTCTTCGTGTTTTTTACACTTTTTCATGCTCCTCATATATTTCACACCTTTTGAAGCTCTTCATATTTTTCACACCTTTTCAGGCTGTTCATGTTTCTAAACACGGCTTCATGCTCCTCATATTTTTCAGAACGTTTCGTGCTACTCCTATTTTTGATAAGTTTTGAAGCTCTTCATGTTTTTCAAACCGTTTCATGCTCTTCATGTTTTTCAACACCTCCTCATGCTCCTATTTTTCAGACTGTTTCATGCTCCTCATATTTTTGACACCTTTTGAAGCTCTTCATATTTTTAACGCCTTTTAAGGCTCTTCTTGTTTTTCAACACCACTTCATGCTCCTCCTATTTTTCAGACCGTTTCATGCTCCTCATATTTTTGACACCTTTTGAATCTCTTCATATTTTTAACACCTTTTCAGGCTCTTCATGTTTTTCAACACCGCTTCATGCTCCTCCTATTTTTCAGACTGTTTCATGCTCCTCATATTTTTGACACGTTTTGAAGCCTTTCTTGATTTTCACACCTTTCAGCTCTTCATGTTTTTGAACACATTTTCATGCTCCTCCTATTTTTCAGACCATTTCATGCTCCTCATATTTTTGACACCTTTTGAAGCTCTTCATATATTTCACCCCTTTTCAGGCTCTTCATGATTTTGAACAGCGCTTCATGCTCCTCCTATTTTTCAGACCGTTTCATGCTCCTCATATTTTTGCTACGTTTTGTAGGCTTCATATTATTCACACCTTTCAGGCTCTTCATGTTTTTGAACACCCTTCCATGCTCAACCTATTTTTCAGACCATTTCATGTTCCTCATATTTTTGAAACCTTTTAAGCTCTTCATATTTTTAACACATTTTCAGGATCTTCAAGTTTTTGAACACCGATTCATGCTACTCCTATTTTTCACACCTTTTGAAGCTCTTCATATTTTTCAATCCTTTTCATGCTCTTCAAGTTTTTCAACAACGTTTCATGCTCCTCCTATTTTTCAGACCAGTTCATGCTCCTCATATTTTTGACACATTTTTGAAACTCTTGATATTTTTCACACCTTTTCAGGCTCTTCATGTTTTTCAACACCGTTTCATGCTCCTCCTATTTTTCAGACTGTTTCATGCTCCTCCTATTTTTGACACATTTTTGTAGCTCTTGATATTTTTCACACCTTTTCAGGCTCTTCACGTCTTACAACACCGTTTCATGCTCCTACTATTTTTCAGACCGTTTCAGGCTCCTCCTATTTTTGACACCTTTTGAAGCTCTTCATATTTTTCACACGTTTTCAGGTTCTTCTTGTTTTTGAACAAAGCTTCATGCTCCTCCTATTTTTCACACCTATTGAAGCTCTTCATATATTTCACACCTTTTCAAGCTCTTCATGTGTTTGAACACCGCTTCATGCTCCTCCTATTTATCACATCTTTTGAAGCTCTTCATATATTTCACACCTTTTCAAGCTCTTCATGTTTTTCAACACCGCTTCATTCTACTCCTATTTTTCAGAACTTTTCATGCTCCTCATATTTTTGACATCGTTTGAAGCTCTTCATATATTTCACACCTTTTCAGGCTCTTCATATTTTTCAACAACACATCATGCTCCTCCTATTTTTCAGACCCTTTCATGCTCCTCATATTTTTGACACCTTTTGAAGCTCTTCATATTTTTCACACCTTGTCAGGCTCTTCATGTTTTTGAACACCGCTTCCTGCTCCACATATTTTTAAGACCGTTTCATGCTCCTCATATTTTTCACACATTTTCAGGCTCTTCATGTTTTTGAACACCTTTTCATGCTTCTCAAATTTTGACACCTTTTGAAGCTCTTCATGTATTTCACTCCTCTTCAGGCTCTTCCTGGTTTTCAACACCATTACATGCTCCTCCTATTTTTCAGACCATTTCATGCTCCTCATATTTTTGACACCTTTTGAAGCTCTTCATATTTTTCAAACCTTTTCAGGCTCTCCATGTTTTTCAGCACCATTTGATGCTCCTCCTATTTTCAGACTGTTTCATGCTCCTAATATTTTTCACACCTTTTCAGGCTATTCATTTTTTTCAACTCCACTTCATGCTCCTCCTATTTTTCAGACCGTTTCATGTTCCTCCTATTTGTGACACTTCTGAATCTCTTCATATATTTCACACCTTTCCAGGCTCTTCATGTTTTTCAACACCGCTTCATGCTCCTCCTATTTTTGAGACCGTATCATGCTGCTCATATTTTTGACACATTTTGAAGCTCTTCATGTTTTTCAACTCCGCTTCATGCTCCTTCTATTTTTGACACCTTTTGAAGCTCTTCATATTTTTCACACATTTTCAGGCTCTTCATGTTTTTCAACACCGTTTCATGCTCCTCCTATTTTTAAGACCGTTTCATGCTCCTCATATTTTTGACTATTTTGAAGCTCTTCATGTATTTCACACCTTTTCAGGCTCTTCATGTTTTTCAACACCGCTTCTTACTCCTCCTATTCTTCAGACCTTTTCATGCTCCTCATATTTTTGACACCTTTTGAAGCTCTTCATATATTTCACACCTTTTCAGGCTCCTCATGTTTTTCAACACCGCGTCATGCTCCTCCTGTTTTTCAGACCGTTTCATGCTCCTCATATTTTTGACACCTTTTGAAGCTCTTCTTATTTTTCACACCTTTTCAGGCTTTTCATGTTTTTCAACACCACTTCATGCTCCTCCTATTTTTCAGACCGTTTCATTCTCGTTATATTATTGACAAGTTTTGAAGCTCTTCATATTTTTAACACCTTTTCAGGCTCTTCATGTTTTTGAAGACCGTTTCATGCTCCCCCTAATATTCAGAGCGTTTTATGCTCCTCATATTTTTGACACCTTTTGAAGCTCTTCATATATTTCACACCTTTTCAGGCTGTTTATGTTTTTTAACACCGCTTCATGCGGCTCCTCTTTTTCAGACCGTTTCATGCTCCTCATATATTTGACACGTTTTGAAGTTCTTCATATATTTCACAACTTTTCAGGCTCGTCTTTTTTTCAACACCGATTCTTGCTTCTCCTATTTTTCAGACCGTTTCATGTTCCTCATATTTTTGACAACTTTTGAAGCGCTTCATGTTTTTCACACCTTTTCAGGCTCTTCACTTTTCAACACCGCTTCATGCTCCTCCTATTTTTCAGACCGTATCATGCTCCTCATACTTTTGAAAACTTTTGAAGCTCTTCATATATTTCACACCTTTTGAGGCTCTTCATGTTTTGCAACACCGTTTCATGCTCCTCCTATTTTTCAGACCGTTTCATGCTCCTCATATATTTGACTCCTTTTGAAGCTCTTCATATTATTCACACCTTTTCAGGCTCTTCATGTTTTTCAACACCACTTCATGCTCTTCCTATTTTTCAAACTGTTTCATGCTCCTCCTATTTTTGACACCTTTTGAACCTCTTCATATATTTCACACCTTTTCAGGCTCTTCATGTTTTTCAACACCGTTTCATGCTCCTCCTATTTTTCAGACCGTTTCATGCTCCTTATATTTTTGACTTCTTTTGAAGCTCTTCATCTATTTCACTCCTTTTTAGGCTCTTCGTGTTTTTCAACACCGTTTCATGCTCCTCCTATTTTTCAGAACGCTTCATGCTCCTCATATTTTTGACACATTTTGTAGCTCTTCATATATTTCACACCTTTTCAGGCTCTTCATGTTTTTCAACACCGCTTCATGCTCTTCCTATTTTTAAGACAGTTTCATGCGCATCATAATTTTGAAACCTTATGAAGCTCTTCATATTTTTCACACATTTTCAGTCTCTTCATGTTTTTCCACACCGTTTCAGGCTGCTCCTATTTTTCAGAACGCTTCATGCTCCTTATATATTTGACACCATTTGAAGCTCTTCATATTTTTCACTCCTTTTTAGGCTCTTCGTCTTATTCAACACGGTTTCATGCTCCTCCTATTTTTCAGAATGCTTCATGCTCCTCATATTTTTGACACCTTTTGAAGCTCTTCATATTTTTCACACCATTTCAGGCTCTTCATGTTTCTGAACACCGTTTCATGCTCCTCATATTTTTACATGTTTTGAAACTCTTCATATTTTTCACACCTTTTCAGGCTCTTCATATTTTTCAACACCGCTTCATGGTCCTCCTATTTTTCAGACCGTTTCATGCTCCTCATATTTTTGACACATTTTGTAGCTCTTCATATATTTCACACCTTTTCAGGCTCTTCATGTTTTTCAACACCGCTTCATGGTCTTCCTATTTTTAAGACAGTTTCATGCGCATCATAATTTTGAAACCTTTTGAAGCTCTTCATATTTTTCACACATTTTCAGGCTCTTCATGTTTTTCAACACCGCTTCCTGCTACTCGTGTTTTTTAGACCGTTTCATGCTCGTCATAATTTTGACACGTTTTGAAGCCCTTCATATTTTTCACACCTTTCAGACTCTTCAAGTTTTTGAACACCGTTTCATGCTCCTCCTATTTTTCAGACCATTTCATGCTCCTCATAATTTTGACACCTTTTAAGCTCTTCATATTTTTAACACATTTTCAGGCTCTTCAAGATTTGGAACACCGCTTCATGCTACTCCTATTTTAGACACCATTTGAAGCTCTTCATAATTTTCACACCTTTTCAGGCTCTTCATGTTTTTCAACATCGATTCATGCTCGTCCTATTTTATAGACCGTTTCATGCTCCTCATATTTTTAAAACCTTTTGAAGCTCTTCATGTTTTTCACACCTTTGCAGGCTCTTCATGTTTTGAACACCGCTTGATGCTCCTCTTATTTTTCAGATCGTTTCATGCTCCTCATATTTTTGACACCTTTTGAAGCTCTTCATATTTTTCAGACCTTTTCAGGCTCTTCATGTTTTGAACACCACTTCATGCTCCTCCTATTTTTCAGACCGCTTCATGCTCCTCATATTTTTGACACCTTTTGAAGCTCTTCATATATTTCACTCCTTTTCAGGCTCTTCATGATTTTGAACAGCGCTTCGTGCTCCTCCTATTTTTCAGACCGTTTCATGCTCCTCGTATTTTTCAGACCTTTTCATGCTTCTCGTATTTTTCACACCTTGTCACGCTACTCGTATTTTTTAGAACTTTTCATGGTCGTCGTATATTTCAGACCTTTTCGTGCTTCTCGGATTTTTCACATCTTTTCATGCTACTCGTATTTTTCAGACCTTTTCATGCTCCTACTATTGTTCACACCTTTTCGTGCTCCTCGTATTTTTCACACCTTTTCGTGCTCCTCGTATTTTTCACACCTTTTCATGCTCCTCGTATTTATCACACCGTTTCATACTCCTCATATTTTTCACACCTTTTCATGCTCCTCGTATTTTTCAAACCTTTTCATGCTCCTCGTTTTTTTCAGACATTTTCATGCTCCTAGTATTGTTCACACCTTTTCATGCTCCTCGTATTTTTCACACCTATTAATGCTCCTTGTATTTTTCAGACCTTTTCATGCTCTTCGTATTTTTCACAGCATTTCATGCTTTCACATATTTCACACCGTTTCATGCTCCTCGTATTTTTCACATGTTTTCATGCACTTTGTATATTTCAAACCTTTTCATGCTCTTTGTATTTTTCACAACTTTTCATGCTTTTCATAATTTTTCACACCTTTTCATTGTCTTCGTATATTTCACACCAGTCATGCTCTTTGTATTTTTCACACCTTTTCAAGCTCTTCATACTTTTCAAACCATTTCATGCTCTTCATATTTTTCACAACTTTTCATGCTCTTCATATTTTTTACATATTTCATTCTCCTCATATTTTTCATACCATTTCATGCTCCTCTTATTTTTCACATCTTTTCATGCTCCTCATATTTTTGACACCTTTTAAAGGTCTTCATATTTTTCACACCCTTTCATGCTCTTTATATTTTCACACCGTTTCATGTTCCTCGTATTTTTCAGACCTTTTCATGCTCCTACTAGTTTTCCCACCTTTTCATGCTCCTTGTGTTTTTAGCAGATTTTCTTTCTCATCGTATTTTTCACACCTTTTCATGCTCCTCGTATTTTTCACACCTTTAATGCTCCTCGTATTTTTCACACCTTTACATGCTCTTCGTATTTTTCAAACCTTTTCATGCTCTTCGAATTTTTCACACATTTTCATGCACTTCATGTTTTCCACATTTTTTCATGCTGCTCATGTTTTTCACACCGTTTCTTGCTCTTCATATTTTTAACACTGTTTCATGCTCTTCATATTTTCACACCTTTTCATGCTCCTCATATTTTTCACACCTTTTCATATTCTCATATTTTTCACATCTTTTCATGCTCCTCATATTTTTGACACGTTTAAAAGGTCTTCATATTTTTCACACCGTTTCATGATCTTCATATTTTCACACCGTTTCATGCTCCTCAAATTTTTTAGACCTTTTCATGCTCCTCATATTTTTCAGACCTTTATATGCTCCTCGTATTTTTCACACCTTTTCATGCTCCTCGTATTTTTCGCACATTTTCTTTCTCATCGTATTTTTCACACCTTTTCATGCTCGTTGTATTTTACAGACCTTTTCATGCTCCTGTTTTTTTCACACCTTTTCATGCTCCTCGTATTTTCACAACTTTTCATGCTCCTCGTATTTTTCAGACCTTTTCATGCTCCTACTATTGTTCCCACCTTTTCATGCTCTTCGTATTTTTCGCACATTTTCTTTCTCATCGTATTTTTCACACCTTTTCATGCTCCTTGTATTTTTCACACCTCTTCATGCTCTTCGTATTTTTCACACCTTTTCATGCTCCTCATATTTTTCCGACGTTTTCATGCTTCTCGTATTTTTCACACCTTGTCATGCTACTCGTATTTTTTAGAACTTTTCATGGTCCTCGTATATTTCAGACCTTTTCGTGCTCCTCGGATTTTTCACATCTTTTCATGCTCCTCGTATTTTTCAGACCTTTTCATGCTCCTACTATTGTTCACACCTGTTCGTGCTCCTCGTATTTTTTGCACATTTTCTTTCTCATCGTATTTTTCACACCTTTTCATGCCAGTCGTATTTTTTAGAACTTTTCATGGTCCTCGTATATTTCAGACCTTTTCGTGCTCCTCGGATTTTTCACATCTTTTCATGCTCCTCGTATTTTACAGACGTTTTCATGCTCCTCGTATTGTTCCCACCTTTTCATGCTCTTTGTGTTTTTCAAACCTTTTCATGCTCTTCGAATTTTTATACATTTTCATGCTCTTCATGTTTTTCACACATTTTCATGCTATTCGTGTTTTTTACACTTTTTCATGCTCCTCATATATTTCACACCTTTTGAAGCTCTTCATATTTTTCACACCTTTTCAGGCTGTTCATGTTTCTAAACACGGCTTCATGCTCCTCATATTTTTCAGAACGTTTCGTGCTACTCCTATTTTTGATAAGTTTTGAAGCTCTTCATGTTTTTCAAACCGTTTCATGCTCTTCATGTTTTTCAACACCTCCTCATGCTCCTATTTTTCAGACTGTTTCATGCTCCTCATATTTTTGACACCTTTTGAAGCTCTTCATATTTTTAACGCCTTTTAAGGCTCTTCTTGTTTTTCAACACCACTTCATGCTCCTCCTATTTTTCAGACCGTTTCATGCTCCTCATATTTTTGACACCTTTTGAATCTCTTCATATTTTTAACACCTTTTCAGGCTCTTCATGTTTTTCAACACCGCTTCATGCTCCTCCTATTTTTCAGACTGTTTCATGCTCCTCATATTTTTGACACGTTTTGAAGCCTTTCTTGATTTTCACACCTTTCAGCTCTTCATGTTTTTGAACACATTTTCATGCTCCTCCTATTTTTCAGACCATTTCATGCTCCTCATATTTTTGACACCTTTTGAAGCTCTTCATATATTTCACCCCTTTTCAGGCTCTTCATGATTTTGAACAGCGCTTCATGCTCCTCCTATTTTTCAGACCGTTTCATGCTCCTCATATTTTTGCTACGTTTTGTAGGCTTCATATTATTCACACCTTTCAGGCTCTTCATGTTTTTGAACACCCTTCCATGCTCAACCTATTTTTCAGACCATTTCATGTTCCTCATATTTTTGAAACCTTTTAAGCTCTTCATATTTTTAACACATTTTCAGGATCTTCAAGTTTTTGAACACCGATTCATGCTACTCCTATTTTTCACACCTTTTGAAGCTCTTCATATTTTTCAATCCTTTTCATGCTCTTCAAGTTTTTCAACAACGTTTCATGCTCCTCCTATTTTTCAGACCAGTTCATGCTCCTCATATTTTTGACACATTTTTGAAACTCTTGATATTTTTCACACCTTTTCAGGCTCTTCATGTTTTTCAACACCGTTTCATGCTCCTCCTATTTTTCAGACTGTTTCATGCTCCTCCTATTTTTGACACATTTTTGTAGCTCTTGATATTTTTCACACCTTTTCAGGCTCTTCACGTCTTACAACACCGTTTCATGCTCCTACTATTTTTCAGACCGTTTCAGGCTCCTCCTATTTTTGACACCTTTTGAAGCTCTTCATATTTTTCACACGTTTTCAGGTTCTTCTTGTTTTTGAACAAAGCTTCATGCTCCTCCTATTTTTCACACCTATTGAAGCTCTTCATATATTTCACACCTTTTCAAGCTCTTCATGTGTTTGAACACCGCTTCATGCTCCTCCTATTTATCACATCTTTTGAAGCTCTTCATATATTTCACACCTTTTCAAGCTCTTCATGTTTTTCAACACCGCTTCATTCTACTCCTATTTTTCAGAACTTTTCATGCTCCTCATATTTTTGACATCGTTTGAAGCTCTTCATATATTTCACACCTTTTCAGGCTCTTCATATTTTTCAACAACACATCATGCTCCTCCTATTTTTCAGACCCTTTCATGCTCCTCATATTTTTGACACCTTTTGAAGCTCTTCATATTTTTCACACCTTGTCAGGCTCTTCATGTTTTTGAACACCGCTTCCTGCTCCACATATTTTTAAGACCGTTTCATGCTCCTCATATTTTTCACACATTTTCAGGCTCTTCATGTTTTTGAACACCTTTTCATGCTTCTCAAATTTTGACACCTTTTGAAGCTCTTCATGTATTTCACTCCTCTTCAGGCTCTTCGTGGTTTTCAACACCATTACATGCTCCTCCTATTTTTCAGACCATTTCATGCTCCTCATATTTTTGACACCTTTTGAAGCTCTTCATATTTTTCAAACCTTTTCAGGCTCTCCATGTTTTTCAGCACCATTTGATGCTCCTCCTATTTTCAGACTGTTTCATGCTCCTAATATTTTTCACACCTTTTCAGGCTATTCATTTTTTTCAACTCCACTTCATGCTCCTCCTATTTTTCAGACCGTTTCATGTTCCTCCTATTTGTGACACTTCTGAATCTCTTCATATATTTCACACCTTTCCAGGCTCTTCATGTTTTTCAACACCGCTTCATGCTCCTCCTATTTTTGAGACCGTATCATGCTCCTCATATTTTTGACACATTTTGAAGCTCTTCATGTTTTTCAACTCCGCTTCATGCTCCTTCTATTTTTGACACCTTTTGAAGCTCTTCATATTTTTCACACATTTTCAGGCTCTTCATGTTTTTCAACACCGTTTCATGCTCCTCCTATTTTTAAGACCGTTTCATGCTCCTCATATTTTTGACTATTTTGAAGCTCTTCATGTATTTCACACCTTTTCAGGCTCTTCATGTTTTTCAACACCGCTTCTTACTCCTCCTATTCTTCAGACCTTTTCATGCTCCTCATATTTTTGACACCTTTTGAAGCTCTTCATATATTTCACACCTTTTCAGGCTCCTCATGTTTTTCAACACCGCGTCATGCTCCTCCTGTTTTTCAGACCGTTTCATGCTCCTCATATTTTTGACACCTTTTGAAGCTCTTCTTATTTTTCACACCTTTTCAGGCTTTTCATGTTTTTCAACACCACTTCATGCTCCTCCTATTTTTCAGACCGTTTCATTCTCGTTATATTATTGACAAGTTTTGAAGCTCTTCATATTTTTAACACCTTTTCAGGCTCTTCATGTTTTTGAAAACCGTTTCATGCTCCCCCTAATATTCAGAGCGTTTTATGCTCCTCATATTTTTGACACCTTTTGAAGCTCTTCATATATTTCACACCTTTTCAGGCTGTTTATGTTTTTTAACACCGCTTCATGCGGCTCCTCTTTTTCAGACCGTTTCATGCTCCTCATATATTTGACACGTTTTGAAGTTCTTCATATATTTCACAACTTTTCAGGCTCGTCTTTTTTTCAACACCGATTCTTGCTTCTCCTATTTTTCAGACCGTTTCATGTTCCTCATATTTTTGACAACTTTTGAAGCGCTTCATGTTTTTCACACCTTTTCAGGCTCTTCACTTTTCAACACCGCTTCATGCTCCTCCTATTTTTCAGACCGTATCATGCTCCTCATACTTTTGAAAACTTTTGAAGCTCTTCATATATTTCACACCTTTTGAGGCTCTTCATGTTTTGCAACACCGTTTCATGCTCCTCCTATTTTTCAGACCGTTTCATGCTCCTCATATATTTGACTCCTTTTGAAGCTCTTCATATTATTCACACCTTTTCAGGCTCTTCATGTTTTTCAACACCACTTCATGCTCTTCCTATTTTTCAAACTGTTTCATGCTCCTCCTATTTTTGACACCTTTTGAACCTCTTCATATATTTCACACCTTTTCAGGCTCTTCATGTTTTTCAACACCGTTTCATGCTCCTCCTATTTTTCAGACCGTTTCATGCTCCTTATATTTTTGACTTCTTTTGAAGCTCTTCATCTATTTCACTCCTTTTTAGGCTCTTCGTGTTTTTCAACACCGTTTCATGCTCCTCCTATTTTTCAGAACGCTTCATGCTCCTCATATTTTTGACACATTTTGTAGCTCTTCATATATTTCACACCTTTTCAGGCTCTTCATGTTTTTCAACACCGCTTCATGCTCTTCCTATTTTTAAGACAGTTTCATGCGCATCATAATTTTGAAACCTTATGAAGCTCTTCATATTTTTCACACATTTTCAGTCTCTTCATGTTTTTCCACACCGTTTCAGGCTGCTCCTATTTTTCAGAACGCTTCATGCTCCTTATATATTTGACACCATTTGAAGCTCTTCATATTTTTCACTCCTTTTTAGGCTCTTCGTCTTATTCAACACGGTTTCATGCTCCTCCTATTTTTCAGAATGCTTCATGCTCCTCATATTTTTGACACCTTTTGAAGCTCTTCATATTTTTCACACCATTTCAGGCTCTTCATGTTTCTGAACACCGTTTCATGCTCCTCATATTTTTACATGTTTTGAAACTCTTCATATTTTTCACACCTTTTCAGGCTCTTCATATTTTTCAACACCGCTTCATGGTCCTCCTATTTTTCAGAACGCTTCATGCTCCTCATATTTTTGACACATTTTGTAGCTCTTCATATATTTCACACCTTTTCAGGCTCTTCATGTTTTTCAACACCGCTTCATGCTCTTCCTATTTTTAAGACAGTTTCATGCGCATCATAATTTTGAAACCTTATGAAGCTCTTCATATTTTTCACACATTTTCAGTCTCTTCATGTTTTTCCACACCGTTTCAGGCTGCTCCTATTTTTCAGAACGCTTCATGCTCCTTATATATTTGACACCATTTGAAGCTCTTCATATTTTTCACTCCTTTTTAGGCTCTTCGTCTTATTCAACACGGTTTCATGCTCCTCCTATTTTTCAGAATGCTTCATGCTCCTCATATTTTTGACACCTTTTGAAGCTCTTCATATTTTTCACACCATTTCAGGCTCTTCATGTTTTTCAACACCACTTCATGCTCCTCCTATTTTTCAGACCGTTTCATGCTCCTCATATTTTTGACACCTTTTGAATCTCTTCATATTTTTCACACCTTTTCAGGCTCTTCATGTTTTTCAACACCGCTTCATTCTCCTCCTATTTTTCAGACCGTTTCATGCTCCTCATATTTTTGACACCTTTTGAATCTCTTCATATTTTTAACACCTTTTCAGGCTCTTCATGTTTTTCAACACCGCTTCATGCTCCTCCTATTTTTCAGACTGTTTCATGCTCCTCATATTTTTGACACGTTTTGAAGCCTTTCTTGATTTTCACACCTTTCAGCTCTTCATGTTTTTGAACACATTTTCATGCTCCTCCTATTTTTCAGACCATTTCATGCTCCTCAAATTTTTGACACCTTTTGAAGCTCTTCATATATTTCACCCCTTTTCAGGCTCTTCATGATTTTGAACAGCGCTTCATGCTCCTCCTATTTTTCAGACCGTTTCATGCTCCTCATATTTTTGCTACGTTTTGTAGGCTTCATATTATTCACACCTTTCAGGCTCTTCATGTTTTTGAACACCCTTCCATGCTCAACCTATTTTTCAGACCATTTCATGTTCCTCATATTTTTGAAACCTTTTAAGCTCTTCATATTTTTAACACATTTTCAGGATCTTCAAGTTTTTGAACACCGATTCATGCTACTCCTATTTTTCACACCTTTTGAAGCTCTTCATATTTTTCAATCCTTTTCATGCTCTTCAAGTTTTTCAACAACGTTTCATGCTCCTCCTATTTTTCAGACCAGTTCATGCTCCTCATATTTTTGACACATTTTTGAAACTCTTGATATTTTTCACACCTTTTCAGGCTCTTCATGTTTTTCAACACCGTTTCATGCTCCTCCTATTTTTCAGACTGTTTCATGCTCCTCCTATTTTTGACACATTTTTGTAGCTCTTGATATTTTTCACACCTTTTCAGGCTCTTCACGTCTTACAACACCGTTTCATGCTCCTACTATTTTTCAGACCGTTTCAGGCTCCTCCTATTTTTGACACCTTTTGAAGCTCTTCATATTTTTCACACGTTTTCAGGTTCTTCTTGTTTTTGAACAAAGCTTCATGCTCCTCCTATTTTTCACACCTATTGAAGCTCTTCATATATTTCACACCTTTTCAAGCTCTTCATGTGTTTGAACACCGCTTCATGCTCCTCCTATTTATCACATCTTTTGAAGCTCTTCATATATTTCACACCTTTTCAAGCTCTTCATGTTTTTCAACACCGCTTCATTCTACTCCTATTTTTCAGAACTTTTCATGCTCCTCATATTTTTGACATCGTTTGAAGCTCTTCATATATTTCACACCTTTTCAGGCTCTTCATATTTTTCAACAAAACATCATGCTCCTCCTATTTTTCAGACCCTTTCATGCTCCTCATATTTTTGACACCTTTTGAAGCTCTTCATATTTTTCACACCTTGTCAGGCTCTTCATGTTTTTGAACACCGCTTCCTGCTCCACATATTTTTAAGACCGTTTCATGCTCCTCATATTTTTCACACATTTTCAGGCTCTTCATGTTTTTGAACACCTTTTCATGCTTCTCAAATTTTGACACCTTTTGAAGCTCTTCATGTATTTCACTCCTCTTCAGGCTCTTCGTGGTTTTCAACACCATTACATGCTCCTCCTATTTTTCAGACCATTTCATGCTCCTCATATTTTTGACACCTTTTGAAGCTCTTCATATTTTTCAAACCTTTTCAGGCTCTCCATGTTTTTCAGCACCATTTGATGCTCCTCCTATTTTCAGACTGTTTCATGCTCCTAATATTTTTCACACCTTTTCAGGCTATTCATTTTTTTCAACTCCACTTCATGCTCCTCCTATTTTTCAGACCGTTTCATGTTCCTCCTATTTGTGACACTTCTGAATCTCTTCATATATTTCACACCTTTCCAGGCTCTTCATGTTTTTCAACACCGCTTCATGCTCCTCCTATTTTTGAGACCGTATCATGCTCCTCATATTTTTGACACATTTTGAAGCTCTTCATGTTTTTCAACTCCGCTTCATGCTCCTTCTATTTTTGACACCTTTTGAAGCTCTTCATATTTTTCACACATTTTCAGGCTCTTCATGTTTTTCAACACCGTTTCATGCTCCTCCTATTTTTAAGACCGTTTCATGCTCCTCATATTTTTGACTATTTTGAAGCTCTTCATGTATTTCACACCTTTTCAGGCTCTTCATGTTTTTCAACACCGCTTCTTACTCCTCCTATTCTTCAGACCTTTTCATGCTCCTCATATTTTTGACACCTTTTGAAGCTCTTCATATATTTCACACCTTTTCAGGCTCCTCATGTTTTTCAACACCGCGTCATGCTCCTCCTGTTTTTCAGACCGTTTCATGCTCCTCATATTTTTGACACCTTTTGAAGCTCTTCTTATTTTTCACACCTTTTCAGGCTTTTCATGTTTTTCAACACCACTTCATGCTCCTCCTATTTTTCAGACCGTTTCATTCTCGTTATATTATTGACAAGTTTTGAAGCTCTTCATATTTTTAACACCTTTTCAGGCTCTTCATGTTTTTGAAAACCGTTTCATGCTCCCCCTAATATTCAGAGCGTTTTATGCTCCTCATATTTTTGACACCTTTTGAAGCTCTTCATATATTTCACACCTTTTCAGGCTGTTTATGTTTTTTAACACCGCTTCATGCGGCTCCTCTTTTTCAGACCGTTTCATGCTCCTCATATATTTGACACGTTTTGAAGTTCTTCATATATTTCACAACTTTTCAGGCTCGTCTTTTTTTCAACACCGATTCTTGCTTCTCCTATTTTTCAGACCGTTTCATGTTCCTCATATTTTTGACAACTTTTGAAGCGCTTCATGTTTTTCACACCTTTTCAGGCTCTTCACTTTTCAACACCGCTTCATGCTCCTCCTATTTTTCAGACCGTATCATGCTCCTCATACTTTTGAAAACTTTTGAAGCTCTTCATATATTTCACACCTTTTGAGGCTCTTCATGTTTTGCAACACCGTTTCATGCTCCTCCTATTTTTCAGACCGTTTCATGCTCCTCATATATTTGACTCCTTTTGAAGCTCTTCATATTATTCACACCTTTTCAGGCTCTTCATGTTTTTCAACACCACTTCATGCTCTTCCTATTTTTCAAACTGTTTCATGCTCCTCCTATTTTTGACACCTTTTGAACCTCTTCATATATTTCACACCTTTTCAGGCTCTTCATGTTTTTCAACACCGTTTCATGCTCCTCCTATTTTTCAGACCGTTTCATGCTCCTTATATTTTTGACTTCTTTTGAAGCTCTTCATCTATTTCACTCCTTTTTAGGCTCTTCGTGTTTTTCAACACCGTTTCATGCTCCTCCTATTTTTCAGAACGCTTCATGCTCCTCATATTTTTGACACATTTTGTAGCTCTTCATATATTTCACACCTTTTCAGGCTCTTCATGTTTTTCAACACCGCTTCATGCTCTTCCTATTTTTAAGACAGTTTCATGCGCATCATAATTTTGAAACCTTATGAAGCTCTTCATATTTTTCACACATTTTCAGTCTCTTCATGTTTTTCCACACCGTTTCAGGCTGCTCCTATTTTTCAGAACGCTTCATGCTCCTTATATATTTGACACCATTTGAAGCTCTTCATATTTTTCACTCCTTTTTAGGCTCTTCGTCTTATTCAACACGGTTTCATGCTCCTCCTATTTTTCAGAATGCTTCATGCTCCTCATATTTTTGACACCTTTTGAAGCTCTTCATATTTTTCACACCATTTCAGGCTCTTCATGTTTCTGAACACCGTTTCATGCTCCTCATATTTTTACATGTTTTGAAACTCTTCATATTTTTCACACCTTTTCAGGCTCTTCATATTTTTCAACACCGCTTCATGGTCCTCCTATTTTTCAGACCGTTTCATGCTCCTCATATTTTTGACACATTTTGTAGCTCTTCATATATTTCACACCTTTTCAGGCTCTTCATGTTTTTCAACACCGCTTCATGGTCTTCCTATTTTTAAGACAGTTTCATGCGCATCATAATTTTGAAACCTTTTGAAGCTCTTCATATTTTTCACACATTTTCAGGCTCTTCATGTTTTTCAACACCGCTTCCTGCTACTCGTGTTTTTTAGACCGTTTCATGCTCGTCATAATTTTGACACGTTTTGAAGCCCTTCATATTTTTCACACCTTTCAGACTCTTCAAGTTTTTGAACACCGTTTCATGCTCCTCCTATTTTTCAGACCATTTCATGCTCCTCATAATTTTGACACCTTTTAAGCTCTTCATATTTTTAACACATTTTCAGGCTCTTCAAGATTTGGAACACCGCTTCATGCTACTCCTATTTTAGACACCATTTGAAGCTCTTCATAATTTTCACACCTTTTCAGGCTCTTCATGTTTTTCAACATCGATTCATGCTCGTCCTATTTTATAGACCGTTTCATGCTCCTCATATTTTTAAAACCTTTTGAAGCTCTTCATGTTTTTCACACCTTTGCAGGCTCTTCATGTTTTGAACACCGCTTGATGCTCCTCTTATTTTTCAGATCGTTTCATGCTCCTCATATTTTTGACACCTTTTGAAGCTCTTCATATTTTTCAGACCTTTTCAGGCTCTTCATGTTTTGAACACCACTTCATGCTCCTCCTATTTTTCAGACCGCTTCATGCTCCTCATATTTTTGACACCTTTTGAAGCTCTTCATATATTTCACTCCTTTTCAGGCTCTTCATGATTTTGAACAGCGCTTCGTGCTCCTCCTATTTTTCAGACCGTTTCATGCTCCTCGTATTTTTCAGACCTTTTCATGCTTCTCGTATTTTTCACACCTTGTCACGCTACTCGTATTTTTTAGAACTTTTCATGGTCGTCGTATATTTCAGACCTTTTCCTGCTTCTCGGATTTTTCACATCTTTTCATGCTACTCGTATTTTTCAGACCTTTTCATGCTCCTACTATTGTTCACACCTTTTCGTGCTCCTCGTATTTTTCACACCTTTTCGTGCTCCTCGTATTTTTCACACCTTTTCATGCTCCTCGTATTTATCACACCATTTCATACTCCTCATATTTTTCACACCTTTTCATGCTCCTCGTATTTTTCAAACCTTTTCATGCTCCTCGTTTTTTTCAGACATTTTCATGCTCCTAGTATTGTTCACACCTTTTCATGCTCCTCGTATTTTTCACACCTATTAATGCTCCTTGTATTTTTCAGACCTTTTCATGCTCTTCGTATTTTTCACAGCATTTCATGCTTTCACATATTTCACACCGTTTCATGCTCCTCGTATTTTTCACATGTTTTCATGCACTTTGTATATTTCAAACCTTTTCATGCTCTTTGTATTTTTCACAACTTTTCATGCTTTTCATAATTTTTCACACCTTTTCATTGTCTTCGTATATTTCACACCAGTCATGCTCTTTGTATTTTTCACACCTTTTCAAGCTCTTCATACTTTTCAAACCATTTCATGCTCTTCATATTTTTCACAACTTTTCATGCTCTTCATATTTTTTACATATTTCATTCTCCTCATATTTTTCATACCATTTCATGCTCCTCTTATTTTTCACATCTTTTCATGCTCCTCATATTTTTGACACCTTTTAAAGGTCTTCATATTTTTCACACCCTTTCATGCTCTTTATATTTTCACACCGTTTCATGTTCCTCGTATTTTTCAGACCTTTTCATGCTCCTACTAGTTTTCCCACCTTTTCATGCTCCTTGTGTTTTTAGCAGATTTTCTTTCTCATCGTATTTTTCACACCTTTTCATGCTCCTCGTATTTTTCACACCTTTAATGCTCCTCGTATTTTTCACACCTTTACATGCTCTTCGTATTTTTCAAACCTTTTCATGCTCTTCGAATTTTTCACACATTTTCATGCACTTCATGTTTTCCACATTTTTTCATGCTGCTCATGTTTTTCACACCGTTTCTTGCTCTTCATATTTTTAACACTGTTTCATGCTCTTCATATTTTCACACCTTTTCATGCTCCTCATATTTTTCACACCTTTTCATATTCTCATATTTTTCACATCTTTTCATGCTCCTCATATTTTTGACACGTTTAAAAGGTCTTCATATTTTTCACACCGTTTCATGATCTTCATATTTTCACACCGTTTCATGCTCCTCAAATTTTTTAGACCTTTTCATGCTCCTCATATTTTTCAGACCTTTATATGCTCCTCGTATTTTTCACACCTTTTCATGCTCCTCGTATTTTTCGCACATTTTCTTTCTCATCGTATTTTTCACACCTTTTCATGCTCGTTGTATTTTACAGACCTTTTCATGCTCCTGTTTTTTTCACACCTTTTCATGCTCCTCGTATTTTCACAACTTTTCATGCTCCTCGTATTTTTCAGACCTTTTCATGCTCCTACTATTGTTCCCACCTTTTCATGCTCTTCGTATTTTTCGCACATTTTCTTTCTCATCGTATTTTTCACACCTTTTCATGCTCCTTGTATTTTTCACACCTCTTCATGCTCTTCGTATTTTTCACACCTTTTCATGCTCCTCATATTTTTCCGACGTTTTCATGCTTCTCGTATTTTTCACACCTTGTCATGCTACTCGTATTTTTTAGAACTTTTCATGGTCCTCGTATATTTCAGACCTTTTCGTGCTCCTCGGATTTTTCACATCTTTTCATGCTCCTCGTATTTTTCAGACCTTTTCATGCTCCTACTATTGTTCACACCTGTTCGTGCTCCTCGTATTTTTTGCACATTTTCTTTCTCATCGTATTTTTCACACCTTTTCATGCCAGTCGTATTTTTTAGAACTTTTCATGGTCCTCGTATATTTCAGACCTTTTCGTGCTCCTCGGATTTTTCACATCTTTTCATGCTCCTCGTATTTTACAGACGTTTTCATGCTCCTCGTATTGTTCCCACCTTTTCATGCTCTTTGTGTTTTTCAAACCTTTTCATGCTCTTCGAATTTTTATACATTTTCATGCTCTTCATGTTTTTCACACATTTTCATGCTATTCGTGTTTTTTACACTTTTTCATGCTCCTCATATATTTCACACCTTTTGAAGCTCTTCATATTTTTCACACCTTTTCAGGCTGTTCATGTTTCTAAACACGGCTTCATGCTCCTCATATTTTTCAGAACGTTTCGTGCTACTCCTATTTTTGATACGTTTTGAAGCTCTTCATGTTTTTCAAACCGTTTCATGCTCTTCATGTTTTTCAACACCTCCTCATGCTCCTCCTATTTTTCAGACTGTTTCATGCTCCTCATATTTTTGACACCTTTTGAAGCTCTTCATATTTTTAACGCCTTTTAAGGCTCTTCTTGTTTTTCAACACCACTTCATGCTCCTCCTATTTTTCAGACCGTTTCATGCTCCTCATATTTTTGACACCTTTTGAATCTCTTCATATTTTTCACACCTTTTCAGGCTCTTCATGTTTTTCAACACCGCTTCATTCTCCTCCTATTTTTCAGACCGTTTCATGCTCCTCATATTTTTGACACCTTTTGAAGCTCATCATATTTTTAACACCTGTTCAGGCTCTTCATGTTTTTCAACACCGCTTCATGCTCCTCCTATTTTTCAGACTGTTTCATGCTCCTCATATTTTTGACACGTTTTGAAGCCTTTCTTGATTTTCACACCTTTCAGCTCTTCATGTTTTTGAACACATTTTCATGCTCCTCCTATTTTTCAGACCATTTCATGCTCCTCATATTTTTGACACCTTTTGAAGCTCTTCATATATTTCACCCCTTTTCAGGCTCTTCATGATTTTGAACAGCGCTTCATGCTCCTCCTATTTTTCAGACCGTTTCATGCTCCTCATATTTTTGCTACGTTTTGTAGGCTTCATATTATTCACACCTTTCAGGCTCTTCATGTTTTTGAACACCCTTCCATGCTCAACCTATTTTTCAGACCATTTCATGTTCCTCATATTTTTGAAACCTTTTAAGCTCTTCATATTTTTAACACATTTTCAGGATCTTCAAGTTTTTGAACACCGATTCATGCTACTCCTATTTTTCACACCTTTTGAAGCTCTTCATATTTTTCAATCCTTTTCATGCTCTTCAAGTTTTTCAACAACGTTTCATGCTCCTCCTATTTTTCAGACCAGTTCATGCTCCTCATATTTTTGACACATTTTTGAAACTCTTGATATTTTTCACACCTTTTCAGGCTCTTCATGTTTTTCAACACCGTTTCATGCTCCTCCTATTTTTCAGACTGTTTCATGCTCCTCCTATTTTTGACACATTTTTGTAGCTCTTGATATTTTTCACACCTTTTCAGGCTCTTCACGTCTTACAACACCGTTTCATGCTCCTACTATTTTTCAGACCGTTTCAGGCTCCTCCTATTTTTGACACCTTTTGAAGCTCTTCATATTTTTCACACGTTTTCAGGTTCTTCTTGTTTTTGAACAAAGCTTCATGCTCCTCCTATTTTTCACACCTATTGAAGCTCTTCATATATTTCACACCTTTTCAAGCTCTTCATGTGTTTGAACACCGCTTCATGCTCCTCCTATTTATCACATCTTTTGAAGCTCTTCATATATTTCACACCTTTTCAAGCTCTTCATGTTTTTCAACACCGCTTCATTCTACTCCTATTTTTCAGAACTTTTCATGCTCCTCATATTTTTGACATCGTTTGAAGCTCTTCATATATTTCACACCTTTTCAGGCTCTTCATATTTTTCAACAACACATCATGCTCCTCCTATTTTTCAGACCCTTTCATGCTCCTCATATTTTTGACACCTTTTGAAGCTCTTCATATTTTTCACACCTTGTCAGGCTCTTCATGTTTTTGAACACCGCTTCCTGCTCCACATATTTTTAAGACCGTTCATGCTCCTCATATTTTTCACACATTTTCAGGCTCTTCATGTTTTTGAACACCTTTTCATGCTTCTCAAATTTTGACACCTTTTGAAGCTCTTCATGTATTTCACTCCTCTTCAGGCTCTTCGTGGTTTTCAACACCATTACATGCTCCTCCTATTTTTCAGACCATTTCATGCTCCTCATATTTTTGACACCTTTTGAAGCTCTTCATATTTTTCAAACCTTTTCAGGCTCTCCATGTTTTTCAGCACCATTTGATGCTCCTCCTATTTTCAGACTGTTTCATGCTCCTAATATTTTTCACACCTTTTCAGGCTATTCATTTTTTTCAACTCCACTTCATGCTCCTCCTATTTTTCAGACCGTTTCATGTTCCTCCTATTTGTGACACTTTTGAATCTCTTCATATATTTCACACCTTTCCAGGCTCTTCATGTTTTTCAACACCGCTTCATGCTCCTCCTATTTTTGAGACCGTATCATGCTCCTCATATTTTTGACACATTTTGAAGCTCTTCATGTTTTTCAACTCCGCTTCATGCTCCTTCTATTTTTGACACCTTTTGAAGCTCTTCATATTTTTCACACCTTTTCAGGCTCTTCATGTTTTTCAACACCGTTTCATGCTCCTCCTATTTTTCAGACTGTTTCATGCTCCTCCTATTTTTGACACATTTTTGT
This sequence comes from Dama dama, assembly GCF_033118175.1. Lineage (NCBI taxonomy): Eukaryota > Metazoa > Chordata > Mammalia > Artiodactyla > Cervidae > Dama > Dama dama. Next base: position 3,664,493 of record NC_083714.1, on the reverse strand, counting down.
AGCTCTTGATATTTTTCACACCTTTTCAGGCTCTTCACGTCTTACAACACCGTTTCATGCTCCTACTATTTTTCAGACCGTTTCAGGCTCCTCCTATTTTTGACACCTTTTGAAGCTCTTCATATTTTTCACACGTTTTCAGGTTCTTCTTGTTTTTGAACAAAGCTTCATGCTCCTCCTATTTTTCACACCTATTGAAGCTCTTCATATATTTCACACCTTTTCAAGCTCTTCATGTGTTTGAACACCGCTTCATGCTCCTCCTATTTATCACATCTTTTGAAGCTCTTCATATATTTCACACCTTTTCAAGCTCTTCATGTTTTTCAACACCGCTTCATTCTACTCCTATTTTTCAGAACTTTTCATGCTCCTCATATTTTTGACATCGTTTGAAGCTCTTCATATATTTCACACCTTTTCAGGCTCTTCATATTTTTCAACAAAACATCATGCTCCTCCTATTTTTCAGACCCTTTCATGCTCCTCATATTTTTGACACCTTTTGAAGCTCTTCATATTTTTCACACCTTGTCAGGCTCTTCATGTTTTTGAACACCGCTTCCTGCTCCACATATTTTTAAGACCGTTTCATGCTCCTCATATTTTTCACACATTTTCAGGCTCTTCATGTTTTTGAACACCTTTTCATGCTTCTCAAATTTTGACACCTTTTGAAGCTCTTCATGTATTTCACTCCTCTTCAGGCTCCTCCTGGTTTTCAACACCATTACATGCTCCTCCTATTTTTCAGACCATTTCATGCTCCTCATATTTTTGACACCTTTTGAAGCTCTTCATATTTTTCAAACCTTTTCAGGCTCTCCATGTTTTTCAGCACCATTTGATGCTCCTCCTATTTTCAGACTGTTTCATGCTCCTAATATTTTTCACACCTTTTCAGGCTATTCATTTTTTTCAACTCCACTTCATGCTCCTCCTATTTTTCAGACCGTTTCATGTTCCTCCTATTTGTGACACTTCTGAATCTCTTCATATATTTCACACCTTTCCAGGCTCTTCATGTTTTTCAACACCGCTTCATGCTCCTCCTATTTTTGAGACCGTATCATGCTCCTCATATTTTTGACACATTTTGAAGCTCTTCATGTTTTTCAACTCCGCTTCATGCTCCTTCTATTTTTGACACCTTTTGAAGCTCTTCATATTTTTCACACATTTTCAGGCTCTTCATGTTTTTCAACACCGTTTCATGCTCCTCCTATTTTTAAGACCGTTTCATGCTCCTCATATTTTTGACTATTTTGAAGCTCTTCATGTATTTCACACCTTTTCAGGCTCTTCATGTTTTTCAACACCGCTTCTTACTCCTCCTATTCTTCAGACCTTTTCATGCTCCTCATATTTTTGACACCTTTTGAAGCTCTTCATATATTTCACACCTTTTCAGGCTCCTCATGTTTTTCAACACCACGTCATGCTCCTCCTGTTTTTCAGACCGTTTCATGCTCCTCATATTTTTGACACCTTTTGAAGCTCTTCTTATTTTTCACACCTTTTCAGGCTTTTCATGTTTTTCAACACCACTTCATGCTCCTCCTAATTTTCAGACCGTTTCATTCTCGTTATATTATTGACAAGTTTTGAAGCTCTTCATATTTTTAACACCTTTTCAGGCTCTTCATGTTTTTGAAGACCGTTTCATGCTCCCCCTAATATTCAGAGCGTTTTATGCTCCTCATATTTTTGACACCTTTTGAAGCTCTTCATATATTTCACACCTTTTCAGGCTGTTTATGTTTTTTAACACCGCTTCATGCGGCTCCTCTTTTTCAGACCGTTTCATGCTCCTCATATATTTGACACGTTTTGAAGTTCTTCATATATTTCACAACTTTTCAGGCTCGTCTTTTTTTCAACACCGATTCTTGCTTCTCCTATTTTTCAGACCGTTTCATGTTCCTCATATTTTTGACAACTTTTGAAGCGCTTCATGTTTTTCACACCTTTTCAGGCTCTTCACTTTTCAACACCGCTTCATGCTCCTCCTATTTTTCAGACCGTATCATGCTCCTCATACTTTTGAAAACTTTTGAAGCTCTTCATATATTTCACACCTTTTCAGGCTCTTCATGTTTTGCAACACCGTTTCATGCTCCTCCTATTTTTCAGACCGTTTCATGCTCCTCATATATTTGACTCCTTTTGAAGCTCTTCATATTATTCACACCTTTTCAGGCTCTTCATGTTTTTCAACACCACTTCATGCTCTTCCTATTTTTCAAACTGTTTCATGCTCCTCCTATTTTTGACACCTTTTGAACCTCTTCATATATTTCACACCTTTTCAGGCTCTTCATGTTTTTCAACACCGTTTCATGCTCCTCCTATTTTTCAGACCGTTTCATGCTCCTTATATTTTTGACTTCTTTTGAAGCTCTTCATCTATTTCACTCCTTTTTAGGCTCTTCGTGTTTTTCAACACCGTTTCATGCTCCTCCTATTTTTCAGAACGCTTCATGCTCCTCATATTTTTGACACATTTTGTAGCTCTTCATATATTTCACACCTTTTCAGGCTCTTCATGTTTTTCAACACCGCTTCATGCTCTTCCTATTTTTAAGACAGTTTCATGCGCATCATAATTTTGAAACCTTATGAAGCTCTTCATATTTTTCACACATTTTCAGTCTCTTCATGTTTTTCCACACCGTTTCAGGCTGCTCCTATTTTTCAGAACGCTTCATGCTCCTTATATATTTGACACCATTTGAAGCTCTTCATATTTTTCACTCCTTTTTAGGCTCTTCGTCTTATTCAACACGGTTTCATGCTCCTCCTATTTTTCAGAATGCTTCATGCTCCTCATATTTTTGACACCTTTTGAAGCTCTTCATATTTTTCACACCATTTCAGGCTCTTCATGTTTCTGAACACCGTTTCATGCTCCTCATATTTTTACATGTTTTGAAACTCTTCATATTTTTCACACCTTTTCAGGCTCTTCATATTTTTCAACACCGCTTCATGGTCCTCCTATTTTTCAGACCGTTTCATGCTCCTCATATTTTTCACACCTTTTGAAGCTCTTCATATTTTTGACACCTTTTAAGCTCTTCATATTTTTCACAGATTTTCAGGCTCTTCAAGTTTTTGAACACCGCTTCATGCTACTCCTATTTTTCAGACCGTTATAGCCTCCTCATATATTTGACACCATTTGAAGCTCTTCATATTTTTCACACCTTTTCAGGGTCTTCATGTTTTTGAACACCGCTTCATGCTACTCCTATTTTTCAGACCATTTCATGTTCCTCATATTTTTGACACCTTTTAAGCTCTTCATATTTTTAACACATTTTCAGGCTCTTCAAGATTTGGAACACCGCTTCATGCTACTCCTATTTTAGACACCATTTGAAGCTCTTCATATTTTTCACACCATTTCAGGCTCTTCATGTTTCTGAACACCGTTTCATGCTCCTCATATTTTTACATGTTTTGAAACTCTTCATATATTTCACACCTTTTCAGGCTCTTCATGTTTTTCAACACCGCTTCATGCTCCTCCTATTCTTCAGACCTTTTCATGCTCCTCATATTTTTGACACCTTTTGAAGCTCTTCATATTTTACACACCTTTTCGGGCTCTTCATGTCTTTGAACACGACTTCATTCTCGCCTTTTTCTCAGACCGTTTCATGCTCCTCATATTTTTCACACCTTTTCAGGCTCTTAATGATTTTGAACACCGTTTCATTTTCCTCCTATTTTTCAGACCGTTTCATGCTCCTCATATTTTTGACACCTTTTGAAGCTCTTCATATTTTTCACACCTTTTCGGGCTCTTCATGTTTTTGAACACCATCTCATGCGCCTCCTATTTTTCAGACCGTTTCATGCTCCTCATATTTTGACACCTTTTGAATCTCTTCATATTTTTCACACCTTTTCATGCTCTTCATGTTGTTCAACACAGTTTCATACTCCTCTTATTTTTCAGAATGTTTCGTGCTCCTCATATTTTGACCCCTTTTGAAGCTCTTCATAATTTTCACATCTTTTCAGTATCTTCAAGTTTTTGAACACCGTTTCATGCTCCTCCTATTTTTCAGACCGTTTCCTGCTCCTCATATTTTTGACAACTTTTGGAGCTCTTCATATTTTTCACACATTTTCAGACCCTTCATGTTTTTCAACACCGCTTTATGCTGCACCTATTTTTCAGAACAGTTTCATGCTCCTCATATTTTTGACACTTTTTGAACCTCTTCATAATTTTCACACCTTGTCAGGCTCTTCATGTTTTTGAACACCGCTTCATGCTCCACATATTTTTAAGACCGTTTCATGCTCCTCATATTTTTCACACATTTTCAGGCTCTTCATGTTTTTGAACACCATTTCATGCTTCTCATATTTATGACACCTTTTGAAGCTCTTCATGTATTTCACTCCTCTTCAGGCTCTTCGTGGTTTTCAACACCATTACATGCTCCTCCTATTTTTCAGACCATTTCATGCTCCTCATATTTTTGACACCTTTTGAAGCTCTTCATATATTTCAAACCTTTTCAGGCTCTCCATGTTTTTCAGCACCATTTGATGCTCCTCCTATTTTCAGACTGTTTCATGCTCCTAATATTTTTCACACCTTTTCAGGCTATTCATTTTTTTCAACTTCACTTCATGCTCCTCCTATTTTTCAGACCGTTTCATGTTCCTCCTATTTGTGACACTTTTGAATCTCTTCATATATTTCACACCTTTCCACGCTCTTCATGTTTTTCAACACTGCTTCATGCTCCTCCTATTTTTGAGACCGTATCATGCTCCTCATATTTTTGACACATTTTGAAGCTCTTCATGTTTTTCAACTCCGCTTCATGCTCCTTCTATTTTTGACACCTTTTGAAGCTCTTCATATTTTTCACACATTTTCAGGCTCTTCATGTTTTTCAACACCGTTTCATGCTCCTCCTATTTTTAAGACCGTTTCATGCTTCTTATATTTTTGACACCTTTTGATGCTCTTCATATATTTCACACCTTTTCAGGCTCTTCATGTTTTTCAACACCGCTTCATGCTCCTCCTATTTTTCAGACCATGTCATGCTCCTCATATTTTTGACACCTTTTGAAGCTCTTCATATATTTCACACCTTTTCAGGCTCTTCATGTTTTTCAACACCTCTTCTTACTCCTCCTATTCTTCAGACCTTTTCATGCTCCTCATATTTTTGACACCTTTTGAAGCTCTTCATTTATTTCACACCTTTTCAGGCTCTTCATGTTTTTCAACACCTTTCATGCTCCTCCTATTTTTCAGACCGTTTCATTCTCCTCATATTTTTTACACCTATTGAAACTCTTCATATTTTTCACACCTTTTGAAGCTCTTCATGTTTTCACACGTTTTCAGGCTCTTCATGTTTTTCAACACCGCTTCATGCTACTCCTATTTTTCACACCATTTCATGCTCCTCATATTTTTGAAACCTTTTAAGCTTTCATATTTTTAACACATTTTCAGGCTCTTCAAGTTTTTGAACACCGCTTCATGCTACTCCTATTTATGAAAACTTTTGAAGCTCTTCATATTTTTCACACCTTTTCAGGCTCTTCATGTTTTTCAACACCGCTTCATGCTACTCGTATTTTTCAGACCGTTTCATGCTCGTCATAATTTTGACACGTTTTGAAGCACTTCATATTTTTCACACCTTTCAGACTCTTCATGTTTTTGAACACCGTTTCATGCTCCTCCTATTTTTCAGACCATTTCATGCTCCTCATAATTTTGACACCTTTTAAGCTCTTCATATTTTTAACACATTTTCAGGCTCTTCAAGATTTGGAACACCGCTTCATGCTACTCCTATTTTAGACACCATTTGAAGCTCTTCATATTTTTCACACCTTTTCAGACTCTTCATGTTTTTCAACATCGATTCATGCTCGTCCTATTTTTCAGACCGTTTCATGCTCCTCATATTTTTAAAACCTTTTGAAGCTCTTCATGTTTTTCACACCTTTGCAGGCTCTTCATATTTTGAACACCGCTTGATGCTCCTCCTATTTTTCAGATCGTTTCATGCTCCTCATATTTTTGACACCTTTTGAAGCTCTTCATATTTTTCACACCTTTTCAGGCTCTTCATGTTTTGAACACCACTTCATGCTCCTCCTATTTTTCAGACCGCTTCATGCTCCTCATATTTTTGACACCTTTTGAAGCTCTTCATATATTTCACCCCTTTTCAGGCTCTTCATGATTTTGAACAGCGCTTCGTGCTCCTCCTATTTTTCAGACCGTTTCATGCTCCTCATATTTTTGATACGTTTTGAAGGCTTCATATTATTCACACCTTTCAGGCTCTTCATGTTTTTCAACACCCTTCCATGCTCAACCTATTTTTCAGACCATTTCATGTTCCTCATATTTTTGAAACCTTTTAAGCTCTTCATATTTTTAACACATTTTCAGGCTCTTCAAGTTTTTGAACACCGCTTCATGCTACTCCTATTTTTCACACCTTTTGAAGCTCTTCATATTTTTCAATCCTTTTCATGCTCTTCATGTTTTTCAACACCGTTTCATGCTCCTCCTATTTTTCAGCCCGGTTCTTGCTCCTCATATTTTTGACACCTTTTGAAGCTCTTGATATTTTTCACACATTTTCAGGCTCTTCATGTTTTTCAACACCGTTTCATGCTCCTCCTATTTTTCAGAATGTTTCATGCTCCTCCTATTTTTGACACATTTTTGAAGCTCTTGATATTTTTCACACGTTTTCAGGCTCTTCATGTTTTTCAACACCGCTTCATGCTCCTCCTATTTTTGAGACCGTATCATGCTCCTCATATTTTTGACACTTTTTGAAGCTCTTCATGTTTTTCAACTCCGCTTCATGCTCCTTCTATTTTTGACACCTTTTGAAGCTCTTCATATTTTTCACACATTTTCAGGCTCTTCATGTTTTTCAACACCGTTTCATGCTCCTCCTATTTTTAAGACCGTTTCATGCTTCTTATATTTTTGACACCTTTTGAAGCTCTTCATATATTTCACACCTTTTCAGGCTCTTCATGTTTTTCAACACCGCTTCATGCTCCTCCTAGTTTTCAGACCATGTCATGCTCCTCATATTTTTCACACCTTTTGAAGCTCTTCATATATTTCACACCTTTTCAGCTTCTTCATGTTTTTGAACAACGCTTCATGCTCCTACTAAGTTTCAGATCGTTTCATGCTCCTCATATTTTTGACACTTTTTGAAGCTCTTCATATTTTTTACACCTTTTCAGGCTCTTCATGTTTTTCACACCTTTTCAGGCTCTTCATGTTTTGCAACACCCCTTCATGCTCTTCCTATTTTTCGGACCGTTTGAAACTCCTCCTATTTTTGACACGTTTTTAAGTTCTTCATATTTTTCACACCATTTCAGGTTCTTCATGTTTTTGAACGCCGTTTCATGCTCCTCATATTTTTCAGACTGTTTCATGATCCTCATATTTTTGACACCATTTGAAGCTCTTCATATATTTCACACATTTTCAGGCTCTTCATGTTTTTCACACCTTTTCAGGCTCTTCATGTTTTGCAACACCGCTTCATGCTCCTCCTATTCTTCAGACCTTTTCATGCTCCTCATATTTTTGACACCATTTGAAGCTCTTCATATGTTTCACACATTTTCAGACCCTTCATGTTTTTCAACACCGCTTTATGCTGCACCTATTTTTCAGAACAGTTTCATGCTCGTCATATTTTTGACACTTTTTGAACCTCTTAATATTTTTCACACCTTTTCAGGCTCTTCATGTTTTTCAACACCGCTTCTTACTCCTCCTATTCTTCAGACCTTTTCATGCTCCTCATATTTTTGACACCATTTGAAGCTCTTCATATGTTTCACACATTTTCAGACCCTTCATGTTTTTCAACACCGCTTTATGCTGCACCTATTTTTCAGAACAGTTTCATGCTCGTCATATTTTTGACACTTTTTGAACCTCTTAATATTTTTCACACCTTTTCAGGCTCTTCATGTTTTTCAACACCGCTTCATGCTACTCGTATTTTTCAGACCGTTTCATGCTCGTCATAATTTTGACACGTTTTGAAGCACTTCATATTTTTCACACCTTTCAGGCTCTTCATGTTTTTGAACAACGCTTCATGCTCCTACTACGTTTCAGATCGTTTCATGCTCCTCATATTTTTGACACTTTTTGAAGCTCTTCATATTTTTTACACCTTTTCAGGCTCTTCATGTTTTTCACACCTTTTCAGGCTCTTCATGTTTTGCAACACCCCTTCATGCTCTTCCTATTTTTCGGACCGTTTGAAACTCCTCCTATTTTTGACACGTTTTTAAGTTCTTCATATTTTTCACACCATTTCAGGTTCTTCATGTTTTTGAACGCCGTTTCATGCTCCTCATATTTTTCAGACCTTTTCATGCTCCTCATATTTTTGACAATTTTGAAGCTCTTCATATATTTCACACCTTTTCAGGCTCTTCATGTTTTTCAACACCGCTTCTTACTCCTCCTATTCTTCAGACCTTTTCATGCTCCTCATATTTTTGACACCATTTGAAGCTCTTCATATATTTCACACATTTTCAGGCTCTTCATGTTTTTCACACCTTTTCAGGCTCTTCATGTTTTTCACACCTTTCATACTCCTCCTATTTTTCAGACCATTTCATTCTCCTCACATTTTTTACACCTATTGAAACTCTTCATATTTTTCACACCTTTTGAAGCTCTTCATGTTTTCACACGTTTTCAGGCTCTTCATGTTTTTCAACACCGCTTCATGCTCCTCCTATTTTTCACACCATTTCATGCTCCTCATATTTTTGAAACCTTTTAAGCTTTCATATTTTTAACACATTTTCAGGCTCTTCAAGTTTTTGAACACCGCTTCATGCTACTCCTATTTTTCAGACCGTTATAGCCTCCTCATATTTTTGACACCATTTGAAGCTCTTCATATTTTTCACACCTTTTCAGGGTCTTCATGTTTTTGAACACCGCTTCATGCTCCTCCTAATTTTCAGACCATTTCATGTTCCTCATATTTTTGACACCTTTTAAGCTCTTCATATTTTTAACACATTTTCAGGCTCTTCATGTTTTTCAACACTGCTTCATGCTACTCGTATTTTTCAGAACATTTCATGCTCGTCATAATTTTGACACGTTTTGAAGCTCTTCATATTTTTCACACCTTTTCAGGGTCTTCATGTTTTTGAACACCGTTTCATGCTCCTCCTATTTTTCAGACCATTTCATGCTCCTCATAATTTTGACACCTTTTAAGCTCTTCATATTTTTAACACAGTTTCAGGCTCTTCAAGATTTGGAACACCGCTTCATGCTACTCCTATTTTAGACACCATTTGAAGCTGTTCATATTTTTCACACCTTTTCAGGCTCTTCATGTTTTTCAACATCGATTCATGCTCGTCCTATTTTTCAGACCGTTTCATGCTCCTCATATTTTTAAAACCTTTTGAAGCTCTTCATGTTTTTCACACCTTTGCAGGCTCTTCCTGTTTTTGAACACCGCTTGATGCTCCTCCTATTTTTCAGATCGTTTCATGCTCCTCATATTTTTGACACCTTTTGAAGCTCTTCATATTTTTCACACCTTTTCAGGCTCTTCATGTTTTGAACACCACTTCATGCTCCTCCTATTTTTCAGACCGCTTCATGCTCCTCATATTTTTGACACCTTTTGAAGCTCTTCATATATTTCACCCGTTTTCAGGCTCTTCATGATTTTGAACAGCGCTTCATGCTCCTCCTATTTTTCAGACCGTTTCATGCTCCTCATATTTTTGCTACGTTTTGAAGGCTTCATATTATTCACACCTTTCAGGCTCTTCATGTTTTTGAACACCCTTCCATGCTCAACCTATTTTTCAGACCATTTCATGTTCCTCATATTTTTGAAACCTTTTAAGCTCTTCATATTTTTAACACATTTTCAGGCTCTTCAAGTTTTTGAACACCGCTTCATGCTACTCCTATTTTTCACACCTTTTGAAGCTCTTCATATTTTTCAATCCTTTTCATGCTCTTCATGTTTTTCAACACCGTTTCATGCTCCTCCTATTTTTCAGACCGGTTCATGCTCCTCATATTTTTGACACATTTTTGAAGCTCTTGATATTTTTCACACCTTTTCAGGCTCTTCATGTTTTTCAACACCGTTTCATGCTCCTCCTATTTTTCAGACTGTTTCATTCTCCTCCTATTTTTGACACATTTTTGTAGCTCTTGATATTTTTCACACCTTTTCAGGCTCTTCACGTTATTCAACACCGTTTCATGCCTCTACTATTTTTCAGGCCGTTTCATGCTCCTTATATTTTTGATACCTTTTAAGCTCTTCATATTTTTCACAGATTTTCAGGCTCTTCAAGTTTTTGAACACCGCTTCATGCTACTACTATTTTTCAGACCATTTCATGCTCCTCATATTTTTGACACCTTTTGAAGTTCTTAATATTTTTTACACCTTTTCAGGCTCTTCATGATTTTCACACCTTTTCGGGCTCTTCATGTTTTTCAACACTGTTTCATGCTCCTCCTATTTTTCAGACTGTTTCATGCTCCTCATAATTTTCACACTTTTGAAGCTCTTTATATTTTTCACACCTTTTCAGGCTCTTCATGTTTTTCAACACCACTTCATGCTCCTCCTATTTTTCAAACCGTTTCAAGCTTCTCATATTTTTGACACCTTTTGAAGCTCTTCATATTCTTCACACCTTTTCATGCTCTTCATGTTTTTCAACACAGTTTCATGCTCCTCCTATTTCAGACTGTTTCATGCTCCTCATATTTTTGACACCTTTTGAAGCTCTTCATATATTTCACACCTTTTCAGGTTCTTCTTGTTTTTGAACAAAGCTTCATGCTCCTCCTATTTTTCACACCTATTGAAGCTCTTCATATATTTCACACTTTTTCAAGCTCTTCATGTGTTTGAACACCGCTTCATGCTTCTCCTATTTATCACATCTTTTGAAGCTCTTCATATATTTCACACCTTTTCAAGCTCTTCATGTTTTTGAACACCGCTTCATTCTACTCCTATTTTTCAGAACTTTTCAGGCTCCTCATATTTTTGACACCTTTTGAAGCTCTTCATATATTTCACACCTTTTCAGGCTCTTCATATTTTTCAACACCACATCATGCTCCTCCTATTTTTCAGACCCTTTCATGCTCCTCATATTTTTGACACCTTTTGAAGCTCTTCATATTTTTCACACCTTTTCAGGCTCTTCATGTTTTTAAACACCGCTCATGCTCCTCCTATTTTTAGACCGTTTCTTGCTCCTCATATATTTCACACTCTTTGAAGCTCTTCATATTTTTCATACCTTTTCAGGCTCTAAATATTTTTGAACACCGCTTCATGCTCCTTCTATTTTTCAGAACGATTCATGCTCCTCATATTTTTGAAACCTTTTGAAGCTCTTCATATTTTTCATACCTTTTGAAGCTCTTCATATTTTTCACACGTTTTCAGGCTCTTCATGTTTTTCAACACCTCTTCATGCTCCTCCTATTTTTCAGACCGATTCATGCTCCTCATATATTTCACACCTTTTGAAGCTCTTCATATTTTTCAAACATTTCATGCTCTTCATTTTTTTCAACACTGTTTCATGCTCTTCCGATTTTTCAGACTGTTTCATGCTCCTCATATTTTTGACACCTTTTGAAGCTCTTCATATTTTTCACACCTTTTGAAGCTCTTCATATTTTTCACACCTTTTCAGGCTCTTCATGTTTCTAAACACGACTTCATGCCCCTCATATTTTTCAGACCATTTCATGCTTCTCATATTGCAGACCCCTTTTAAGCTCTTCATATTTTTCACACCTATTCAGGCTCTTCATGATTTTGAACAGTGTTTCATGCTCCTCTTATTTTTCAGAACGTTTCATGCTACTCCTGTTTTTGATACGTTTTGAAGCTCTTCATGTTTTTCAAACCGTTTCATGCTCTTCATGTTTTTCAACACCTCCTCATGCTCCTCCTATTTTTCAGACTGTTTCATGCTCCTCATAATTTTGACACCTTTTGAAGCTCTTCATATTTTTAACGCCTTTTAAGGCTCTTCTTGTTTTTCAACACCACTTCATGCTCCTCCTATTTTTCAGACCATTTCATGCTCCTCATATTTTTGACACCTTTTGAATCTCTTCATATTTTTCACAGCTTTTCAGGCTCTTCATGTTTTTCAACACCGCTTCATTCTCCTCCTATTTTTCAGACCGTTTCATGCTCCTCATATTTTTGACACCTTTTGAAGCTCATCATATTTTTAACACCTTTTCAGCCTCTTCATGTTTTTCAACACCGCTTCATGCTCCTCCTATTTTTCAGACTGTTTCATGCTCCTCATATTTTTTACACGTTTTGAAGCCTTTCATGATTTTCACACCTTTCAGACTCTTCATGTTTTTGAACAGCGTTTCATGCTCCTCCTATTTTTCAGACCGTTTCATGTTCCTCATATTTTTGACACCTTTTGAAGCTCTTCATATTTTTCAAAACTTTTGAAGCTCTTCATATTTTTCATACCTTTTCAGGCTCTTCATTGTTTTCAACACCACTTCATGCTCCTCCTATCTTTCAGTTCATTTCATGCTCCTCATATTTTTGACACCTTTTGAAGCTGTTCATATTTTTCACACGTTTTCAGGCTCTCCATGTGTTTCAACACTGTTTCATGCTCCTCCTATTTTTCAGATCATTTCATGATCCTCATATTTTTGACACCTTTTGAAGCTCTTCTTGTTTTTCAACACCGTTTCATGCTTCTCCTATTTTGCAGACCGTTTCATGCTCCTCATTGTTTTCAGACCGTTTCATGCTCCTCATATTTTTGTCACCTTTTGAAGCTCTTCATGATTTTAAACACCGTTTCATGTTCTATCTATTTTTCAGACCGTTTCTGCTCCTCCTACTTTTGAGACCGTTTCATGCTCCTCATATTTTTGACACCTTTTGAAGCTCTTCATATTTTTCAAAACTTTCACAGCTCTTCATGTTTTTCAACTCCGTTTCATGCTTCTCTGATTGTTCAGACCGTTTCATGCACCCCATATTTTTCAGTCCATTTCACTCTTCTCATATTTTTAACACCTTTTGACTTTCTTCATATTCTTCACACCTTTTAAGGCACTTCAGGTTTTTCAACACCGTTTCATGCTCCTCCTAATTTTCAGACCGCTTGATGCTCCTCGTATTTTTGACACATTTTGAAGCTCTTAATATTTTTCACACCTTTTCAGGCTCTTCATGTTTTTCAACACCGTTTCTTGCTCCTCCTAGTTTTCAGACCGTTTCATGCTCCTCATATTTTTAACACCTTTTGACGCTCTTCATATATTTCACCCTTATTCCTGCTTTTCATGTTTTTCAACACCGTTTCATGCTCCTCCTATTTTTCAGACAGTTTCGTGTTCCGCATATTTTTCAGAAAGTTTCATGCTCCTCATATTATTGAAACCTTTTGAAGTCCTTCATATTTTTCACACCTTTTCAGGCTCTTCATGTTTTTCAACACCACTTCATGCTGCTCCTATTTTTCAGACCGTTTCCTGCTCCTCATATTTTTGACACCTTTTGAAGCTCTTCATATATTTCAAACCTTTTCAGGCTCTTCTTGTTTTTGAACGCAGCTTCATGTTCCTCATATTTTTCAAATTCTTTCATGCTCCTCATTTTTTTGACACCTTTTGAAGCTGTTCCTATTTTTCACAAGTTTTCATGCTCATCATGTTTTTGAACACCGTTTCTTGCTCCTCCTAAATTTCAGACCGTTTCATGCTCCTCATATTTTTGACACCTTTTGAAGCTCTTCATATTTTTCACACCTTTTGAAGCTCTTCATATTTTTTACACCTTTTCAGGTTCTTCATGTTTTTCACACCTTTTCAGGCTCTTCATGTTTTGCAACACCCCTTCATGCTCTTCCTATTTTTCGGACCCTTTGAAACTCCTCCTATTTTTGACACGTTTTTAAGTTCTTCATATTTTTCACACCTTTTCAGACTCTTCATGTTTTTGAACACCGTTTCATGCTCCTCCTATTTTTCAGACTGTTTCATGCTCCTCATATTTTTGACACCTTTTGAAGCTCTTCATCTTTTTCACACTTTTTCAGGCTCTTCATGTTTTTGGACACCACTTCTTCCCCCTGATTTTTTCACAAGGTTTCTTCCTTCTCATATTTTTGACACCTTTTGAAGCTCTTCATATTTTTCACACTTTTTCATGCTCTTCATTTTTTTCAACACCGATTCATGCTCCTCCTGTTTTGCAGATCGTTTCAGGCTCCTCATATATTTCACACCTTTTCATGCTTTTCATATGTTTCACAACTTTTCAGGCTCTTCATGTTTTTGAACAGCGTTTCATGCTCCTCCTATTTTTGAGACCGTTTCATGCTCCTCATATTTTTGACACCTTTTGAAGCTCTTCATATTTTTCACACCTTTTCAGTCTCTTCATGTATTTAAACACCATTTCATGCTCCTCCTGTTTTTCAGACCGTTTCATGCTCCTCATATTTTTGACACCTTTTGAAGCTCTTCATATTTTTCACACCTTTTCAGTATCTTCAAGTTTTTGAACACCGCTTCATGCACCTCATATTTTCACACGTTTTGAAGCTCTTCAAATTTTGCACACCTTTTCAGGCTCTTCATGTTTTTGAACACCATTTCATGCTACTCCTATTTGACACCTTTTGAAGCTCTTCATATTTTTAACACATTTTCAGGCTCTTCAAGTTTTGGAACACCGCTTCATGCTACACCTATTTTTGACACCTTTTGAAGCTCTTCATATTTTTCACTCCTTTTCAGACTCTTCATGTTTTTCAACACCGTTTCCTGCTCCTCCTATTTTCAGACTGTTTCATGCTCCTCATATTTTTGACACCTTTTCAGGCTCTTAATGATTTTGAACACCGTTTCATACTCCTCTTATTTTTCAGACAGTTTCATGCTCCTCATATTTTTGACACCTTTTGAAGCTCTTCATATTTTTCACACCTTTTCGGGCTCTTCATGTTTTTGAACACCACTTCATGCTCCTCCTGTTTTTCAGACCGTTTCATGCTCCTCATATTTTTGACACCTTTTGAAGCTCTTCTTATTTTTCACACCTTTTCTGGCTTTTCATGTTTTTCAACACCGCTTCATGCTCCTCCTATTTTTCAGACCGTTTCATTCTCATTATATTATTGACACGTTTTGAAGCTCTTCATATTTTTAACACCTTTTCAGGCTCTTCATGTTTTTGAAGACCGTTTCATGCTCCCCCTAATAATCAGAGCGTTTTATGCTCCTCATATTTTTGACACCTTATGAAGCTCTTCATATATTTCACACCTTTTCAGGCTGTTTATGTTTTTTAACACCGCTTCATGCTGCTCCTATTTTTCAGACCGTTTCATGCTCCTCATATATTTGACACTTTTTGAAGTTCTTCATATATTTCACAACTTTTCAGGATCTTCTTTTTTTCAACACCGATTCTTGCTCCTCCTATTTTCCAGACCGTATCATGCTCCTCATACTTTTGAAAACTTTTGAAGCTCTTCATATATTTCACACCTTTTCAGGCTCTTCATGTTTTGCAACTCCGTTTCATGCTCCTCCTATTTTTCAGACCATTTCATGCTCCTCCTATTTTTCAGACAGTTTCATGCTCCTCATATATTTGATTCCTTTTGAAGCTCTTCATATTATTCACACCTTTTCAGGCTCTTCATGTTTTTCAACACCACTTCATGCTCTTCCTATTTTTCAAACTGTTTCATGCTCCTCCTATTTTTGACACCTTTTGAACCTCTTCATATATTTCACACCTTTTCAGGCTCTTCATGTTTTTCAACACCGCTTCATGCTCCTCCTATTTTTCAGACCGTTTCATGCTCCTTATATTTTTGACTTCTTTTGAAGCTCTTCATATATTTCACTCCTTTTTAGGCTCTTCGTGTTTTTCAACACCGTTTCATGCTCCTCCTATTTTTCAGAACGCTTCATGCTCCTCATATTTTTGACACCTTTTGAAGCTCTTCATATTTTTCACTCCTTTTTAGGCTCTTCGTCTTATTCAACACCGTTTCATGCTCCTCCTATTTTTCAGAACGCTTCATGCTCCTCATATTTTTGACACCTTTTGAAGCTCTTCATATTTTTCACACCATTTCAGGCTCTTCATGTTTCTGAACACCGTTTCATGCTCCTCATATTTTTACATGTTTTGAAACTCTTCATATTTTTCACACCTTTTCAGGCTCTTCATATTTTTCAACACCGCTTCATGCTCCTCCTATTTTTCAGACCGTTTCATGCTTCTTATATTTTTGACTTCTTTTGAAGCTCTTCCTATATTTCACTCCTTTTTAGGCTCTTCATGTTTTTCAACACCGCTTCATGCTCTTCCTATTTTTAAGACAGTTTCATGCGCATCATAATTTTGAAACCTTTTGAAGCTCTTCATATTTTTCACACCTTGTCAGGCTCTTCATGTTTTTGAACACTGCTTCATGCTCCACATATTTTTAAGACCGTTTCATGCTCCTCCTATTTTTCACACATTTTCAGGCTCTTCATGTTTTTGAACACCATTTCATGCTTCTCATATTTATGACACCTTTTGAAGCTCTTCATGTATTTCACTCCTCTTCAGGCTCTTCGTGGTTTCAACACCATTACATGCTCCTCTTATTTTTCAGACCATTTCATGCTCCTCATATTTTTGACACCTTTTGAAGCTCTTCATATTTTTCAAACCTTTTCAGGCTCTCCATGTTTTTCAGCACCATTTGATGCTCCTCCTATTTTCAGATTCTTTCATGCTCCTAATATTTTTCACACCTTTTCAGGCTATTCATTTTTTTCAACTCCACTTCATGCTCCTCCTATTTTTCAGACCGTTTCATGTTCCTCCTATTTGTGACACTTTTGAATCTCTTCATATATTTCACACCTTTCCAGGCTCTTCATGTTTTTCAACACCGCTTCATGCTCCTCCTATTTTTGAGACCGTATCATGCTCCTCATATTTTTGACACATTTTGAAGCTCTTCATGTTTTTCAACTCGGCTTCATGCTCCTTCTATTTTTGACACCTTTTGAAGCTCTTCATATTTTTCACTCCTTTTTAGGCTCTTCGTCTTATTCAACACTGTTTCATGCTCCTCCTATTTTTCAGAACGCTTCATGCTCCTCATATTTTTGACACCTTTTGAAGCTCTTCATATTTTTCACACCATTTCAGGCTCTTCATGTTTCTGAACACCGTTTCATGCTCCTCATATTTTTACATGTTTTGAAACTCTTCATATTTTTCACACCTTTTCAGGCTCTTCATATTTTTCAACACCGCTTCGTGCTCCTCCTATTTTTCAGACCGTTTCATGCTTCTTATATTTTTGACTTCTTTTGAAGCTCTTCATATATTTCACTCCTTTTTAGGCTCTTCATGTTTTTCAACACCGCTTCATGCTCTTCCTATTTTTAAGACAGTTTCATGCGCATCATAATTTTGAAACCTTTTGAAGCTCTTCATATTTTTCACACATTTTCAGTCTCTTCATGTTTTTCCACACCGTTTCAGGCTGCTCCTATTTTTCAGACCGTTTCATGCTCCTTATATATTTGACACCTTTTGAAGCTCCTCATATTTTTCACTCCTTTTTAGGCTCTTCGTGTTTTTCAACACCGTTTCATGCTCCTAATATTTTTCAGACCGTTTCATGCTCCTCATATTTTTGACACCTTTTGAAGCTCTTCATATTTTTCACACCTTTTCAGGCTCTTAATGATTTTGAACACCGTTTCATTTTCCTCCTATTTTTCAGACCGTTTCATGCTCCTCATATTTTTGACACCTTTTGAAGCTCTTCATATTTTTCACACCTTTTCAGTATCTTCAAGTTTTTGAACACCGCTTCATGCTCCTCATATTATTCACACCTTCTGAAGCTCTTCATATTTTTCACAACTTTTCAGGCTCTTCATGTTTTTCAACACCACTTCATGCTCCTCCTATTTTTCAGACCGTTTCATGCTCCTCATATTTTTCACAGCTTTTCAGCCTCTTAATTATTTTGAACACCGTTTCATTTTCCTCCTATTTTTCAGACCGTTTCATGCTCCTCATATTTTTCACAGCTTTTCAGGCTCTTCATGTTTTTGAACACCGTTTCATGCTCCTCCTATTTTTCATACCGTTTCATGCTCCTCATATTTTTGCCACTTTTTGAAGCTCTTCATATTTTTCACACCTTTTCATGCTCTTCATGTTTTTCAACACCGTTTCATGCTCCTCCTATTTTCAGACTGTTTCCTGCTCCTCATATTTTTGACACCTTTTCAGGCTCTTAATGACTTTGAACACCGTTTCATACTCCTCTTATTTTTCAGACAGTTTCATGCTCCTCATATATTTGACACCTTTTGAAGCTCTTCATATTTTTAACACCTTTTCGGGCACTTCATGTTTTTGAACACTACTTCATGCGCCTCCTATTTTTCAGACCGTTTCATGCTCCTCATATTTTTTCACCTTTTGAAGCTCTTCATATGTTTCACACATTTTCAGACCCTTCATGTTTTTCAACACCGCTTTATGCTGCACCTATTTTTCAGAACAGTTTCATGCTCCTTATATTTTTGACACTTTTTGAACCTCTTCATATTTTTCACACCTTGTCAGGCTCTTCATGTTTTTGAACACCGCTTCATGCTCCACATATTTTTAAGACCGTTTCATGCTCCTCATATTTTTCACACATTTTCAGGCTCTTCATGTTTTTGAACACCATTTCATGCTTCTCATATTTATGACACCTTTTGAAGCTCTTCATGTATTTCACTCCTCTTCAGGCTCTTCCTGGTTTTCAACACCATTACATGCTCCTCCTATTTTTCAGACCATTTCATGCTCCTCATATTTTTGACACCTTTTGAAGCTCTTCATATTTTTCAAACCTTTTCAGGCTCTCCATGTTTTTCAGCACCATTTGATGCTCCTCCTATTTTCAGACTGTTTCATGCTCCTAATATTTTTCACACCTTTTCAGGCTATTCATTTTTTTCAACTCCACTTCATGCTCCTCCTATTTTTCAGACCGTTTCATGTTCCTCCTATTTGTGACACTTTTGAATCTCTTCATATATTTCACACCTTTCCAGGCTCTTCATGTTTTTCAACACCGCTTCATGCTCCTCCTATTTTTGAGACCGTATCATGCTCCTCATATTTTTGACACATTTTGAAGCTCTTCATGTTTTTCAACTCCGCTTCATGCTCCTTCTATTTTTGACACCTTTTGAAGCTCTTCATATTTTTCACTCCTTTTTAGGCTCTTCGTCTTATTCAACACCGTTTCATGCTCCTCCTATTTTTCAGAACGCTTCATGCTCCTCATATTTTTGACACCTTTTGAAGCTCTTCATATTTTTCACACCATTTCAGGCTCTTCATGTTTCTGAACACCGTTTCATGCTCCTCATATTTTTACATGTTTTGAAACTCTTCATATTTTTCACACCTTTTCAGGCTCTTCATATTTTTCAACACCGCTTCGTGCTCCTCCTATTTTTCAGACCGTTTCATGCTTCTTATATTTTTGACTTCTTTTGAAGCTCTTCATATATTTCACTCCTTTTTAGGCTCTTCATGTTTTTCAACACCGCTTCATGCTCTTCCTATTTTTAAGACAGTTTCATGCGCATCATAATTTTGAAACCTTTTGAAGCTCTTCATATTTTTCACACATTTTCAGTCTCTTCATGTTTTTCCACACCGTTTCAGGCTGCTCCTATTTTTCAGACCGTTTCATGCTCCTTATATATTTGACACCTTTTGAAGCTCCTCATATTTTTCACTCCTTTTTAGGCTCTTCGTGTTTTTCAACACCGTTTCATGCTCCTAATATTTTTCAGACCGTTTCATGCTCCTCATATTTTTGACACCTTTTGAAGCTCTTCATATTTTTCACACCTTTTCAGGCTCTTAATGATTTTGAACACCGTTTCATTTTCCTCCTATTTTTCAGACCGTTTCATGCTCCTCATATTTTTGACACCTTTTGAAGCTCTTCATATTTTTCACACCTTTTCAGTATCTTCAAGTTTTTGAACACCGCTTCATGCTCCTCATATTATTCACACCTTCTGAAGCTCTTCATATTTTTCACAACTTTTCAGGCTCTTCATGTTTTTCAACACCACTTCATGCTCCTCCTATTTTTCAGACCGTTTCATGCTCCTCATATTTTTCACAGCTTTTCAGCCTCTTAATGATTTTGAACACCGTTTCATTTTCCTCCTATTTTTCAGACCGTTTCATGCTCCTCATATTTTTCACAGCTTTTCAGGCTCTTCATGTTTTTGAACACCGTTTCATGCTCCTCCTATTTTTCATACCGTTTCATGCTCCTCATATTTTTGCCACTTTTTGAAGCTCTTCATATTTTTCACACCTTTTCATGCTCTTCATGTTTTTCAACACCGTTTCATGCTCCTCCTATTTTCAGACTGTTTCCTGCTCCTCATATTTTTGACACCTTTTCAGGCTCTTAATGACTTTGAACACCGTTTCATACTCCTCTTATTTTTCAGACAGTTTCATGCTCCTCATATATTTGACACCTTTTGAAGCTCTTCATATTTTTAACACTTTTTCGGGCACTTCATGTTTTTGAACACTACTTCATGCGCCTCCTATTTTTCAGACCGTTTCATGCTCCTCATATTTTTTCACCTTTTGAAGCTCTTCATATGTTTCACACATTTTCAGACCCTTCATGTTTTTCAACACCGCTTTATGCTGCACCTATTTTTCAGAACAGTTTCAAGCTCCTCATATTTTTGACACTTTTTGAACCTCTTCATATTTTTCACACCTTGTCAGGCTCTTCATGTTTTTGAACACCGCTTCATGCTCCACATATATTTAAGACCGTTTCATGCTCCTCCTATTTTTCACACATTTTCAGGCTCTTCATGTTTTTGAACACCATTTCATGATTCTCATATTTATGACACCTTTTGAAGCTCTTCATGTATTTCACTCCTCTTCAGGCTCTTCGTGGTTTTCAACACCATTACATGCTCCTCCTATTTTTCAGACCATTTCATGCTCCTCATATTTTTGACACCTTTTGAAGCTCTTCATATTTTTCAAAACTTTTCAGGCTCTCCATGTTTTTCAGCACCATTTGATGCTCCTCCTATTTTCAGACTGTTTCATGTTCCTAATATTTTTCACACCTTTTCAGGCTATTCATTTTTTTCAACTCCACTTCATGCTCCTCCTATTTTTCAGACCGTTTCATGTTCCTCCTATTTGTGACACTTTTGAATCTCTTCATATATTTCACACCTTTCCAGGCTCTTCATGTTTTTCAACACCGCTTCATGCTCCTCCTATTTTTGAGACCGTATCATGCTCCTCATATTTTTGACACATTTTGAAGCTCTTCATGTTTTTCAACTCGGCTTCATGCTCCTTCTATTTTTGACACCTTTTGAAGCTCTTCATATTTTTCACTCCTTTTTAGGCTCTTCGTCTTATTCAACACCGTTTCATGCTCCTCCTATTTTTCAGAACGCTTCATGCTCCTCATATTTTTGACACCTTTTGAAGCTCTTCATATTTTTCACACCATTTCAGGCTCTTCATGTTTCTGAACACCGTTTCATGCTCCTCATATTTTTACATGTTTTGAAACTCTTCATATTTTTCACACCTTTTCAGGCTCTTCATATTTTTCAACACCGCTTCATGCTCCTCCTATTTTTCAGACCGTTTCATGCTTCTTATATTTTTGACTTCTTTTGAAGCTCTTCATATATTTCACTCCTTTTTAGGCTCTTCATGTTTTTCAACACCGCTTCATGCTCTTCCTATTTTTAAGACAGTTTCATGCGCATCATAATTTTGAAACCTTTTGAAGCTCTTCATATTTTCCACACATTTTCAGTCTCTTCATGTTTTTCCACACCGTATCAGGCTATTCCTATTTTTCAGACCGTTTCATGCTCCTTATATATTTGACACCTTTTGAAGCTCCTCATATTTTTCACTCCTTTTTAGGCTCTTCGTGTTTTTCAACACCATTTCATGCTCCTAATATTTTTCAGACCGTTTCATGCTCCTCATATTTTTGACACCTTTTGAAGCTCTTCATATTTTTCACACCTTTTCAGGCTCTTAATGATTTTGAACACCGTTTCATTTTCCTCCTATTTTTCAGACCGTTTCATGCTCCTCATATTTTTGACACCTTTTGAAGCTCTTCATATTTTTCACACCTTTTCAGTATCTTCAAGTTTTTGAACACCGCTTCATGCTCCTCATATTATTCACACCTTCTGAAGCTCTTCATATTTTTCACAACTTTTCAGGCTCTTCATGTTTTTCAACACCACTTCATGCTCCTCCTATTTTTCAGACCGTTTCATGCTCCTCATATTTTTCACAGCTTTTCAGCCTCTTAATGATTTTGAACACCGTTTCATTTTCCTCCTATTTTTCAGACCGTTTCATGCTCCTCATATTTTTCACAGCTTTTCAGCCTCTTAATGATTTTGAACACCGTTTCATTTTCCTCCTATTTTTCAGACCGTTTCATGCTCCTCATATTTTTCACAGCTTTTCAGGCTCTTCATGTTTTTGAACACCGTTTCATGCTCCTCCTATTTTTCATACCGTTTCATGCTCCTCATATTTTTGCCACTTTTTGAAGCTCTTCATATTTTTCACACCTTTTCATGCTCTTCATGTTTTTCAACACCGTTTCATGCTCCTCCTATTTTCAGACTGTTTCCTGCTCCTCATATTTTTGACACCTTTTCAGGCTCTTAATGACTTTGAACACCGTTTCATACTCCTCTTATTTTTCAGACAGTTTCATGCTCCTCATATATTTGACACCTTTTGAAGCTCTTCATATTTTTAACACCTTTTCGGGCACTTCATGTTTTTGAACACTACTTCATGCGCCTCCTATTTTTCAGACCGTTTCATGCTCCTCATATTTTTTCACCTTTTGAAGCTCTTCATATGTTTCACACATTTTCAGACCCTTCATGTTTTTCAACACCGCTTTATGCTGCACCTATTTTTCAGAACAGTTTCAAGCTCCTCATATTTTTGACACTTTTTGAACCTCTTCATATTTTTCACACCTTGTCAGGCTCTTCATGTTTTTGAACACTGCTTCATGCTCCACATATTTTTAAGACCGTTTCATGCTCCTCCTATTTTTCACACATTTTCAGGCTCTTCATGTTTTTGAACACCATTTCATGCTTCTCATATTTATGACACCTTTTGAAGCTCTTCATGTATTTCACTCCTCTTCAGGCTCTTCGTGGTTTCAACACCATTACATGCTCCTCCTATTTTTCAGACCATTTCATGCTCCTCATATTTTTGACACCTTTTGAAGCTCTTCATATTTTTCAAACCTTTTCAGGCTCTCCATGTTTTTCAGCACCATTTGATGCTCCTCCTATTTTCAGACTGTTTCATGCTCCTAATATTTTTCACACCTTTTCAGGCTATTCATTTTTTTCAACTCCACTTCATGCTCCTCCTATTTTTCAGACCGTTTCATGTTCCTCCTATTTGTGACACTTTTGAATCTCTTCATATATTTCACACCTTTCCAGGCTCTTCATGTTTTTCAACACCGCTTCATGCTCCTCCTATTTTTGAGACCGTATCATGCTCCTCATATTTTTGACACATTTTGAAGCTCTTCATGTTTTTCAACTCGGCTTCATGCTCCTTCTATTTTTGACACCTTTTGAAGCTCTTCATATTTTTCACTCCTTTTTAGGCTCTTCGTCTTATTCAACACCGTTTCATGCTCCTCCTATTTTTCAGAACGCTTCATGCTCCTCATATTTTTGACACCTTTTGAAGCTCTTCATATTTTTCACACCATTTCAGGCTCTTCATGTTTCTGAACACCGTTTCATGCTCCTCATATTTTTACATGTTTTGAAACTCTTCATATTTTTCACACCTTTTCAGGCTCTTCATATTTTTCAACACCGCTTCATGCTCCTCGTATTTTTCAGACCGTTTCATGCTTCTTATATTTTTGACTTCTTTTGAAGCTCTTCATATATTTCACTCCTTTTTAGGCTCTTCATGTTTTTCAACACCGCTTCATGCTCTTCCTATTTTTAAGACAGTTTCATGCGCATCATAATTTTGAAACCTTTTGAAGCTCTTCATATTTTTCACAAATTTTCAGTCTCTTCATGTTTTTCCACACCGTTTCAGGCTGCTCCTATTTTTCAGACCGTTTCATGCTCCTTATATATTTGACACCTTTTGAAGCTCCTCATATTTTTCACTCCTTTTTAGGCTCTTCGTGTTTTTCAACACCATTTCATGCTCCTAATATTTTTCAGACCGTTTCATGCTCCTCATATTTTTGACACCTTTTGAAGCTCTTCATATTTTTCACACCTTTTCAGGCTCTTAATGATTTTGAACACCGTTTCATTTTCCTCCTATTTTTCAGACCGTTTCATGCTCCTCATATTTTTGACACCTTTTGAAGCTCTTCATATTTTTCACACCTTTTCAGTATCTTCAAGTTTTTGAACACCGCTTCATGCTCCTCATATTATTCACACCTTCTGAAGCTCTTCATATTTTTCACAACTTTTCAGGCTCTTCATGTTTTTCAACACCACTTCATGCTCCTCCTATTTTTCAGACCGTTTCATGCTCCTCATATTTTTCACAGCTTTTCAGCCTCTTAATGATTTTGAACACCGTTTCATTTTCCTCCTATTTTTCAGACCGTTTCATGCTCCTCATATTTTTCACAGCTTTTCAGCCTCTTAATGATTTTGAACACCGTTTCATTTTCCTCCTATTTTTCAGACCGTTTCATGCTCCTCATATTTTTCACAGCTTTTCAGGCTCTTCATGTTTTTGAACACCGTTTCATGCTCCTCCTATTTTTCATACCGTTTCATGCTCCTCATATTTTTGCCACTTTTTGAAGCTCTTCATATTTTTCACACCTTTTCATGCTCTTCATGTTTTTCAACACCGTTTCATGCTCCTCCTATTTTCAGACTGTTTCCTGCTCCTCATATTTTTGACACCTTTTCAGGCTCTTAATGACTTTGAACACCGTTTCATATTCCTCTTATTTTTCAGACAGTTTCATGCTCCTCATATATTTGACACCTTTTGAAGCTCTTCATATTTTTAACACCTTTTCGGGCACTTCATGTTTTTGAACACTACTTCATGCGCCTCCTATTTTTCAGACCGTTTCATGCTCCTCATATTTTTTCACCTTTTGAAGCTCTTCATATGTTTCACACATTTTCAGACCCTTCATGTTTTTCAACACCGCTTTATGCTGCACCTATTTTTCAGAACAGTTTCATGCTCCTCATATTTTTGACACTTTTTGAACCTCTTCATATTTTTCACACCTTGTCAGGCTCTTCATGTTTTTGAACACCGCTTCATGCTCCACATATTTTTAAGACCGTTTCATGCTCCTCATATTTTTCACACATTTTCAGGCTCTTCATGTTTTTGAACACCATTTCATGCTTCTCATATTTATGACACCTTTTGAAGCTCTTCATGTATTTCACTCCTCTTCAGGCTCTTCCTGGTTTTCAACACCATTACATGCTCCTCCTATTTTTCAGACCATTTCATGCTCCTCATATTTTTGACACCTTTTGAAGCTCTTCATATTTTTCAAACCTTTTCAGGCTCTCCATGTTTTTCAGCACCATTTGATGCTCCTCCTATTTTCAGACTGTTTCATGCTCCTAATATTTTTCACACCTTTTCAGGCTATTCATTTTTTTCAACTCCACTTCATGCTCCTCCTATTTTTCAGACCGTTTCATGTTCCTCCTATTTGTGACACTTTTGAATCTCTTCATATATTTCACACCTTTCCAGGCTCTTCATGTTTTTCAACACCGCTTCATGCTCCTCCTATTTTTGAGACCGTATCATGCTCCTCATATTTTTGACACATTTTGAAGCTCTTCATGTTTTTCAACTCGGCTTCATGCTCCTTCTATTTTTGACACCTTTTGAAGCTCTTCATATTTTTCACTCCTTTTTAGGCTCTTCGTCTTATTCAACACCGTTTCATGCTCCTCCTATTTTTCAGAACGCTTCATGCTCCTCATATTTTTGACACCTTTTGAAGCTCTTCATATTTTTCACACCATTTCAGGCTCTTCATGTTTCTGAACACCGTTTCATGCTCCTCATATTTTTACATGTTTTGAAACTCTTCATATTTTTCACACCTTTTCAGGCTCTTCATATTTTTCAACACCGCTTCATGCTCCTCCTATTTTTCAGACCGTTTCATGCTTCTTATATTTTTGACTTCTTTTGAAGCTCTTCCTATATTTCACTCCTTTTTAGGCTCTTCATGTTTTTCAACACCGCTTCATGCTCTTCCTATTTTTAAGACAGTTTCATGCGCATCATAATTTTGAAACCTTTTGAAGCTCTTCATATTTTTCAAACATTTTCAGTCTCTTCATGTTTTTCCACACCGTTTCAGGCTGCTCCTATTTTTCAGACCGTTTCATGCTCCTTATATATTTGACACCTTTTGAAGCTACTCATATTTTTCACTCCTTTTTAGGCTCTTCATGTTTTTCAACACCGTTTCATGCTCCTCATACTTTTCAGACTGTTTCATGATCCTCATATTTATGACACGTTTTGAAGCTTTTCATATATTTCACACCTTTTCAGCCTCTTCATGTATTTCAACACCACTCATGCTCTTCCTATTTTTCAGACCGTTTCATGCTCCTCATAATTTTGACACCTTTTGAAGCTCTTAATATTTTTCACACCTTTTCAGGCTCTTCATGTATTTCAACACCGTTTCATGCTCCTCCTATTTTTCAGACCGTTTCATGCTCCTCATATTTTTTACACCTTTTGAAGCTCTTCATATTTTTCACTCCTATTCAGGCTCTTCATGTTTTTGAAGATCGTTTCATGCTACTCCTATTTTTGACACCTTTTGATGGTCTTCATATTTTCACACCTTTTCAGTCTCTTCATGTTTTTCAATACCACTTCCTTCTCCACATATTTTTCAGATCGTTTCTTGCTCCTCATATTTTTGACAACTTTTGAAGCTCTTCAGATTTTTCACACCTTTTGAACCTCTTCATATATTTCACACCTTTTCAGGCTCTTCATGTTTGTCACACCTTTTCAGGCTCTTCATGTTTTTCAACACCGCTTCATGCTCCTCCTATTTTTCAGACCGTTTCATGCTCCTCATATTTTTGATACCGTTTGAAGCTCTTCATATATTTCACACCTGTTGAGGCTCTTCATGTTTTTCACACCTTTTCAGGCTCTTCATGATTTTCACAACTTTTCAGGCTCTTCATGTTTTTCAACACCGCTTCATGCTCCTCCAATTTTTCAGAACGTTTCAGGCTCCTCATATTTTTGACAGCTATTGAAGTGCTTCATATATTTCACACCTTTTCAGGCTCTTCATGCTTTTCAACACCGCATCATGCTCCTCCTATATTTCAGAGCGTTTCATGGTCCTCAAATTTTTGACATCTTTTGAAGCTCTTCGTTTATTTCACACCTTTTCAGGAATCATGTTTTTCAAAACGGCTTCATGCTCCTCCTATTTTTCAGACCGTTTCATGCTCCTCATATTTTTCACACCTTTTGAAGCTCTTCGTATTTTTCACACCTTTTCAGGCTCTTCATGTTTTTCAGCACCGCTTCATGCTAATCCTATTTTTCAGACCGTTTCATGCTCCTCATATTTTTGACACCTTTTGAACTCTTCATAATTTTCAGACCTTTTAAGGCTCTTCATGTTTTTTACACCGTTTCATGCTCCTCCTATTTTTCAGACCGTTTCATGCTCCTCATATTTTTGACACCTTTTGACGCTCTTCCTATATTTCACACCTTTTCAGGCTCTTCATGGTTTTGAACACAGCTTCATGTTCCTCCTATTTTTCAAACTGTTTCATGCTCCTCATATTTTTGACACCATTTGAAACTCTTCATATATTTCACACCGTTTCAGGCTCTTCATGTTTTTCACACCCTTTCAGACTCTTCATGTTTTTCACATCTTTTCAGGCTCTTCATGTTTTTCAACACCGCTTCATGCTCCTCCTATTTTTCAGAACGTTTCAGGCTCCTCATATTTTTGACAGCTATTGAAGCGCTTCATATATTTCACTCCTTTTCAGACTCTTCATGCTTTTCAACACCGCATCATGCTCCTCCTATATTTCAGAGCGTTTCATGGTCCTCAAATTTTGACACCTTTTGAAGCTCTTCATTTATTTCACACCTTTTCAGGCTCTTCATGTTTTTTACACCGTTTCATGCTCCTCCTATTTTTCAGATCGTTTCATTCTCCTCATATTTTTGACACCTTTTGAAGCTCTTCGTATATTTCACACCTTTTCAGGCTCTTCATGGTTTTGAACACGCCTTCATGTTCCTCCTTTTTTTTCAAACTGTTTCATGCTCTTCAAATTTTTGACACCTTTTGAAGCTCTTCATTTATTTCACACCTTTTCAGGCTCTTCATGTTTTTTACACCGTTTCATGCTCCTCCTATTTTTCAGATCGTTATATGCTCCTCATATTTTTGACACCTTTTGAAGCTCTTCGTATATTTCACACCTTTTCAGGCTCTTCATGGTTTTGAACTCGACTTCATGTTCCTCCTATTTTTCAAACTGTTTCATGCTCCTCATATTTCTGACACCTTTTGAAACTCTTCATATTTTTCACACCTTTTCAGGCTCTTCTTGTTTTTCAATACCTTTTCATGCTCCTACTATTTTTTAGACTGTTTCATGCTCCTCATATTTTGACACCTTTTGAAGCTCTTCTTATTTTTCACATATTTTCAGGCTCTTCATGTGTCAACACCGCTTCATGCACCTCCTATTTTTCAGATTGTATCATGCACCTCATATTTTTTACAGCTTTTGAAGCTCTTCATATATTTCACACCTTTTCAGGCTCTTCATGTTTTTGAACAACGCGTCATGCTTTTCCTATTTTTCAGATTGTTTCATGCACCTCATATTTTTGACACCTTTTGAAGCTCTTCATATTTTTTACACCTTTTCAGGCTCTTCATGTTTTCAACACCACTTCTTGCTCCTCCTATTTTTCAGACCGTTTCTTTCTCCTCATATTTTTGACACCTTTTGAAGCTCTTCATATTTTTCACACCTTTTGCAGCTCTTCATATTTCTCACAGCTTTTCAGGCTCTTCATTTTTTTTTAACACCAGTTCATGCTCCTCCTTTTTTTCAGACCATTTTTAGGTCCTCATATATTTGACAACTTTTGAAACTCTTCATATTTTTCACACCTTTTCAGGCTCTTCATATTTTTGATCACCGCTTCATTCTCCTCCTATTTTTCAGACCGTTTCATGCTCGTCATATTTTTGACACCTTTTGAAGCTCTTCATATATTTCACACATTTTCAGGCTCTTCTTGTTTTTCAATACCACTTCATGCTCGTCTTTTTTTTTCAGACCTTTTCATGCTCCTCAAATTTTTCACACCTTTGGAAGCTCTTCATATATTTCACACCTTTTCAGGCTCTTCATGTATTTCAACACCACTCATGCTCCTCCTATTTTTCAGACCGTTTCATGCTCCTCATGTTTTGGACAGCTTTTGAAGCTCTTTATATTTTTCAAAACTTTTAACGCTCTTCATGTTTTTCAACACCGTTTCATGCTCCTCCTATTTTTCAGACCGTTTCATGCTCCTCATATTTTTGACATCTTTTGAAGCTCTTCATATACTTTACACATTTTCAGGCTCTTCATGTTTTTCAACACAACTTTATGCTCCTTTTTTTTTTTTTCAGACCGTTTCATGCCCGTCATATTTTTGACACCTTTTT
This sequence comes from Dama dama, assembly GCF_033118175.1. NCBI lineage: Eukaryota > Metazoa > Chordata > Mammalia > Artiodactyla > Cervidae > Dama > Dama dama. The sequence goes on along the minus strand of NC_083714.1, from coordinate 3,634,502 downwards.
AAGCTCTTCATTTATTTCACACCTTTTCAGGCTCTTCACGTTTTTCAACACCGCTTCCTGCTCCTCCTATTTTTCAGACCGTTTCATGCTCCTCATATTTTTCACACTTTTTGAAGCTCTTCATATTTTTCACACCTTTTCAGGCTCCTCATGTTTTTGAGCACCGTTTCATGTTCCTCCAATATTTCAGACCGTTTCATGCTCCTCATATATTTGGCACTTTTTGAACCTCTTCATATTTTCCAATCCTTTTCAGGATCTTCAAGTTTTTCAACACTGTTTCATGCTCCTCCTGTTTTTCAGAACGTTTCGTGATCCTCTTATTTTTCAGACCGTTTCATGCTCCTCATATTTTTACACCTTTTGAAGCTCTTCATATATTTCATACCTTTTCAGGCTCTTCATGTTTTTGAACACCACTTCATGCTCGTCCTATTTTTCAGCCCGTTTCATGCTCATCACTTTTTTGACACCTTTTGAAGCTCTTCATATTTTTCACACATTTTCAGGCTCTTCATGTTTTTCCAAAGCGCTTCATGCTCCTCCTATTTTTCAGATCTTTTCATGGTCCTCTTATTTTGACACCTATTGAAGCTCTTCATATTTTTCACACGTTTTCAGGCTCTTCATGTTTTTGAACACCGTTTCATGCTCCTCCTATTTTTCAGACCGTTTCATGCTCCTCATATTTTTCACACTTTTGAAGTTCTTCATATTTTTCACACCTTTTCAGGCTCTTCATGTTTTTCAACATGGCTTCATGGTCCTCCTATTTTTCAGACCGTTTCATGCTCCTCATGTATTTCACACATTTTGAAGCTCTTCATATTTTTCACACCTTTTCAGGCTCCTCATGTTTTTCAATATCACTTCATGCTCCTCTTTTTTTTTCAGACCTTTTCATGCTCCTCATATTTTTCACACATTTGAAGCTCTTCATATTTTTCACCCCTTTTCAGGCTCTTCATGGTTTTGAACACCGCTTCCTGCTCCTCCTATTTTTCAGACTGTTTCTTGCTCCTCATATTTTGACACCTTCTGAAGCTCTTCATATTTTTCACACCTTTTCAGGCTCTTCATGTTTTTCAACACCGCTTCATGCTCCTCCTATTTTTCAGACCGTATCATGCTCCTAATATTTTCACACCTTTTGAAGCTCTTCATATTTTCACACCTTTTGAAGCTCTTCATATTTTTCACACCTTTTCAGGCTCTTCATGTTTTTCAACACAGCTTCACGCTCATTCAATTTTTCAGATCGTTTCATGCTCCTTATGTATTTCACATCTTTTGAAGCTCTTCATATTGTTCACACCTTTCCAGGTTCTTCATGTTTTTCCACACCACTTCATGCTTCTCCTATTTTTCAGACCCTTTCATTCTCCTCTTATTTTTCACACCTTTTGAAGCTCCTCATATTTTTCACACCTTTTAAAGCTGTTCATATTTTTCAGACCTGTTCAGGCTCCTCATGTTTTTCAACACCGTTTCAGGCTCCTCCTCTATTTCAGACCGTTTCATGCTCCTCATATTTTTGACACCTTTTGAAGCTCTTCATATATTTTACACATTTTCAGGCTCTTCATGTTTTTCAAAACCACTTCATCCTCCTCCAATTTTTCAGACCGTTTCATGCTCAACTCATTTTTGACACCTTTTGAAGCTCTTCATATTTTTCACATGTTTTGAAGCTCTTCATGTTTTTGAAACGTTTTCAGTCTCTTTATGTTTTTCAACACCGCTTCTTGTTCCTCCTATTTTTCAGACCGTTTCATGCTCTTCATATTTTTGACACCTTTTGAAACTCTTCATATTTTTCACACCTTTTCAGGCTTCATGTTTTTGAACACCGCATCATGCTCCTTCTATTTTTCAGACCGTTTCATGCTCCTCATATTTTTGACACCTTTTGAAGCTCTTCATATTTCACACTTTTTCAGGCTCTTCATGTTTTTGAACACCGATTCATGCTGCTCATATTTTTGACACCTTTTGAAACTCTTCATATTTTTCACCCCTTTTCAGGCTCTTCATGTTTTTGAACACCGTTTCATGCTCCTCCTATTTTTCAGAACGTTTCTTGCTCCTCCTATTTTTGACACCTTTTGAAGCTCTTCATATTTTTCACACCTTTTCAGGTTCTTCGTGTTTTTCAACACCGCTTCATGATCCTCCTATTTGTCAGACCGTTTCATGCTCCTCATGTATTTCACACCTTTTGAAGCTCTTCATATTTTTCACACCTTTTCAGGCTCTTCATGTTTTTGAACACCGCTTCATGCTCCTCCTATTTGTCAGACCGTTTCATGCTCCTCATGTATTTCACACCTTTTGAAGCTCTTCATATTTTTCACACCTTTTCAGTCTCTCATATTTTTTAACACAGCTTCATGCTCCTCCTACTTTTCAGACCTTTTCTTGTTCCTCATATTTTTGACACCTTTTGAAGCTCTTCATATTTTTCACATCTTTATAGGCTCTTCATGATTTTCAACACGACTTCATGCTCCTCTATTTTTCAGACCTTTTCATGTTCCTCATATTTTTGACACCTTTTGAAGCTCTTCATATTTTTCACATCTTTATAGGCTCTTCATGATTTTCAACACCACTTCATGCTTCTCTATTTTTCAGACGGTATCAGGCTCTTCTTATTTTTGACACCTTTTGAAGCTCCTCATATATTTCACACCTTTTGAAGCTCTTCATATTTTTCACACCTTTTCAGGCTCTTCATATTTTTCAACACCACTTCATGCTCCTCCTATGTTTCAGACCGTTTCAGGCTCCTCATATTTTGACACCTTTTGAAGCTACTCATATTTTTCACACATTTTGAAGCTCTTCATATATTTCACACCTTTTCAGGCACTTCAGGTTTTTCAACACCACTTCATGCTCCTCCTATCGTTCAGACCGTTTCATGCTTCTCATATTTTTCACACATTTTGAAGTTCTTCATATTTTTCACACCTTTTCAGGCTCTTCATGTTTTTAAACAGCACTTCATGCTCGTCCTATTTTTCAGCCCGTTTCATGCTCATGACTTTTTTGACACCTTTTGAAGCTCTTCATATTTTTCACGCGTTTTGAAGCTCTTCATATTTTTCACACCTTTTCAGGCTCTGCATATTTTTCAACACTGTTTAATGCTCCTCCTATTTTTCAGACCGTTTCATGCTTCTCATATTTTTCACACCTTTTGAAGCTCTTCATATTTTTCACACCATTTCCGGCTTCATGTTTTTGAACACCAATTCATGCTCCTCCTGTTTTTCAGACCGTTTCATGCTCCTCATATTTTTGACACCTTTTGAAGCTCTTCATATTTTTCACACCTTTTCAGGCTCTTCATGTTTTTGAGCACCGTTTCATGTTCCTCCAATATTTCAGACCGTTTCATGCTCCTCATATATTTGGCACTTTTTGAACCTCTTCATATTTTCCAATCCTTTTCAGGCTCTTCAAGTTTTTCAACACTGTTTCATGCTCCTCCTGTTTTTCAGAACGTTTCGTGATCCTCTTATTTTTCAGACCGTTTCATGCTCCTCATATTTTTACACCTTTTGAAGCTCCTCATATTTTTCACACCTTTTAAAGCTGTTCATATTTTTCAGACCTTTTCAGGCTCTTCATGTTTTTCAACACCGCTTCTTGTTCATCCTATTTTTCAGACCGTTTCATGCTCTTCATATTTTTGACACCTTTTGAAACTCTTCATATTTTTCACACCTTTTCAGGCTTCATGTTTTTGAACACCGCATCATGCTCCTTCTATTTTTCAGACCGTTTCATGCTCCTCATATTTTTGACACCTTTTGAAACTCTTCATATTTTTCACCCCTTTTCAGGCTCTTCATGTTTTTGAACACCACTTCATGCTCGTCCTATTTTTCAGCCCGTTTCATGCTCATCTCATTTTTGACACATCTGAAGCTCTTCATATTTTTCACACCTTTTGAAGCTCCTCATATTTTTCACACCTTTTCAGGCCTTCATGTTTTTGAACACCGGTTCATGCTCCTAATATATATTTCAGACTGTTTCATGCTCCTCATATTTTTGACACCTTTTGAAATCTTCATATATTTCACACCATTTCAGGCTCTTCATTTTTTTGAACACAACTTCATGCTCCACCTATTTTTCAGACCGTTTCATGCTCATCTCTTTTTTGACACCTTTTGAAGCTCTTCATATATTTCATACCTTTTGAAGCTCTTCATATTTTTCACACCTTTTCAGGCTCTTCATATTTTTCAACACTGTTTCATGCTCCTCCTATTTTTCAGACTCTTTCATGCTCCTCATAATTTTGACACCCTTTGAAGCTCTTCTTATATTTCAAACCTGTTCTGGCTCTTCATGTTTTTGAACAACGCTTCATGTTCCTCCTATTTTTCCTACCGTTTCATGCTCCTCATATACTTGACACCTTTTGAAGCTCTTCATATTTTTCACACCTTTTCAGGCTCTTCATGTTTTTGAACACCGATTCATGCTCCTCCTATTTTTCAGACCGTTTCATGCTATTCATGTATTTAACACGTTTTGAAGCTCTTCATATTTTTCACACCTTTTCAGGCTCTTCATGTTTTTGAACACCTTTTCATGCTCCTCGTATTTTTCAGACCGTTTCATGCTCCTCATATTTTTGACCCTTTTTGAACCTCCTCATATTTTTCACACCTTTTGAACCTCTTCATATATTTCACATCATTTCAGGCTCTTCATGTTTTTCAACACCACTTCATGCTCCTCCTTTTTTTCAGACCGTTTCATGCTATTCATGTATTTAACACGTTTTGAAGCTCTTCATATTTTTCACACCTTTTCAGGCTCTTCATGTTTTTGATCAGCGTTTCATGCTCCTCCTATTTTTCAGACCGTTTCATGCTCCTCATATTTTTGACACCTTTTGAAGCTCTTCATATTTTTCACAACTTTTCAGGCTCTTCATGTTTTTGAACACCGTTTCATGCTTCTCCTATTTTTTAGACCGTTTCATGCTCCTCATATTTTTCACACGTTTTGAATCTCTTCATATTTTTCACACATTTTCAGTCTCTTCATGTTTTTGAACCCAGCTTCATGCTCCTCCTATTTTTTAGACCGTTCATGCCCCTCATATTTTTGAAATATTTTGAAGCTCTTCATATTTTTCACACCTTTTCAGGCTCTTCATGTTTTTCAATGCCGCTTCATGCTCCTAGTGGTTTTCAGACCGTTCATGCTATCATATTATTGACACCTTTTGAAGCTCTTCATATTTGTCACACCTTTTCAGGCTCTTCATGTTTTCAACACCGCTTCATGCTCCTCCTATTTTTCATACCGTTTCATGCTCCTCATATTTTTGATACCTTTTGAAGCTCTTCATATATTTCACATCTTTTCATGCTCTTCATGTTTTCAACACCACTTCATGCTCCTCCTAATTTGCAGACCATTTCATGCTCCTCCTAATTTTGACACCTGTTGATGCTGTTCATAGTTTTCACACCTTTTGAAGCTCTTCTAATTTTTCACACCTTTTCAGGCTCTTCATGTTTTTCAACACCGCTTCATGCTCCTCCTAATTTGCAGACCGTTTCATGCTCCTCATATTTGTCACACCTTTTGAAGCTCTTCATATTTTTCACACCTTTTCAGTCTCTTCATGTTTTTCAACACCGCCTCATGATCCTCCTATTTTTCAGACCGTTTCATGCTCTCCATGTATTTCACACATTTTGAAGCTCTTCATGTACTTCACACATTTTCAGGCTCTGCATGTTTTTGAACACCGTTTCATGCTCCTCCTATTTTTCAGACCGTTTCATGCTCATCTCATTTTTGACACCTTTTGAAGCTCTTCATATTTTTAACACCTTTTGAAGCTCTTCATAGATTTGACACGTGTTCAGGCTCTTCATGTTTTTCAACACCGTTTCATTCTCCTCCTATTTTTCAGACCGTTTCATGCTCCTCATATTTTTGACACGTTTTGAAGCTTTTCATATTTTTCACAGCTTTTCAGGCTCTTCATATTTTTGAACACCGTATCATGCTCCTCCTATTTTTCAGACCGTTTCATGCTTCTCATTTTTTTGACACCTTTTGAAGCTCTTCATATTTTTCACAACTTTTGAAGGTCTTCATATTTTTCACACTTTTTGAAGCTCTTCATATTTTTCACACCTTTTGAAGCTCTTCATATTTCTCACATTTTTGAAGCTCTTCATATTTTTCACACGTTTTCAGACTCTTCATGTTTTTCAACACGGCTTCATGCTCCTGCTATTTTTCCAACCGTTTCATACTCCTCATATTTTTGACACGTTTGAGTCTCTTCATATTTTTCACACCTTTTCAGGCTCTTCATATTTTTGAACACCGCTTCATGCTCCTGCTATTTTTCAGACCGTTTCATGCTCCTCATATATTTGACACCTTTTGAAGCTCTTCATATTTTTCACACCTTTTCAGGTTCTTAATGTTTTTGAACACCACTTCATGCTCCTCCTATTTTTCAGACCGTTTCATACTCCTCATATTTTTGACACCTATTGAAACTCTTCATATTTTTCACACCTTTTCAGGCTCTTCATGCTTTTCAACACCAATTCATGCTCCTCCTTTTTTTGCAGACCGTTTCATGCTCCTCATATTTTTGACACCTTTTGAAGCTCTTCATATTTCTCATACAATTTCAGGCTTTTCATGTTTTTCAACACCGCTTCATGCTCCTAAATTTCAGACCGTTTCATGCTCATTTCATTTTTGACACCTTTTAAGCTTTTCATATTTTTCACACCTTTTCAGGCTCTTCATGTTTTTGAACGCCGCTTCATGCTCCTCCTAATTTTCAGACCGTATCATGCTCCTCATATATTTCACAACTTTTGAAGCTCTTCATATTTTTCACACCTTTTCAGGCTCTTCATGTTTTTCCACACCACTTCATGCTCCTCCTTTTTTGCAGACCGTTTCATGCTCCTCATGTATTTCACGCCTTTTTAAGCTCTTCATATTTTTCCGACCTTTTCAGGCTCTCCATGTTTTTGATCACCGTTTCATGCTCCTCCTATTTTTCAGACCGTTTCATTCTCCTCATATATTTACACCTTTTGAAGCTCTTCATATTTTTCACACCTTTTCAGGCTCTTCACGTTTTTCAACACCGCTTCTTGGTCCTCCTATTTTTCAGACCGTTTCATGCTCCTCATATTTTTCACAACTTTTGAAGCTCTTCATATTTTTCACACGTTTTCAGGCTCTTCATGTTTTTCAACACCGCTTCTTGGTCCTCCTATTTTTCAGAGAGTTTCATGCTCCTCATAATTTTCACAACTTTTGAAGCTCTTCAAATTTTTAACAACTTTTCATGTTCTTCATGTTTTTCTACACCTCTTCATCCTCCTCCTAATTTTCAGCCCGTTTCATGCTCCTCATGTATTTCACACCTTTTGAAGCTCTTCATATTTTGCACACGTTTTCAGGCTCTTCATGTTTTTCACAACCACTTCATGCTCCTCCTATTTTTCAGACAGTTTCATGCTCCTCATATTTTTGACACGTTTTGAGACTCTTCATATTTTTCACACCTTTTCAGGCTCTTCATGTTTTTGAACACCGTTTCATGATCCTCCTACTTTTCAAAACGTTTCATTCTCCTCATATTTTTGACACCTTTTAAAGGTATTAATATTTTTCAAACATTTTCAGGCTCTTCAAATTTTTGAACACCGTTTCATGATCCTCCTTTTTTTCAGAACGTTTCATGCTCCTCATATTTTTGACACCTTTTAAAGCTATTCATATTTTTCACACCTTTTCAGGCTCTTCATGTTTTTGAACTTCGTTTCATGATCCTCCTATTTTTCAGAACGTTTCATGCTCCTCAAATTTTTGACACCTTTTAAAGCTATTCATATTTTTCACACCTTTTCAGGCTCTTCATGTTTTTGAACTCCGTTTCATGATCCGCCTATTTTTCAGACCGTTTCGTGCTCCTCATAGTTTTCACACCTTTTGAAGCTCTTCATATATTTCACACCTTTTCAGGCTCTTCATTTTTTTCAACACTACTTCATGCTCCTCCTATTTTTTAGACCGTTTCATGCTCATCTCTTTTTTGACACCTTTTGAAGCTCTTCATATTTTTCACACCTTTTGAAGCTCTTCATATTTTTCACAAGATTTCAGTCACTGCATGTTTTTGAACACCGCTTCATGCTCCTCCTATTTTATAGACCGTTTCATGCTCCTCATGAATTTCACACCTTTTGAAGCTCTTCATATTTTTCACACCTTTTCAGGCTCTTCATGTTTTTGAACACCATTTCATGCTGCTTCTATTTTTCAGACCGTTTCATGCTCCTCATATTTTCACACCTTTTGAAGCTCTTCATATTTTTCACACCTTTTCAGGCTCTTCATGTTTTTCCACAGCACTTCATGCTCCTCCTATTTTTCAGACCGTCTCATGCTCCTCATATTTTTGACACCTTTTGAAGCTTTCATATCTTTCACACCTTTTCAGGCTCTTCATGTTTTTGAACACCATTTCATGCTGCTTCTATTTTTCAGACCATTTCATGCTCCTCATATTTTTCACACCATTTGAAGCTCTTCATATTTTTCACACCTTTTCAGGCACTTCATGTTTTTCCACACCACTTCATGCTCCTCCTATTTTTCAGACCGTCTCATGCTCCTCATATTTTTGACACCTTTTGAAGCTTTCATATTTTTCACACCTTTTCAGGCTCTTCGTGTTTTTGAACACCATTTCATGCTGCTTCTATTTTTCAGACCGTTTCACGCTCCTCATATTTTTCACACCTTTTGAAGCTCTTCATATTTTTCACACCTTTTCAGGCTCTTCATGATTTTGAACACAGCTTCATGCTCTTCGTATTTTTCAGACCTTTTCTTGCCCCTCATATTTTTGACACCTTTTGAAATTCTTCATATTTTTCATACTTTTCAGGCTCTTCATGTTTTTTAACAACACTTCATGCTCCTCCTATTTTTCAGACTGTTTCATGCTCATCTCATATTTGACACCTTTAGAAGCTCTTCTTATTTTTCACACCTTTTCAGGCTCTTCATGTTTTGCTACCCCACTTCATGCTCCTCCTATTTTTCAGACCGTTTCATGCTCCTCATGTATTTCACACCTTTTGAAGCTGTGCATATTTTTCACACCTTTTCAGCCTTTTCATGTTTTTGAACTCCGCCTCATGCTCCTCCTATTTTGTCTACTGTATCATGCTCCTCATATTTTTCACACCTTTTGAAGCTCTTCATATTTTTCTCACCTTTTCAGTCTCTTCATGTTTTTCCACACCACTTCATGCTTCTCCTATTTTTCAGACCGTTTCATGCTCCTCATGTATTTCACACCTTTGGAAGCTCTGCATATTTTTCATACCTTTTCAGGCTCTTCATGTTCTTGAACACCACTTCATGCTCCTCCTATTTTTCAGACAGTTTCATACTCCTCATATTTTTGACACCTTTTGAAGCTTGTCATATTTTTCACACCTTTTCAGGCTCTTCATGTTTTTCAACACCAATTCATGCTCGTCCTTTTTTGCAGACCGTTTCATACTCCTCATATTTTTGACACCTTTTGAAGCTCTTCATATTTGTCACACCTTTTCAGGCTGTTCATGTTTTTCAACACCGCTTCATGCTTCTCCTATTTTTCAGACTGTATCATGCTCCTCATGTATTTCACACTTTTGGAAGCTCTTCATATTTTTCACACCTTTTCAGGCTCTTCATGTTTTTGAACACCGCTTCATGCTCCTCCTATTTTTCACACGTTTTGAATCTCTTCATATTTTTTCACACCTTTTCGGACTCTTCATGTTTTTGAACACTGCTTCAAGCTCCTCCTATTTTTCAGACCGTATAATGCTCCTCATGTATTTCACAACTTTTGAAGCTCTTCATATTTTTCACACTTTTTCAGGCTCTTCATTATTCTGAACACCGCTTCTTGCTCCTCCTATTTTTTAGACCGTTTCATGCTCCTCATATTTCTGACACCTTTTGAAGCTCTTCATATTTTTCACACCTTTTCAGCTCTTATTATTTTTGAACACCGTTTCATGCTCCTCCTATTTTTCAGACCGTTTCATGCTCCACTTGTATTTCACCCATTTTGAAGCTCTTCATATATTTCACTCCTTTTCAGGCTCTTCATATTTTTGAACACCGTTTCATGCTCTTCCTATTTTTCAGATCGTTTCATGCTCCACATTTTTTTGACACCTTTTGAAGCTCTTCATATTTCACACTTTTTAAGGCTCTTCATGTTTTTGACACCGCTTCATGCTCCTCATATTTTTGACACCTTTTGAAACTCTTCATATATTTCACACCTTTTCAGGCTCTTCATTTCTTTGAACACCACTTCATGCTCCTACTATTTTTCAGACCGTTTCATGCTCATCTCATTTTTGACACCTTTTGAGGCTCTTCATATTTTTCACACCTTTTGTAGTTCTTCATATTTTTCACACCTTTTCAGGCTCTTCATGTTTTTCAACACCACTTCATGCTCCTCCTATTTTTCAGACCATTTCATGCTCCTCATATTTTACACACCTTTTGAAGCACTTCATATATTTCACACCTTTTCATGCTCTTCATGTTTTCAACACCACTTCATGCTCCTCCCATTTTTCAGACCATTTCATGCTCCTCATATTTTTGACACGTTTTGAAGCTCTTCATATTTTCCCACCTTTTGAAGTTCTTCATATTTTTCACACGTTTTCAGGTTCTCATGTTTTTCAACACCGCTTCATGCTCCTCCTATTTTTCAAACAGTTTCATGCTGCTCATGTATTTCACACCTTTTGAAGCTCTTCATATTTATCACAGCTTTTCAGGCTCTTCATGTTTTTGAACACCGCTTCATGCTCCTCCTATTTTTCAGACCGTTTTATGCTCCTCATATTTTTCACACCTTTTGAAACTCTTCATATTTTTCACATCTTTTCAGGCTCTTCATGTTTTTGAACAAGGTTTCATGCTCCTTCTAATTTTCTGATCGTTTCATGCTCCTCATATTTTTGACATCTTTTGAAGGTTTTCATATTTTTCACACCTTTTCTGGCTGTTCATGTTTTTTAACAACTCTTCATGCTCCTCCTATTTTTCTGACCGTTTCATGCTCCTCATGTATTTCACACCTTTTGAAGCTCTTCATATTTTTCACACCTTTTCAGGCTCTTCATTTTTTTCAACACCACTTTATGCTCCTACTATTTTTCAGATCGTTTCATGCACTTCTCATTTTGACACCTTTTAAAGCTCTTCATATTTTTCACATCTTTCGAAGCTCTTCATATTTTTCACACCTTTTCAGGATCTTCATGATTTTCCACACCACTTCATGCTCCTCCTATTTTTCAGACCCTCATGCTCATCGCTTTTTTGACACCTTTTGAAGCTCTTCATATTTTTCACACCTTTTGAAGCTCTTCATATTTCTCACATTTTTGAAGCTCTTCATATTTTTCACACGTTTTCAGACTCTTCATGTTTTTCAACACGGCTTCATGCTCCTGCTATTTTTCCGACCGTTTCATACTCCTCATATTTTTGACACGTTTGAGTCTCTTCATATTTTTCACACCTTTTCAGGCTCTTCATATTTTTGAACACCGCTTCATGCTCCTGCTATTTTTCAGACCGTTTCATGCTCCTCATATATTTGACACCTTTTGAAGCTCTTCATATTTTTCACACCATTTCAGGTTCTTAATGTTTTTGAACACCACTTCATGCTCCTCCTATTTTTCAGACCGTTTCATACTCCTCATATTTTTGACACCTATTGAAACTCTTCATAATTTTCACACCTTTTCAGGCTCTTCATGCTTTTCAACACCAATTCATGCTCCTCCTTTTTTTGCAGACCGTTTCATGCTCCTCATATTTTTGACACCTTTTGAAGCTCTTCATATTTCTCATACAATTTCAGGCTTTTCATGTTTTTCAACACCGCTTCATGCTCCTAAATTTCAGACCGTTTCATGCTCATTTCATTTTTGACACCTTTTAAGCTTTTCATATTTTTCACACCTTTTCAGGCTCTTCATGTTTTTGAACGCCGCTTCATGCTCCTCCTAATTTTCAGACCGTTTCATGCTCCTCATATTTTTCACACCTTTTGAAGCTCTTCATATTTTTAACACCTTTTCAGGCTCTTCATGTTTTTCAACACCTCTTCATGCTCCTCCTTTTTTGCAGACCGTTTCATGCTCCTCATGTATTTCACGCCTTTGGAAGCTCTTCATATTTTTCCCACTTTTTCAGGCTCTCCATGTTTTTGATCACCTTTTCATGCTCCTCCTATTTTTCAGACCGTTTCATGCTCCTCATGTATTTCACACCTTTTGAAGCTCTTCATATTTTTCACACCTTTTCAGGCTCTTCATGTTTTTCAACACCGCTTCTTGGTCCTCCTATTTTTCAGAGAGTTTCATGCTCCTCATAATTTTCACAACTTTTGAAGCTCTTCAAATTTTTAACAACTTTTCATGTTCTTCATGTTTTTCTACACCTCTTCATCCTCCTCCTAATTTTCAGCCCGTTTCATGCTCCTCATGTATTTCACACCTTTTGAAGCTCTTCATATTTTGCACACCTTTTCAGGCTCTTCATGTTTTTCAACTTCGCTTCATGTTTCTCCTATTTTTCAAACCATTTCATGCTCCTCATATTTTTGACACCTTTTGAAGTTCTTCATATTTTTCACACCTTTTCAGGCTCTTCATGTTTTTGAAGACCGCTTCATGTGCCTCCTATTTTTCAGACCGTTTCATGCTCTGCATATTTTTGACACCTTTTGAAGCTCTTTATATTTTTCACACGTTTTCAGGCTGTTCATGTTTTTGAACACCTCTACATGCTCCTCCTATATTTCACACCTTTTGAAGCTCTTCATATTTTTCAAACCTTTTCAGGCTCTTCATGTTTTTGAACACCGATTCATGCTCCTCCTATTTTTCAGACCGTTTAATGCTCCTCCTGTATTTCATACCTTTTGAAGCTCTTCATATTTTTCACACCTTTTCAGGCTCTTCATGTTTTTGAACACCGCTTCATGCTCCTCCTATTTTTCAGACCGTTTAATGCTCATCATGTATTTCTCACCTTTTGAAGCTCTTCATATTTTCACACCTTTTCAGGCTCTTCATGTTATTCAACAACACTTTATGTTCCTCTTATATTTCAGACCGCTTCATCCTGATCTCATTTTTGACACTTTTTGAAGCTGTTCATATTTTTCACACCTTTTGAAGCTCTTCATAATTGCCACAAGTTTTCATGCTCTTTATGTTTTTCAACACCGCTTCATGCTCCTCCTATTTTTCACACCTTTTGAAGCTCTTCATATTTTTCACACCTTTTCAGGCTCTTCATGTTTTTGAACACCGCTTCTTGATCCTCCTATTTTTCAGACCGTTTCTTGCTCCTCATGTATTTCACACCTTTTGAAGCTCTTCATGTTTTTCACACCATTTAAAATCTTCATGATTTTCAACACCGCTTCATACTGCTCCTATTTTTCAGACCGTTTCATGCTCCGCATATTTTTGACACCTTTTGAAACTCTTCATATTTTTCACACCTTTTCAGGCTATTCATGTTTCTGAACACCGTTTCATCCTCCTCATATTTTTGACATGTTTTGAACCTCTTCATATTTTTCACACCTTTTCAGGCACTTCAGGTATTCAACACCGTTTCATGCTGCTCCTATTTTTCAGACCGTTTCATGCTCCTCATATTTTTGATACCTTTTGAAGCTCTTCATATTTTTCACATCTTTTCAGGCTCTTCATGTTTTTGAACAAGGTTTCATGCTCCTCCTAATTTTCTGATCGTTTCATGCTCCTCATATTTTTGACATCTTTTGAAGGTTTTCATATTTTTCACACCTTTTCTGGCTGTTCATGTTTTTTAACAACTCTTCATGCTCCTCCTATTTTTCTGACCGTTTCATGCTCCTCATGTATTTCACACCTTTTGAAGCTCTTCATATTTTTCACACCTTTTCAGGCTCTTCATGTTTTTCAACTTCGCTTCATGTTTCTCCTATTTTTCAAAGCATTTCATGCTCCTCATATTTTTGACACCTTTTGAAGTTCTTCATATTTTTCACACCTTTTCAGGCTCTTCATGTTTTTGAACACCTCTTCATGCTTCTCCTATATTTCACAGCTTTTGAAGCTCTTCATATTTTTCAAACCTTTTCAGGCTCTTCATGTTTTTGAACACCGCTTCATGCTCCTCCTATTTTTCAGACCGTTTAATGCTCCTCCTGTATTTCATACCTTTTGAAACTCTTCATATTTTTAACACCTTTTCAGGCTCTTCATGTTTTTCAACACTGCTTCATGCTCCTCCTATTTTTCAGACCGTTTAATGCTCCTCATGTATTTCACACCTTTCGAAGCTCTTCATATTTTCACACCTTTTCAGGCTCTTCATGTTATTCAACAACACTTTATGCTCCTCTTATATTTCAGACCGCTTCATCCTGATCTCATTTTTGACACTTTTTGAAGCTGTTCATATTTTTCACACCTTTTGAAGCTCTTCATAATTTTCACAAGTTTTCATGCTCTTTATGTTTTTCAACACCGCTTCATGCTCCTCCTATTTTTCACACCTTTTGAAGTTCTTCTTATTTTTCACACCTTTTCAGGCTCTTCATGTTTTTGAACACTGCTTCTTGATCCTCCTATTTTTCAGATCGTTTCTTGCTCCTCATGTATTTCACACCTTTTGAAGCTCTTCATATTTTTCACACCTTTTCAGGCTCTTGATGTTTTTCCACACCACTTCATGCTTCTCCTATTTTTCAACCCGTTTCATGCTCCTCATGTATTTCACACCTTTTGAAGTTCTTCATATTTTTCACACCTTTTCAGGCTCTTCATGTTTTTCAACACCGCTTCATGCTCCTCCTATTTTTCAGACCGTTACATGCACTTCATATATTTCTCACCTTTTGAAGCTCTTCGTATTTTTCACACTTTTTCAGGCTCTTCATGTTTTTGAGCACCACATCATGCTCCTTCTATTTATCAGAGAGTTCATGCTCCTCATGTATTTCACACCTTTTGAAGCTCTTCATATTTTTCACACCTTTTCAGGCTCTTGATGTTTTTCCACACCACTTCATGCTTCTCCTATTTTTCAACCCGTTTCATGCTCCTCATGTATTTCACACCTTTGGAAGCTTTTCATATTTTTCACAACTTTTCAGGCTCTTCATGTTTTGCAACACCGCTTCATGCTCCTCCTATTTTTCAGACCGTATCATGCCCTTCATATTTTTCACACCTTTTGAAGCTCTTCGTATTTTTCACACTTTTTCAGGCTCTTCATGTTTTTGAGCACCACATCATGCTCCTTCTATTTATCAGAGAGTTCATGCTCCTCATGTATTTCACACCTTTTGAAGCTCTTCATATTTTTCACACCTTTTCAGGCTCTTCATGTTTTTGAACACTTCTTCATGCTCCTCCTATTTTTCAGACCGTTTCATGCTCCTCATATTTTTGACAACTTTTGAAGCTCTTCATATTTTTCACAACTTTTCAAGCTCTTCCTGTTTTTGAACCCCTCTTCATGCTTCTCCTATTTTTCAGACCGTTTAATGTTCCTCATGTATTTCACACCTTTTGAAGCTCTTCATATTTTTCACACGTTTTCAGGCTCTTCATGTTTTTGAACACCGCTTCATGCTTCTCCTATTTTTCAGACCGTTTAATGCTCCTCATGTATTTCACACTTTTTGAAGCTCTTCATATATTTCACACCTTTTCAGTCTCTTCTTTGTTTTCAACACCACATCATACTCCTTCTATTTTTCAGACCGTTTCATGCTCATTTCATTTTTGAAACCTTTTGAAATCTTCATATTTTTCACACCTTTTTTAGGCTCTTCATGTTTTTGAACACCACTTCATGCTCCTCCTATTTTTCAGACCATTTAATGCTCCTCATGTATTTCACACCTATTGAAGCTCTTCATATTTTTCACACGTTTTCAGGCTCTTCATGTTTTTCAACACTGCTTCATGCTCCTCCTATTTTTCAGACCGTTTCATGCTCCTCATATTTTTGACACCTTTTGAAGCTCTTCATATTTTTCACACCTTTTCAGGCTCCTCATGTTTTTCAACACCGCTTCATGATCCTCCTATTTTTCAGACCGTTTCATGCTCCTCATATTTTTTACACCTTTTGAAGCTCTTCATATTTTTCACACCTTTTCAGGCTCTTCATGTTTTTGAACACCGCTTCATGCTCCTCCTATTTTTCAGACCGTTTCATGCTCCTCATATTTTTGACAACTTTTGAAGCTTTTCATATTTTTCACACATTGTCAGGCTCTTCAAGTTTTTCAAAACCACTTCATGCTCCTCCTTTTTTGCAGACCGTTTCATGCTCCTCATATTTTTGACACCTTTTGAAGCTCTTCATATTTTTCACACCTTTTCAGGCTCTTCATGTTTTTGAACACCGCTTCATGATCCTCCTATTTTTCTGACCTTTTCATGCTCCTCATATTTTTGACAACTTTTGAAGCTCTTCATATTTTTCACAACTTTTCAGTCTTTTCCTGTTTTTGAACACCGCTTCATGCTCCTCCTATTTTTCAAACCGTTTAATGCACCTCATGTATTTCACACCTTTTGAAGCTCCTCATATTTTTCACACGTTTTCAGGCTCTTCATGTTTTTGAACACCGCTTCATGCTCCTCCTATTTTTCAGACCGTTTCATGCTCCTCATATTTTTGACACCTTTTGAAGCTCCTCATATTTTTCACACCTTTTCAGGCTCTTCATGTTTTTGAACACCGCTTCATGCTCCTCCTATTTTTCAGACCGCGTCATTCTCCTCATATTTTTGACACCTTTTGAAGCCCTTCATATATTTCACACCTTTTCCGTCTCTTCTTTTTTTTCAACACCACTTCATGCTCTTCCTATTTTTCAGACCGTTTCATGCTCATCTCATTTTTGACACCTTTTGAAGCTCTTCATATTTTTCACACCTTTTCAGGCTCTTCATGTTTTTGAACACCGCTTCATGCTCCTCCTATTTTTCAGACCGCTTCATACTCCTCTCATTTTTGACACCTTTTGAAGCTCTTCATATTTTTGACACCTTTTGAAGCTCTTCATATTTCTCACACGTTTTCAGGCTCTTCATTATTTTCAACACCGATTCATGCTCCTCCTCTTTTTCAGACCGTTTCATGCTCCTCATATTTTTGACACCTTTTGAATCTCCTCATATTTTTTTTTTATTTTTTTTTAATTTTTATTATTATTATTTTTTTTTCCCAGTGGGTTTTGTCATACATTGATATGAATCAGCCATGGATTTACATGTATTCCCAATCCTGATCCCCCCTCCCACCTCCCTCTCCACCCGATTCCTCTGGGTCTTCCCAGTGCACCAGGCCCGAGCACTTGTCTCGTGCATCCCACTTGGGCTGGTGATCTGTTTCACCATAGATAGTATACATGCTGTTCTTTTCTAATATCCCACCCTCACATTCTCCCACAAAGTTCAAAAGTCTGTTCTGTGTTTCTGTGTCTCTTTTTCTGTTCTGCATTTAGGGTTATCGTTATCACCTTTCTAAATTCCATATACATGTGTCAGTATGCTGTAATGTTCTTTATCTTTCTGGCTTACTTCACTCTGTATAATGGGCTCCAGCTTCATCCATCTCATTAGGACTGGTTCAAATGAATTCTTTTTAATGGCTGAGTAATATTCCATGGTGTATATGTACCACAGCTTCCTTATCCATTCATCTGCTGATGGGCATCTAGGTTGCTTCCATGTCCTGGCTATTATAAACAGTGCTGCGATGAACATTGGGGTGCACGTGTCTCTTTCAGATCTGGTTTCCTCAGTGTGTATGCCCAGAAGTGGGATTGCTGGGTCATATGGCAGTTCTATTTCCAGTTTTTTAAGAAATCTCCACACTGTTTTCCATAGCGGCTGTACTAGTTTGCATTCCCACCAACAGTGTAAGAGGGTTCCCTTTTCTCCACACCCTCTCCAGCATTTATTGCTTGTAGACTTTTGGATAGCAGCCATCCTGACTGGCGTGTAATGGTTCCTCATTGTGGTTTTGATTTGCATTTCTCTAATAATGAGTGATGTTGAGCATCTTTTCATGTGTTTGTTAGCCATCTGTATGTCTTCTTTGGAGAAATGTCTGTTTAGTTCTTTGGCCCATTTTTTGATTGGGTCATTTATTTTTCTGGAATTGAGCTGCAGGAGTTGCTTGTATATTTTTGAGATTAATCCTTTGTCTGTTTCTTCATTTGCTATTATTTTCTCCCAATCTGAGGGCTGTCTTTTCACCTTACTTATAGTTTCCTTTGTAGTGCAAAAGCTTTTAAGTTTCATTAGGTCCCATTTGTTTAGTTTTGCTTTTATTTCCAATATTCTGGGAGGTGGGTCATAGAGGATCTTGCTTTGATTTATGTCGGAGAGTGTTTTGCCTATGTTCTCCTCTAGGAGTTTTATAGTTTCTGGTCTTACATTTAGATCTTTAATCCATTTTGAGTTTATTTTTGTGTATGGTGTTAGAAAGTGTTCTTGTTTCATTCTTTTACAAGTGGTTGACCAGTTTTCCCAGCACCACTTGTTAAAGAGGTTGTCTTTCTTCCATTGTATATCCTTGCCTCCTTTGTCAAAAATAAGGTGTCCATAGGTTCGTGGATTTATCTCTGGGCTTTCTATTCTGTTCCATTGATCTATATTTCTGTCTTTGTGCCAGTACCATACTGTCTTGATGACTGTGGCTTTGTAGTAGAGTCTGAAGTCAGGCAGGTTGATTCCTCCAGTTCCATTCTTCTTTCTCAAGATTACTTTGGCTATTCGAGGTTTTTTGTATTTCCATACAAATTGTGAAATTCTTTGGTCTAGTTCTGTGAAAAATACCGTTGGTAGCTTGATAGGGATTGCATTGAATCTATAGACTGCTTTGGGTAGAATAGCCATTTTGACAATATTAATTCTTCCAATCCATGAACACGGTATGTTTCTCCATCTGTTTGTGTCCTCTTTGATTTCTTTCATCAGTGTTTTATAGTTTTCTATGTATAGGTCCTTTGTTTCTTTAGGTAGATATACTCCTAAGTATTTTATTCTTTTTGTTGCAATGGTGAATGGTATTGTTTCCTTAATTTCTCTGTCAGTTTTTTCATTGTTAGTATATAGGAATGCAAGGGATTTCTGTGTGTTAATTTTATATCCTGCAACTTTACTATATTCATTGATTAGCTCTAGTAATTTTCTGGTAGAATCTTTAGGGTTTTCTATGTAGAGGATCATGTCATCTGCAAACAGTGAGAGTTTTACTTCTTCTTTTCCTATCTGGATTCCTTTTACTTCTTTTTCTGCTCTGATTGCTGTGGCCAGCACTTCCAACACTATGTTGAATAGTAGTGGTGAGAGTGGGCACCCTTGTCTTGTTCCTGATTTCAGGGGAAATGCCTTCAATTTTTCACCATTGAGGGTGATGCTTGCTGTGGGTTTGTCATATATAGCTTTTATTATGTTGAGGTATGTTCCTTCTATTCCTGCTTTTTGGAGAGTTTTAATCATAAATGAGTGTTGAATTTTGTCAAAGGCTTTCTCTGCATCTATTGAGATAATCATATGGTTTTTATCTTTCAATTTGTTAATGTGGTGTATTACATTGATTGATTTGCGGATATTAAAGAATCCTTGCATTCCTGGGATAAAGCCCACTTGGTCATGGTGTATGATGTTTTTAATATGTTGTTGGATTCTGTTTGCTAGAATTTTGTTAAGGATTTTTGCATCTATGTTCATCAGTGATATTGGCCTGTAGTTTTCTTTTTTTGTGGCATCTTTGTCTGGTTTTGGAATTAGGGTGATGGTGGCCTCATAGAATGAGTTTGGAAGCTTACCTTCTTCTGCAATTTTCTGGAAGAGTTTGAGTAAGATAGGTGTTAGCTCTTCTCTAAATTTTTGGTAGAATTCAGCTGTGAAGCCATCTGGTCCTGGGCTTTTGTTTGCTGGAAGATTTTTGATGACAGTTTCGATTTCCTTGCTTGTGATGGGTCTGTTAAGATCTTCTATTTCTTCCTGGTTCAGTTTTGGAAAGTTATACTTTTCTAAGAATTTGTCCATTTCATCCAAGTTGTCCATTTTATTGGCATAGAGCTGCTGGTAGTAGTCTCTTATGATCCTTTGTATTTCAGTGTTGTCTGTTGTGATCTCTCCATTTTCATTTCTAATTTTGTTAATTTGGTTCTTCTCTCTTTGTTTCTTAATGAGTCTTGCTAATGGTTTGTCAATTTTGTTTATTTTTTCAAAAAACCAGCTTTTAGCTTTGTTGATTTTTGCTATGGTCTCTTTAGTTTCTTTTGCATTTATTTCTGCCCTGATTTTTAAGATTTCTTTCCTTCTGCTAACTCTGGGGTTCTTCATTTCTTCCTTCTCTAATTGCTTTAGGTGTAGAGTTAGGTTATTTAATTGGTTTTTTTCCTGTTTCTTGATGTAAGCCTGTAATGCTATGAACCTTCCCCTTAGCACTGCTTTTACAGTGTCCCATAGGTTTTGGGTTGTTGTGTTTTCATTTTCATTCATTTCTATACATATTTTGATTTCTTTTTTGATTTCTTCTATGATTTGTTGGTTATTCAGAAGCGTGTTATTTAGCCTCCATATGTTTGAAGTTTTAACAATTTTTTTCCTGTAATTGAGATCTAATCTTACTGCACTGTGGTCAGAAAAGATGACTGGAATGATTTCAATTTTTTTGAATTTTCCAAGACCAGATTTATGGCCCAGGATGTGATCTATTCTGGAGAATGTTCCGTGTGCACTTGAGAAAAAGGTGAAGTTGATTGTTTTGGGGTGAAATGTCCTATAGATATCAATTAGGTCTAGCTGGTCCATTGTGTCATTTAAGGTTTGTGTTTCCTTGTTAATTTTCTGTTTAGTTGATCTATCCATAGTTGTGAGTGGGGTATTAAAGTCTCCCACTATTATTGTGTTACTATTAATTTCCTCTTTCATACTTGTTAGCGTTTGCCGTACATATTGCGGTGCTCCTATGTTGGGTGCATATATATTTATAATTGTTATATCTTCTTTTTTGATTGATCCTTTGATCATTATGTAGTGTCCTTCTTTGTCTCTTTTCACTTCCTTTATTTGAAAGTCTATTTTATCTGATATGAGTATTGCGACTCCTGCTTTCTTTTGGTCTCCGTTTGCATGAAATACTTTTTTCCAGCCCTTCACTTTTAGTCTGTATGTGTCTCTTGTTTTGAGGTGGGTCTCTTGTAGACAGCATATATAGGGGTCTTGTTTTTGTATCCATTCAGCCAATCTTTGTCTTTTGGTTGGGGCATTCAACCCATTTACATTTAGGGTAATTATTGATAGGTGTGGTCCCGTTGCCATTTACTTTGTTGTTTTGGGTTCACGTTTATACAACCTTTCTGCATTTCCTGTCTAGAGAAGATCCTTTAGCATTTGTTGAAGAGCTGGTTTGGTGGTGCTGAATTCTCTCATCTTTTGCTTATCTGTAAAGCTTTTAAATTCTCCTTCATATCTGAATGAGATCCTTGCTGGATACAGTAATCTAGGTTGTAGGTTATTCTCTTTCATTACTTTCAGTACGTCCTGCCATTCCCTTCTGGCCTGGAGGGTTTCTATTGATAGATCAGCTGTTATCCTTATGGGAATCCCTTTGTGTGTTATTTGTTGTTTTTCCCTTGCTGCTTTTAATATTTGTTCTTTGTGTTTGATCTTTGTTAATTTGATTAATATGTGTCTTGGGGTGTTTCGCCTTGGGTTTATCCTGTTTGGGACTCTCTGGGTTTCTTGGACTTGGGTGGCTATTTCCTTCCCCATTTTAGGGAAGTTTTCAGCTATTATCTCCTCGAGTATTTTCTCATGGCCTTTCTTTTTGTCTTCTTCTTCTGGAACTCCTATGATTCGAATGTTGGGGCGTTTCACAGTGTCCCAGAGGTCCCTGAGGTTGTCCTCATTTCTTTTGATCCTTTTTTCTTTTTTCCTCTCTGCTTCATTTATTTCCACCATTTTATCTTCTACCTCACTTATCCTATCTTCTGCCTCCGTTATTCTACTCTTGGTTCCCTCCAAAGTGTTTTTGATCTCATTCATTGCATTATTCATTTGTAATTGACTCTTTTTTATTTCTTCTAGGTCTTTATTAAACAGTTCTTGAATCTTTTCAATCTTTGTTTCCAGGCTATTTATCTGTAACTCCATTTTGTTCTCAAGATTTTGGATCATTTTTATTATCATTATTCTAAATTCTTTTTCAGGTAGATTCCCTATCTCCTCCTCTTTTGTTTGACTTGGTGGGCATTTTTCATGTTCCTTTACCTGTTGGGTATTTCTTTGCCTTTTCATCTTGTTTAGATTGCTGTATCTGGAGTGGGCTTTCTGTATTCTGGAGGTCTGTGGTTCCTTTTTGTTGTGGAGGATTAACCCAGTGGGTAGGGTTAGACGATTGGCTTGTCGAGATTTCCTGGTTAGGGAAGCTTGCATCAGTGTTCTGGTGCGTGGAACTTGATTTCTACTCTTTGGAGAGCAATGGAGTGCCCAGTAATGAGTTTTGAGATGGGTCTATGTGTTAGGTGTGACCTTGGGCAGCCTGTATGTTGATGTTCAGGGCTATGTTCCTGCGTTGCTGGAGAATTTGCGTGGTATGTCTTGCTCTAAAACTTATTGGCTCTTGTGTGGTGGTTGGTTTCAGTGTAGGTATGGAGGCTTTTGGACAGTCACTTATTACTTAAAGTTCCTTGTAGTCAGGAGTTTTCTGGTGTTCTCAGGTTTTGGGCTTAAGTCTCCTGCCTCTGGATTTCAGTTTTATTCTTCCTGTAGTCTCAGGACTTCTCCAACTATGCAGCCCTCCTTTCGAAGACAATGGGCTGCTTTTCTGGGCGCCTGATGACCTCAGCTAGCGATCAGAAGTTGTTTTGCGAAGTTTGCTCTGCGTTCAGTTATTCTTTTGATGAATTTGTAGGAGAGAAAGTGGTCTCCCCGTCCTACTCCTCCGCCATCTTGGCTCCTCCCCTCCTCATATTTTTTACACCTTTTGAAGCTCTTCATATATTTCACACCTTTTCAGGCTCTTCATATTTTTGAACACCGCTTCATACTCCTCCTATTTTTCAGACCGTTTCATGCTCCTCATATTTTTCACACCTTTTGAAGCTCTTCATATTTTTCACACCTTTTAAGCGTCTTCATGTTTTTTAACACCGCTTCATGCTCCCCCTATTTTCAAGACAGTTTCATACTCCTCATGTATTTCATACCTTTTGAAGCTCTTCATATTTTTCACACCTTTTCAGGCTCTTCATATTTTTGAACACCGCTTCATGCTCCTCCTATTTTTAAGACCGTTTCATGCTCCTCATATTTTTGACACATTTTGAAGCTCTTCATATTTCTCACAGCTTTTCAGGCTCTTCATGTTGTTCAACACCCTTTCTTGCTCCTCCTATTTTTCCGACCGTTTCATGCTCCTCATATTTTTGACACCTTTTGAAGCTCTTCATATTTTTCACTACTTTTCAGGGTCTTCCTGTTTTTGAACACCGCTTCATGCTCCTCCTATTTTTCAGAACTTTTCATGCTCCTCATATTTTTGACACCTTTTGAAGCTCTTCATATATTTGACACCATTTAAAGCTCTTCATATTTTTCACAACTTTTCAGGCTCTGCATATTTTTGAACACCGTTTCATGCTACTCCTATATTTCAGACCGATACTTGCTGCTCATATATTTGACACCTTTTGAAACTCTTCATATTTTTAACACCTTTTCAGTATCTTCATGTTTTTCAACACCGCTTCATGCTTCTCCTATTTTTCAGACCGTTTCATGCTCCTCATATTTTTGACACCTTTTGATGCTCTTCATATTTTTCACACCTTTTCAGGCTTTTCATGTTTTTGAACACCGCTTCATGCTCCTCCTATTTTTCACACCTTTTAAAGCTCTTCATATTTTTCAAACCTTTTCAGGCTCTTTATGTTTTTGAACACTGCTTCATGCTCCTCGTATTTTTCAGACGGTTTCATGCTCCTCATGATTTTGACACCTTTTGAAACTCTTCATATTTTTCAAACCTTTTCAGGCTCTTCATGTTTTTGAACACCGCTTCATGCTCCTCCTATTTTTCAAACCATTTCATGATCCTCATGTATTTCACACCTTTGAACCTCTTCATATTTTTCACACCTTTTCAGGCTCTTCATGTGTTTCAAAACCACTTCATGCTTCTCATCTTTTTCAGACCGTTTCATGCTCATCTCATTTTTGAAACATTTTGAAGCTCTTCAAATTTTTCACACCTTTTGAATCTCTTCATATATTTGACACCTTTTCAGGCTCTTCATGTTTTTGAACACCGCTGCATGCTCCTCCTATTTTTCAGAGCGTTTAATGCTCCTCATGTATTTCACACCTTTTGAAGTTCTTCATATTTTTCTCACATTTTCAGGCTCTTCATGTTTTTGAACACCGCTTCATGCTCCTCATATTTTTCAGACCGTTTCATGCTCCTCATATGTTTCAAACCTTTTGCACCTCTTCATATTTTTCACACCTTTTCAATGTCTTCATGTTTTTGAACACCGTTTAATGCTGCTCCTATTTTTCACAACGTTTCATGCTCCTCATATTTTTGACACCTTTTGAAGCTCTTCATATTTTTCACGCCTTTTCAAGCTCTTCATGATTTTCAACACCGCTTCATGCTCCTTGTACTTTTCAGACCCTTTCATGCTCATCTCATTTTTGACACCTTTTGAAGCTCTTCATATTTTTCACACCTTTTGAAGCTCTTCATATTTTTCATATTTTTCAAGCTCTTCATATTTTCACACGTTTTCATACTCTTCATGTTTTTCAACACCGATTCATGATCCTGCTATTTTTCAGACCGTTTCATGCTCCTCACATTTTTGACAGGTTTTGAGGCTTTTCATATTTTTCACACCTATTCAGGCTCTTCATGTTTTTGAACACCGCTTCATGCTCCTCCTATTTTTCAGACCGTTTCATGCTCCTCATATTTTTGACACGTTTTGAAGCTCTTCATATTTTTCAATCCTTTTCAGGCTCTTCATGTTTTTGAACACCGCTTCATGCTCTTCCTATTTTTCAGACCGTTTCATGCTCCCCATATTTTTGACACCTTTTGAAGCTCTTCATATTTTTCACACCTTTTCAGGCTCTTCATGTTTTTCAACACCACTTCATGCTCCTCCTATTTTTCAGACCGTTTCATGCTCCTCCTATTTTTCAGACCGTTTCATGCTCCTCATATTTTTGACACCTTTTGAAACTTTTCATATTTTTCACACATTTTCAGGCTCTTCATGTTTTTCAACACCACTTCATGCTCCTTTTTTGCAGACCTTTTCATGCTATTCATATTTTTCACACCTTTTGCAACTCTTCTTATTTTTCACACCTTTTCAGGCTCTTCATGTTTTTCAACACCGCTTCATGCTCCTCCGATTTTTCAGTCCGTTTCATGCTCCTCATATTTTTGACACCTTTTGAAGCTCTTCATATTTTTCACACCTTTTCGGGCTCTTCATGTTTTGAACACTGCTTCATACTCCTCCTATTTTTCAGACAGTTTCATGCTCATCTCATTTTTGACACCTTTTGAAGCTTTTCATATTTTTCACAACTTTTCAGGCTCTTCATGTTTTTGAACACCTCTTCATGCTAATCCTATTTTTCAAACCATAACATGCTCCTCATATTTTTCACACCTTTTGAAGCTCTTCATATTTTTTACACCTTTTCAGGCTCTTCATATTTTTCAACACCATTTCATGCCGCTTCTATTTTTCAGACGGTTTCATGCTCCTCATATTTTTCACAACTTTTGAAGCTCTTCATATTTTTCACACCTTTTCAGGCTCTTCATGTTTTTCCACACCACTTAATGCTTCTCCTAAATTTCAGACCGTTTCATGTTCCTCATGTATTTCACACCTTTTGGAGCTCTTCATATTTTTCACAGCTTTTCATGCTCTTCATGTTTTTGATCACCGTTTCATGCTCCTCCTTTTTTTCAGACCGTTTCATGCTCCTCATATTTTTCACACCTTTTTAAGCTCTTCATATTTTCCACACCTTTTCAGGTTCTTCATGTTTTTGAACACAGCTTCATGCTCCTCCTATTTTCCAGTCCGTTTCATGCTCCTCATATTTTTGACATCTTTTGAAGCTCTTCATATTTTTCACACCTTTTCAGGCTCTTCATGTTTTTCAAAACCGTTTCATGATCCTCTTATTTTTCAGACCGTTTCATGCCTATCTCATTTTTTACACCTTTTGAAGCTTTTCATATTTTTCAAAACTTTTAGGCTCTTCATGTTTTTGAACACCGCTTCATGCTCCTCCTATTTTTCAGAGAGTTTCATGCTCCTCATGTATTTCACACCTTTTGAAGTTGTTCAAATATTTCACACCTTTTCAGGATCTTCTTTTTTTTGAACACCGCTTCATGATTCTCCTATTTTTCAGACCGTTTCATGCTCTTCATATTTTTGATACCTTTTGAAGCTCTTTATATTTTTCACACCTTTTCAGGCCCTTCATGTTTTTGAAGACCGCTTCACGCTCCTGTTTATCAGACCTTTTCATGCTCCTCATATTTCAAACACATTTTGAAGCTCTTCATTTTTTTCCACACCATTTCTGCTCTTCATGTTTTTCAACACCGTTTCATGCTCCTCCTATTTTTCAGACTGTTTCATGCTCCTCATATTTTTGTCACTTTTTGAAGCTCTTCTATTTTTCAAACCTTTAGAGGCTCTTCATATATTTCAACACCGCTTCATGCTCTCCAATTTTTCAGACCATTTCATGCTCGTCATATTTTTCAAACCTTTTAAAGCTCTTCATAATTTTCACACCTATTCATGCTCTTCATTTTTTCCACACTGTTTCATGCTCCTCCTATTTTTCAGACCGTTTCATGCTCCTCATATTTTTCACACCTTTTGAAGCTCTTCATATTTTTCACAATTTTTGAAGCTCTTCATATTTTTCACAATTTTTGAAGCTCTTAATATTTTTCACACCTTTTCATGCTTTTCATCTTTTTCAAAACCGTTTCATGCTCCTCCTATTTTTCAGACCGTTTCATGCTCCTCATATTTTTGACACCTTTTGAAGCTCTTAATATTTTTCACACCTTTTCATGCTTTTCATCTTTTTCAAAACCGTTTCATGCTCCTCCTATTTTTCAGACTGTTTCATGCTCCTCATATATTTGACACCTTTTGAAGCTCTTCATATTATTCACAACTTTTCAATCTCTTCATGTTTTCAAAAATACTTCATGCTCCTCCTATTTTTCACACCGTTTCGTTCTCCTCATATTTTTCACACCATTTGAAGCTCTTCATATATTTCACACCTTTTCAGGCTCTTCATTTTTTTCAACACCACTTCATGCTCCTCCTGTTTTTCAGACCGTTTCATTCTCATCTCATTTTGACACCTTTTGAAGCTCTTCATATTTTTCACACCTTTTGAAGCTCTTCATATTTTTCACAAGTTTTCAGGCTCTTCATGTTTTTCAACACCGCTTCATGCTCCTCCTATTTTTCAGACCGTTTAATGCTCCTCATGTGTTTCACACCGTTTGAAGTTCCTCATATTTTTCACACCTTTTCAGGCTCTTCATATTTTTGAACACCGTTTCATGCTCCTCCTATTTTTCAGACCGTTTCATGCTCCTCATATTTTTGACACCTTTTGAAGCTCTTCATATTTCTCACAGCTTTTCAGGCTCTTCATGTTTTTAAACACCGCTTCATGCTTCTCCTGTTTTTCAGACCGTTTCATGCTCCTCATATTTTGGACACCTTTTGAAGCTCTTCATATTTTTCACACCTTTTCAGGCTCTTCATGTTTTTCAACACCGCTTCATGCTCCTCCTATTTTTCAGACCGTTTCCTGCTCCTCATATTTTGGACACCTTTTGAAGCTCTTCATATTTTTCACACCTTTTCAGGCTCTTCATGTTTTACAACAACACTTCATGCTCCTTCTATTTTTCAGAGAGTTTCATGCTCCTCATGTATTTCACACCTTTTGAAGCTCTTCATATATTTCACACCTTTTCAGGCTTCTCATTTTTTTCAACACCACTTCTTGCTCCTCCTATTTTTCAGACCTTTTCATGCTCATCCCTTTTTGACACCTTTTGAAGCTCTTCATATTTTTCACACCTTTTCATGCTCTTGATGATTTTCAACACCGCTTCATTGTCCTCCTGTTTTTCAGACCGTTTCATGCTCATCTCATTTTGACACCTTTTGAAGCTCTTCATATTTTTCACACCTTTTCAGGCTGTTCATGATTTTCAACACCGCTTCATGCTCCTCCTATTTTTCAGAACTTTTCATGCTCATCTCTTTTTTCACACCTTTTGAAACTCTTCATATTTTTCACACTTTTTGAAGGTCTTCATATTTTTCACACGTTTTCAGGCTCTTCATGTTTTTCAACACCACTTCATGCTCCTCCTATTTTTCAGACCGTTTCATTCTCCTCATATTTTTGACACCTTTGAAGCACTTCATATATTTCACACCTTTTCAGGCTTTTCATTTTTTCAACCCCACTTCATGCTCCTCCTATTTTTCAGACCGGTTCATGCTCATCTCATTTTGATACCTTTTGAAGCTCTTCATATTTCTCATATTTTTGAAGCTCTTCTTATTTTCACACGTTTTCAGACTCTTCATGTTTTTCAACACCACTTCATGCTCCTGCAATTTTTCAGACCGTTTCATGCTCCTCATATTTTTGACACTTTTTGAGGCTTTTACTATTTTTCACACCTTTTCAGGCTCTTCTTGTTTTTGAACACCGTTTCATAATCCTCCTATTTTTCAGACCATTTCTTGCTCCTCATATTTTTCACACCTTTTGAAGCTCTTCATATTTTTCACAACTTTTTAGGCTCTTCATGTTTTTCCACACCACTTCATGCTTCTCCTATTTTTCAGCCCTTTTCATGCTCCTCATGTATTTCACAGCTTTTGAATCTCTTCATGTTTTTCACACCTTTTCAGGCTCTTCATGTTTTTGATCACCGTTTCATGATCCTCCTATTTTTCAGACCGTTTCATGCTCCTCATATTTTTGACACCTTTTGAAGCTCTTCATATATTTCACACCTTTTCAGGCTCTTCATATTTTTGAACACCGCTTCATACTCCTCCTATTTTTTAGACCATTTAATGCTCCTCATCTATTTCACACCTTTTGAAGCTCTTCATATTTTTCACACCTTTTCAGGCTCTTGATGTTTTTCAACACCGCTTCATTCTCCTCCTCTTTTTCAGACCGTTTCATGCTCCTCATATTTTTGACACCTTTTGAAGCTCTTCATATATTTCACACCTTTTCCAGCTCTTCATATTTCTGAACACCGCATCATGCTCCTCCTATTTTTCAGATTGTTTCATGCTCCTCATATTTTAGACACATTTTGAAGCTCTTCATATTTTTCACACCTTTTCAGGCTCTTGATGATTTTCAACACCGCTTAATTCTCCTCCTATTTTTCAGACCGTTTCATGCTCCTCATATTTTTGACACCTTTTGAAGCTCTTCATATTTCTCACAGCTTTTCAGGCTCTTCATGTTTTTAAACACCGCTTCATGCTCCTCCTGTTTTTCAGACCGTTTCATGCTCCTCATATTTTGGACACCTTTTGAAGGTCTTCATATTTTTCACACCTTTTCAGGCTGTTCATGTTTTTCAACACCGCTTCATGCTCCTCCTATTTTTCAGACCGTTTCATGCTCCTCATATTTTGGACACCTTTTGAAGCTCTTCATATTTTCACACCTTTTCAGGCTCTTCATGTTTTACAACAACACTTCATGCTCCTTCTATTTTTCAGAGAGTTTCATGCTCCTCATGTATTTCACACCTTTTGAAGCTCTTCATATATTTCACACCTTTTCAGGCTTCTCATTTTTTTCAACACCACTTCTTGCTCCTCCTATTTTTCAGACCTTTTCATGCTCATCCCTTTTTGACACCTTTTGAAGCTCTTCATATTTTTACACCTTTTCATGCTCTTGATGATTTTCAACACCGCTTCATTGTCCTCCTGTTTTTCAGACCGTTTCATGCTCATCTCATTTTGACACCTTTTGAAGCTCTTCATATTTTTCACACCTTTTCAGGCTGTTCATGATTTTCAACACCGCTTCATGCTCCTCCTATTTTTCAGAACTTTTCATGCTCATCTCTTTTTTCACACCTTTTGAAACTCTTCATATTTTTCACACTTTTTGAAGGTCTTCATATTTTTCACACGTTTTCAGGCTCTTCATGTTTTTCAACACCACTTCATGCTCCTCCTATTTTTCAGACCGTTTCATTCTCCTCATATTTTTGACACCTTTGAAGCACTTCATATATTTCACACCTTTTCAGGCTTTTCATTTTTTCAACCCCACTTCATGCTCCTCCTATTTTTCAGACCGGTTCATGCTCATCTCATTTTGATACCTTTTGAAGCTCTTCATATTTCTCATATTTTTGAAGCTCTTCTTGTTTTCACACGTTTTCAGACTCTTCATGTTTTTCAACACCACTTCATGCTCCTGCAATTTTTCAGACCGTTTCATGCTCCTCATATTTTTGACACTTTTTGAGGCTTTTACTATTTTTCACACTTTTTCAGGCTCTTCTTGTTTTTGAACACCGTTTCATAATCCTCCTATTTTTCAGACCATTTCTTGCTCCTCATATTTTTCACACCTTTTGAAGCTCTTCATATTTTTCACAACTTTTTAGGCTCTTCATGTTTTTCCACACCACTTCATGCTTCTCCTATTTTTCAGCCCTTTTCATGCTCCTCATGTATTTCACAGCTTTTGAATCTCTTCATGTTTTTCACACCTTTTCAGCCTCTTCATGTTTTTGATCACCGTTTCATGATCCTCCTATTTTTCAGACCGTTTCATGCTCCTCATATTTTTGACACCTTTTGAAGCTCTTCATATATTTCACACCTTTTCAGGCTCTTCATATTTTTGAACACCGCTTCATACTCCTCCTATTTTTTAGACCATTTAATGCTCCTCATCTATTTCACACCTTTTGAAGCTCTTCATATTTTTCACACCTTTTCAGGCTCTTGATGTTTTTCAACACCGCTTCATTCTCCTCCTCTTTTTCAGACCGTTTCATGCTCCTCATATTTTTGACAACTTTTGAAGCTCTTCATATATTTCACACCTTTTCAAGCTCTTCATATTTTTGAACACTGCATCATGCTCCTCCTATTTTTCAGATTGTTTCATGCTCCTCATATTTTAGACACATTTTGAAGCTCTTCATATTTTTCACACCTTTTCAGGCTCTTGATGATTTTCAACACCGCTTCATTCTCCTCCTATTTTTCAGACCGTTTCATGCTCCTCATATTTTTGACACCTTTTGAAGCTCTTCATATTTCTCACAGCTTTTCAGGCTCTTCATGTTTTTAAACACCGCTTCATGCTCCTCCTGTTTTTCAGACCGTTTCATGCTCCTCATATTTTGGACACCTTTTGAAGGTCTTCATATTTTTCACACCTTTTCAGGCTCTTCATGTTTTTCAACACCGCTTCATGCTCCTCCTATTTTTCAGACCGTTTCATGCTCCTCATATTTTGGACACCTTTTGAAGCTCTTCATATTTTCACACCTTTTCAGGCTCTTCATGTTTTACAACAACACTTCATGCTCCTTCTATTTTTCAGAGAGTTTCATGCTCCTCATGTATTTCACACCTTTTGAAGCTCTTCATATATTTCACACCTTTTCAGGCTTCTCATTTTTTTCAACACCACTTCTTGCTCCTCCTATTTTTCAGACCTTTTCATGCTCATCCCTTTTTGACACCTTTTGAAGCTCTTCATATTTTTACACCTTTTCATGCTCTTGATGATTTTCAACACCGCTTCATTGTCCTCCTGTTTTTCAGACCGTTTCATGCTCATCTCATTTTGACACCTTTTGAAGCTCTTCATATTTTTCACACCTTTTCAGGCTGTTCATGATTTTCAACACCGCTTCATGCTCCTCCTATTTTTCAGAACTTTTCATGCTCATCTCTTTTTTCACACCTTTTGAAACTCTTCATATTTTTCACACTTTTTGAAGGTCTTCATATTTTTCACACGTTTTCAGGCTCTTCATGTTTTTCAACACCACTTCATGCTCCTCCTATTTTTCAGACCGTTTCATTCTCCTCATATTTTTGACACCTTTGAAGCACTTCATATATTTCACACCTTTTCAGGCTTTTCATTTTTTCAACCCCACTTCATGCTCCTCCTATTTTTTAGACCGGTTCATGCTCATCTCATTTTGATACCTTTTGAAGCTCTTCATATTTCTCATATTTTTGAAGCTCTTCTTATTTTCACACGTTTTCAGACTCTTCATGTTTTTCAACACCACTTCATGCTCCTGCAATTTTTCAGACCGTTTCATGCTCCTCATATTTTTGACACTTTTTGAGGCTTTTACTATTTTTCACACCTTTTCAGGCTCTTCTTGTTTTTGAACACCGTTTCATAATCCTCCTATTTTTCAGACCATTTCTTGCTCCTCATATTTTTCACACCTTTTGAAGCTCTTCATATTTTTCACAACTTTTTAGGCTCTTCATGTTTTTCCACACCACTTCATGCTTCTCCTATTTTTCAGCCCTTTTCATGCTCCTCATGTATTTCACAGCTTTTGAATCTCTTCATGTTTTTCACACCTTTTCAGGCTCTTCATGTTTTTGATCACCGTTTCATGATCCTCCTATTTTTCAGACCGTTTCATGCTCCTCATATTTTTGACACCTTTTGAAGCTCTTCATATATTTCACACCTTTTCAGGCTCTTCATATTTTTGAACACCGCTTCATACTCCTCCTATTTTTTAGACCATTTAATGCTCCTCATCTATTTCACACCTTTTGAAGCTCTTCATATTTTTCACACCTTTTCAGGCTCTTGATGTTTTTCAACACCGCTTCATTCTCCTCCTCTTTTTCAGACCGTTTCATGCTCCTCATATTTTTGACACCTTTTGAAGCTCTTCATATATTTCACACCTTTTCCAGCTCTTCATATTTCTGAACACCGCATCATGCTCCTCCTATTTTTCAGATTGTTTCATGCTCCTCATATTTTAGACACATTTTGAAGCTCTTCATATTTTTCACACCTTTTCAGGCTCTTGATGATTTTCAACACCGCTTAATTCTCCTCCTATTTTTCAGACCGTTTCATGCTCCTCATATTTTTGACACCTTTTGAAGCTCTTCATATTTCTCACAGCTTTTCAGGCTCTTCATGTTTTTAAACACCGCTTCATGCTCCTCCTGTTTTTCAGACCGTTTCATGCTCCTCATATTTTGGACACCTTTTGAAGGTCTTCATATTTTTCACACCTTTTCAGGCTCTTCATATTTTTCAACACCGCTTCATGCTCCTCCTATTTTTCAGACCGTTTCATGCTCCTCATATTTTGGACACCTTTTGAAGCTCTTCATATTTTTCTCACATTTTCAGGCTCTTCCTGTTTTTCAACACCATTTCATGCTCCTCTTATTTTTCAGACCGTTTCATGTTGCTCCTATTTTTCAGACCGTTTCATGATCCTCATATTTTTGAAACCTTTTGAAGCTCTTCATATTTTTCACACCTTTTCAAGCTCTTCAAGATTTTCAACAACGCTTCATGCTCCTCCAATTTTTCAGACCGTTTCATGCTCGTCATATTTTTCACACCTTTTAAAGCTCTTCATATTTTTCTCACCTTTTCAGGCTCTTCATATTGTTCAGCACCAGTTCGTGCTCCTCCTATTTTTCAGACCGTTTCATGCTCATCTCATTTTTTACACCTTTTGAAGCTCTTCATATTTTGCACACCTTTTCAGGCACTTCATGTTTTTCAGCTCCACTTCATGCTCCTCCTATTTTTCAGACCGTTTCATGCTGCTCTCATTTTTTACACCTTTTGAAGCTCTTCATATTTTTCACACCTTTTCAGGCTCTTCATGTTTTTCAACACAGCTTCATGCTCCTCCTATTTTTCAGACCGTTTCATTCTCCTCAAGTTTTTGACACCTGTTGAAGCTCTTCACATTTTTCACACCATTTCAGGCTCTTCACGATTTTCAACACCGCTTCATGATCCTCCTATTTTTCAGTCCGTTTCATGCTCTTCCTATTTTTCAGACCGTTTCATGCTCCTCCTATTTTTCAGACCGTTTCCTTCTCCTCATATATTTGACACATTTTGAAGCTCTTCCTATTTTTCCACACCGTTTCAGTCTCTTCATGTTTTTCCACACCGTTTAATGCTCCTCCTATTTTTCAGACCGTTTAATGCTCCTCATAATTTTGACACCTTTTGAAGCTCTTCATATTTTTCACCCCTTTTCAGGCTCTTCATGTTTTTGAACACCGCTTCATGCTCCTGCTATTTTTCAGACCGTTTCATGCTCATCTCATTTGACAGCTTTTGAAGCTCTTCATATTTTTCACACCTTTTTAAGCTATTCATATTTTTCACACATTTTCAGGCTCTTCATGTTTTTCAACACCGCTTCTTGCTCCTCCTATTTTTCAGACCGTTTCATGCTCCTCATATTTTGACACGTTTTGAAGCTCTTCATATTTTTCACACCTTTTCAGGCTCTTCATGTTTTTGAACACCGTTTCATGCTCCGCCTATTTTTCAGACCGTTTCATTCTCCTCATATTTTTGACACCTTTTGAAGCTCTTCATATTTTTCACAGCTTTTGAAGCTCTTCATATTTTTCACACCTTTTCAGGCTCTTCATTTTTTCAACACCGCTTCATGCTCCTGCTATTTTACAGACCATTTCATACTCCTCATATTTTTGACATTTTTTAAGGCTCTTCATATTTTTCACACCTTTTCAGGCTCTTCATGTTTTTGAACATGGTTTCATGATTCTCCTATTTTTCAGAAAGTTTCATGCTCCTCATATTTTTGACACCTTTTAAACCTCTTCATATTTTTCACACCTTTTCAGGCTCTTCATGTTTTTCAACACTGGTTCATGCTCCTCCTCTTTTTCAGAAAGTTTCATGCTCCTCATATTTTTGAAACCTTTTGACGCTGTTCATATTTTTCTCACATTTTCTGGCTCTTCCTGTTTTTCAACACCATTTCATGCTCCTCTTATTTTTCAGACCGTTTCATGTTGCTCCTATTTTTCAGACCGTTTCATGATCCTAATATTTTTGAAACCTTTTGAAGCTCTTCATATTTTTCACACCTTTTCAAGCTCTTCAAGATTTTCAACAACGCTTCATGCTCCTCCTTTTTTTCAGACCGTTTCATGCTCATCTCATTTTTGACAGCTTTTGAAGCTCTTCATATTTTTCACACCTTTTCAGGCTCTTCATGTTTTTGAACACCGCTTCATGCTCCTCCTTTTTTTCAGACCGTTTCTTTCTCCTCTTATATTTGACACTTTTTGAAGCTCTTCATATTTTTCACACCTTTTCAGGCTCTTCATGTTTTTGAACACCGCTTCATACTCCTGCTATTTTTCAGCCCGTTTCATGCTCATCTCATTTGACAGCTTTTGAGCTCTTCATATTTTTCACACCTTTTGAAGCTCTTCATATTTTTCACACCTTTTCAGGCTCTTCAGGTTTTTCAGCTCCACTTCATGCTCCTCCTATATTTCAGACCGTTTCATGCTGCTCTCATTTTTTACACCTTTTGAAGCTCTTCATATTTTTCACACCTTTCCAGGCTCTTCATGTTTTTCAGCTCCACTTCATGCTCCTCCTATTTTTCAGACCGTTTCATGCTGCTCTCATTTTTTACACCTTTTGAAGCTCTTCATATTTTTCACACCTTTTCAGGCTCTTCATGTTTTTCAACACAGCCTCATGCTCCTCCTATTTTTCAGATCGTTTCATGCTACTCCTATTTTTCAGACCGTTTCTTGCTCCTCATATTTTTGACACTTTTTGAAGCTCTTCATATTTTTCACACCTTGTCTGGCTCTTCATGTTTTTCAACACAGCTTCATGCTCCTCCTATTTTTCAGACCGTTTCATTCTCCTCAAGTTTTTGACACCTGTTGAAGCTCTTCACATTTTTCACACCATTTCAGGCTCTTCACGATTTTCAACACCGCTTCATGATCCTCCTATTTTTTCAGTCCGTTTCATGCTCTTCCTATTTTTCAGACCGTTTCATGCTCCTCATATTTTTCAGACCGTTTCCTTCTCCTCATATATTTGACACATTTTGAAGCTCTTCCTATTTTTCCACTCCTTTTCAGGCTCTTCATGTTTTTCCACACCGTTTAATGCTCTTCCTATTTTTCAGACCGTTTCATGCTCATCTAATTTTTGAGACCTTTTGAAGCTCTTCATATTTTTCACATTTTTGAAGCTCTTCATATTTTTCACACCTTTTCAGCCTCTTCATGATTTTCAACACCGCTTAATGCTCCTCCTATTTTTCAGACCGTTTCATGCTCATCTCATTTTTTACACCTTTTGAAGCTCTTCATAATTTTCACACCTTTTCAGGCTCTTCATATTTTTCGCACCTTTTCAGGCTCTTCATGTTGTTCAACACAGCTTCATGCTCCTCCTATTTTTCAGACCGTTTAATGCTCCTCATAATTTTGACACCTTTTTAAGCTCTTCATATTTTTCACCCCTTTTCAGGCTCTTCATGTTTTTGAACACCGCTTCATACTCCTGCTATTTTTCAGCCCGTTTCATGCTCATCTCATTTGACAGCTTTTGAGCTCTTCATATTTTTCACACCTTTTGAAGCTCTTCATATTTTTCACACCTTTTCAGGCTCTTCATATTTTTCGCACCTTTTCAGGCTCTTCATGTTGTTCAACACAGCTTCATGCTCCTCCTATTTTTCAGACCGTTTCCTTCTCCTCATATATTTGACACATTTTGAAGCTCTTCCTATTTTTCCACTCCTTTTCATGCTCTTCATGTTTTTCCACACCGTTTAAT
Source organism: Dama dama (assembly GCF_033118175.1). Lineage (NCBI taxonomy): Eukaryota > Metazoa > Chordata > Mammalia > Artiodactyla > Cervidae > Dama > Dama dama. The sequence goes on along the minus strand of NC_083714.1, from coordinate 3,597,354 downwards.
GCTCCTCATTTTTTTCAGACCGTTTCATGCTCATCTCATTTTTGACAGCTTTTGAAGCTCTTCATATTTTTCACACCTTTTCAGGCTCTTCATGTTTTTGAACACCGCTTCATTCTCCTCCTTTTTTTCAGACCGTTTCATTCTCCTCATATATTTGACACTTTTTGAAGCTCTTCATATTTTTCACACCTTTTCAGGCTCTTCATGTTTTTGAACACCGATCCATGCTCCTCCTATTTTTCAGACCGTTTCATGCTCCTCATATTTTTCACACCTTTTGAAGCTCTTCATATTTTTCACACCTTTTCAGGCTCTTCAGGTTTTTCAGCTCCACTTCATGCTTCTCCTATTTTTCAGACCGTTTCATGCTGCTCAAATTTTTTACAAATTTTGAAGCTCTTCATATTTTTCACACCTTTTCAGGCTCTTCATGTTTTTGAACACAGCTTCATGCTCCTCCTATTTTTCAGATCGTTTCATGCTCCTCCTATTTTCCGACCGTTTCTTGCTCCTCATATTTTTGACACTTTTTGAAGGTCTTCATATTTTTCACACCTTTTCTGGCTCTTCATGTTTTTGAACACAGCTTCATGCTCCTCCTATTTTTCAGACCGTTTCATGTTCGTCATATTTTTCACACCTTTTAAAGGTCTTCATATTTTTCACACCTTTTCAGGCTCTTCATGTTTTTCAGCACCAGTTCATGCTCCTCCTATTTTTCAGACCGTTTCATGCTCATCTCATTTTTTACACCTTTTGAAGCTCTTCATATTTTGCACACCTTTTCAGGCACTTCATGTTTCTCAGCTCCACTTCATGCTCCTCCTATTTTTCAGACCGTTTCATGCTGCTCTCATTTTTTACACCTTTTGAAGCTCTTCATATTTTTCACACCTTTTCAGGCTCTTCATGTTTTTGAACACCGTTTCATGCTCCGCCTATTTTTCAGACCGTTTCATTCTCCTCATATTTTTGACACCTTTTGAAGCTCTTCATATTTTTCACACCTTTTCAGGCTCTTCATGTTTTTCAACACCGCTTCATGATCCTCATATTTTTCAGAAAGTTTCATGCTCCTCATATTTTTGACACCTTTTAAACGTCTTCATATTTTTCACACCTTTTCAGGCTCTTCATGTTTTTCAAAACCATTTCATGCTCCTCTTATTTTTAAGACCATTTCATGTTGCTCCTATTTTTCAGACCGTTTCATGATCCTCATATTTTTGAAACCTTTTGAAGCTCTTCATATTTTTCATAACTTTTCAAGCTCTTCCAGATTTTCAACAACGCTTCATGCTCCTGCTTTTTTTCAGACCGTTTCATGCTCATCTCATTTTTGACAGCTTTTGAAGCTCTTCATATTTTTCACACCTTTTCAGGCTCTTCATGTTTTTCAGCACCAGTTCATGCTCCTCCTATTTTTCAGACCGTTTCATGCTCATCTCATTTTTTACAGCTTTTGAAGCTCTTCATATTTTACACACCTTTTCAGGCTCTTCATGTTTTTCAACACAGCTTCATGCTCCTCCTATTTTTCAGACCGTTTCATTCTCCTCAAGTTTTTGACACCTGTTGAAGCTCTTCACATTTTTCACACCTTTTGATGCTCTTCATATTTTTCACTCCTTTTCAGGCTCTTCATGTTTTTGAACACCGCTTCATGCTCCTCCTATTTTTCAGACCGATTCATGCTCATCTCATTTTTGACACCTTTTGAAGCTCTTCATATTTTTCACACCTTTTGATGCTCTTCATATTTTTCACTCCTTTTCAGGCTCTTCATGTTTTTGAACACGGTTTCCTGCTCCTCCTTTTTTTCAGACCGTTTCATGCTCCTAATATTTTTGACACCTTTTGAATCTCTTCATATATTTCACACCTTTTCAGGCTCTTCATATATTTGAACAACGCTTCATGGTCCGCCTATTTTTCAGACGGTTTCATCCTCCTCATGTATTTCACACCTTTTGAAGCTCTTCATATTTTTCACACCTTCTCAGGCTCTTCATCTTTTTCAACACCACTTCATGCTCCTCCTATTTTTCAGACCGTTTCAGGCTCCTCATATTTTTGACAGCTTTAGAATCTCTTCATAATTTTCACACCATTTCAGGCTCTTCATGTTTTTCAACACCGCTTCATGCTCCTCCTTTATTTCAGACAGTTTCATTCTCCTCCCATTTTTCACACCTTTTGAAGCTCTTATTATATTTCACACCTTTTCAAGCTCGTCATGTTTTTGAACACTGCTTCATTCTCCTCCTCTTTTTCTGACCGTTTCATGGTCCTCGTGTTTTTGACACCTTTTGAAGCTCTTCATATTTTTCACACCTTTTCAGGCTCTTCATGTTTTTGAACATCGTTTCCTACTCCTCTTATTTTTCAGACCGTTTCATGCTCCTCATATTTCTGTCACGTTTTGAAGCTCTTTATATTTTTCACACCTTTTCAGGCTCTTCATGTTTTTGAACATCGTTTCCTACTCCTCTTATTTTTCAGACATTTTCATGCTCCTCATATTTTTGACTCCTTTTGAAGCTCTTCATATTTTTCACAGCTTTTCAGGCTCTTCATGTTTTTCAACACCGCTTCATGCTCCACCTATTTTTCAGACCTTTTCATGCTCCTCATATTTTTGACTCCTTTGAAGCTCTTCATATTATTCACACCTTTTCATGTTCTTCATGTTTTTCAACACTGCTTCAAGATCCTCCTATTTTTCATACCGTTTCATGCTCCTCATATTTTTGACACCTTTTGAAGATCTTCATATTTTTCACACCTTTTCAGGGTCTTCATGTTTTTCAACACCACTTCATGCTCCTCCTATTTTTCAGACTGTTTCATTCTCATCTCATTTTTGACAGCTTTTGAAGCTCTTCATATTTTTCACAACTTTTGAAGCTCTTCATATTTTTCTCACATTTTCAGGCTCTTCATGTTTTTGAACACCGTTTCATGCTCCTCTTATTTTTCAGACCGTTTCATGCTCCTCATATTTTTGACACCTTTTGAAGCTCTTCATATTTTTCACACCTTTTGAGGCTCTTCATGTTTTTGAACACCGTTTCATGTTCCTCCTATTTTTCAGACCGTTTCATGCTCCTCATATTTTTGACACCTTTTGAAGCTCTTCATATTTTTCACACCTTTTCAGGCTCTTCATGTTTTTCAACACCGCTTCCTGGTCCTCCTATTTTTCAGACCGTTTCATGCTCACATATTTTGACACCTTTGAAGCTCTTCATATTTTTCACACCTTTTCTGTTTCGTCATGTTTTTCAACACCGCTTCATGCTCCTCATATTTTTCAGGCTGTTTCATGCTCCTCTTGTATTTCACACCTTTGGAAGCTCTTCATATTTTTCACACCATTTCAGGCTCTTCATATTTTTCAACACCGCTTCATGCTCCTCCGTTTTTTAAGACCGTTTCATGCTCCTCATATTTTTGACACATTTTGAAGCTCCTCATATTTTTCACACTTTTTGAAGCTCTTCATATATTTCACACTTTTTCAGTATCTTCATGTTTTCAACACCACTTCATGCTCCTCCTATTTTTCAGACCGTTTCATGCTCCTCATATTTTTGACACCTTTTAAAGCTCTTCATATTTTACACACCTTTTCAGGCTCTTCATATTTTTGAACATCGTTTCATGCACCTCCTATTTTTCAGACCATTTCATGCTCCTCATATTTTTGACACCTTTTGAAGCTCTTCATATTTTACACACCTTTTCAGGCTCTTCATGTTTTTCAACACTGCTTCATTATCCTCCTATTTTTAAGACAGTTTCATGCTCCTCTCACTTCTGAAAACTTTTGAAGCGCTTCATATATTTCAAACATTTTCAGGCTCTTCATGTTTTTCAACACTACTTCATGCTCCTCATATTTTTCAGACCGTTTCATGCTCCTCATATTTTTGACACCTTTTGAAGCTCTTCATATTATTCACACCTTTTCCTGCTCTTCATGTTTTTGAACAACGCTACAATCCTCCTCCTATTCTTCAGACCGTTTCATGCTCCACATATTTTTCACACCTTTTGAAGCTCTTCATATTTTTCACACCTTTTCAGGCTCTTCATGTTTTTGAACATCGTTTCATGCTCCTCCTATTTTTCAGACCGTTTCATGCTCCTCATATTTTGGACCCCTTTGAATCTCTTCATATTTTGCACACCTTTTGAAGCACTTCATATTTTTCACACCTTTTCTGTTTCGTCATGTTTTTCAACACCGCTTCATGCTCCTCCTATTTTTCAGGCTGTTTCATGCTCCTCATATTTTTGACACCGTTTGAAGCTCTTCATATTTTTCACACCTTTTCAGGCTCTTCATGGTTTTGAACACCGGTTCATGCTCCTTCTTTTTTTCAGAGAGTTTCATGCTCCTCATGTATTTCACACCTTTTGAAGCTCTTCATATTTTCCACACCTTTTCATGCTCTTCATATTTTTCCACACCACTTCATGCTTCTCCTATTTTTCTGCCCTTTTCAAACTCCTCATGTATTTCACACCTTTTGAAGCTCTTCATATTTTTCACACCTTTTCCGGCTCTTCATGTTTTTCACACCTTTTCAGGCTCTTCATGTTTTTGAACACCATTTCATGCCCCTCTATTTTTCAGACCGTTTCATGCTACTCATATTTTTGACACGTTTTGAAGCTCTTCATATTTTTCACACGTTTTCAGGCTCTTCATATTTTTGAACACCGCTTCATGCTCCTCCAATTTTTCAGGCCGTTTCATGCTCCTCATAATTTTGACACCTTTTGAAGCTCTTCATATTTTTCACACGTTTTCAGGCTCTTCATATTTTTGAACACCGCTTCATGCTCCTCCAATTTTTCAGGCCGTTTCATGCTCCTCATATTTTTCACACCTTTTGAAGCTCTTCATATTTTTCACACGTTTTCACGCCCTTCATGTTTTTCAAGACCGATTCTTGATCAAACTATTTTTCAGACCGTTTCATGCTCCTCATATTTTTGACACGTTTTGAAGCTCTTCATATTTTACACACATTTTCAGGCTCTTCATGTTTTTGAACACCGCTACATGCTCCTCCTATTTTTAACACCTTTTGAAGGTCTTCATATTTTTCACACCTTTTCAGGCTCTTCATGTTTTTGAACACGGTTTCCTGCTCCTCCTTTTTTTCAGACCGTTTCATGCTCCTAATATTTTTGACACCTTTTGAATCTCTTCATATATTTCACACCTTTTCAGGCTCTTCATATATTTGAACAACGCTTCATGCTCCGCCTATTTTTCAGACGGTTTCATCCTCCTCATGTATTTCACACCTTTTGAAGCTCTTCATATTTTTCACACCTTCTCAGGCTCTTCATCTTTTTCAACACCACTTCATGCTCCTCCTATTTTTCAGACCGTTTCAGGCTCCTCATATTTTTGACAGCTTTAGAATCTCTTCATAATTTTCACACCATTTCAGGCTCTTCATGTTTTTCAACACCGCTTCATGCTCCTCCTTTATTTCAGACAGTTTCATTCTCCTCCCATTTTTCACACCTTTTGAAGCTCTTATTATATTTCACACCTTTTCAAGCTCGTCATGTTTTTGAACACTGCTTCATTCTCCTCCTCTTTTTCTGACCGTTTCATGGTCCTCGTATTTTTGACACCTTTTGAAGCTCTTCATATTTTTCACACCTTTTCAGGCTCTTCATGTTTTTGAACATCGTTTCCTACTCCTCTTATTTTTCAGACCGTTTCATGCTCCTCATATTTCTGTCACATTTTGAAGCTCTTTATATTTTTCACACCTTTTCAGGCTCTTCATGTTTTTGAACATCGTTTCCTACTCCTCTTATTTTTCAGACCGTTTCATGCTCCTCATATTTCTGTCACATTTTGAAGCTCTTTATATTTTTCACACCTTTTCAGGCTCTTCATGTTTTTGAACATCGTTTCCTACTCCTCTTGTTTTTCAGACATTTTCATGCTCCTCATATTTTGGACTCCTTTTGAAGCTCTTCATATTTTTCACAGCTTTTCAGGCTCTTCATGTTTTTCAACACCGCTTCATGCTCCACCTATTTTTCAGACCTTTTCATGCTCCTCATATTTTTGACTCCTTTGAGGCTCTTCATATTATTCACACCTTTTCATGCTCTTCATGTTTTTCAACACTGCTTCAAGATCCTCCTATTTTTCATACCGTTTCATGCTCCTCATATTTTTGACACCTTTTGAAGATCTTCATATTTTTCACACCTTTTCAGGGTCTTCATGTTTTTCAACACCACTTCATGCTCCTCCTATTTTTCAGACTGTTTCATTCTCATCTCATTTTTGACAGCTTTTGAAGCTCTTCATATTTTTCACAACTTTTGAAGCTCTTCATATTTTTCACAAATTTTCAGGCTCTTCTTGTTTTTGAACACCGTTTCATGCTCCTCTTATTTTTCAGACCGTTTCATGCTCCTCATATTTTTGACACCTTTTGAAGCTCTTCATATTTTTCACACCTTTTCAGGCTCTTCATGTTTTTGAACATCGTTTCATGCTCCTCCTATTTTTCAGACCGTTTCATGCTCCTCATATTTTGGACCCCTTTGAATCTCTTCATATTTTGCACACCTTTTGAAGCACTTCATATTTTTCACACCTTTTCTGTTTCGTCATGTTTTTCAACACCGCTTCATGCTCCTCCTATTTTTCAGGCTGTTTCATGCTCCTCATATTTTTGACACCGTTTGAAGCTCTTCATATTTTTCACACCTTTTCAGGCTCTTCATTGTTTTGAACACCGCTTCATGCTCCTTCTTTTTTTCAGAGAGTTTCATGCTCCTCATGTATTTCACACCTTTTGAAGCTCTTCATATTTTCCACACCTTTTCAGGCTCTTCATATTTTTCCACACCACTTCATGCTTCTCCTATTTTTCTGCCCTTTTCAAACTCCTCATGTATTTCACACCTTTTGAAGCTCTTCATATTTTTCACACCTTTTCCGGCTCTTCATGTTTTTCACACCTTTTCAGGCTCTTCATGTTTTTGAACACCATTTCATGCCCCTCTATTTTTCAGACCGTTTCATGCTACTCATATTTTTGACACGTTTTGAAGCTCTTCATATTTTTCACACGTTTTCAGGCTCTTCATATTTTTGAACACCGCTTCATGCTCCTCCAATTTTTCAGGCCGTTTCATGCTCCTCATAATTTTGACACCTTTTGAAGCTCTTCATATTTTTCACACGTTTTCAGGCTCTTCATATTTTTGAACACCGCTTCATGCTCCTCCAATTTTTCAGGCCGTTTCATGCTCCTCATATTTTTCACACCTTTTGAAGCTCTTCATATTTTTCACACGTTTTCACGCCCTTCATGTTTTTCAAGACCGATTCTTGATCCAACTATTTTTCAGACCGTTTCATGCTCCTCATATTTTTGACACGTTTTGAAGCTCTTCATATTTTACACACATTTTCAGGCTCTTCATGTTTTTGAACACCGCTACATGCTCCTCCTATTTTTAACACCTTTTGAAGGTCTTCATATTTTTCACACCTTTTCAGGCTCTTCATGTTTTTGAACACGGTTTCCTGCTCCTCCTTTTTTTCAGACCGTTTCATGCTCCTAATATTTTTGACACCTTTTGAATCTCTTCATATATTTCACACCTTTTCAGGCTCTTCATATATTTGAACAACGCTTCATGCTCTGCCTATTTTTCAGACGGTTTCATCCTCCTCATGTATTTCACACCTTTTGAAGCTCTTCATATTTTTCACACCTTCTCAGGCTCTTCATCTTTTTCAACACCACTTCATGCTCCTCCTATTTTTCAGACCGTTTCAGGCTCCTCATATTTTTGACAGCTTTAGAATCTCTTCATAATTTTCACACCATTTCAGGCTCTTCATGTTTTTCAACACCGCTTCATGCTCCTCCTTTATTTCAGACAGTTTCATTCTCCTCCCATTTTTCACACCTTTTGAAGCTCTTATTATATTTCACACCTTTTCAAGCTCGTCATGTTTTTGAACACTGCTTCATTCTCCTCCTCTTTTTCTGACCGTTTCATGGTCCTCGTATTTTTGACACCTTTTGAAGCTCTTCATATTTTTCACACCTTTTCAGGCTCTTCATGTTTTTGAACATCGTTTCCTACTCCTCTTATTTTTCAGACCGTTTCATGCTCCTCATATTTCTGTCACATTTTGAAGCTCTTTATATTTTTCACACCTTTTCAGGCTCTTCATGTTTTTGAACATCGTTTTCTACTCCTCTTATTTTTCAGACATTTTCATGCTCCTCATATTTTGGACTCCTTTTGAAGCTCTTCATATTTTTCACAGCTTTTCAGGCTCTTCATGTTTTTCAACACCACTTCATGCTCCACCTATTTTTCAGACCTTTTCATGCTCCTCATATTTTTGACTCCTTTGAGGCTCTTCATATTATTCACACCTTTTCATGCTCTTCATGTTTTTCAACACTGCTTCAAGATCCTCCTATTTTTCATACCGTTTCATGCTCCTCATATTTTTGACACCTTTTGAAGATCTTCATATTTTTCACACCTTTTCAGGGTCTTCATGTTTTTCAACACCACTTCATGCTCCTCCTATTTTTCAGACCGTTTCATGCTCCTCATATTTTTGATACCTTTTTAAGCTCTTCATATTTTTCACACATTTTCAGGCTCTTCATATTTTTGAACACTGCTTCATGCTCCTCCTATTTTTCAGACTGTTTCATGCTCCTCGTATTTTTGACACCTTTTGAAGCTCTTCATATTTTTCACACATTTTCTGGCTCTTCATGTTTTTGAACACCACTTCATGCTCCTTCTATTTTTCAGAGAATTTCATTCTCCTCATGTATTTCCCACCTTTTGAAGCTCTTCATATTTTTCACACCTTTTCAGGCTTTTCATGTTTTTCCACACCACTTCATGCTTCTCCTATTTTTCACCCCGTTTCATGCTCCCCATGTATTTCACACCTTTTGAAGCTCTTCATATTTTTCAGAACTTTTCAGGCTCTTCATATTTTTGATCACCGCTTCATACTCCTCCTATTTTTCAGACCGTATCATGCTCCTCATATTTTTGACACCGTTTGAAGCTCTTCATATTTTTCACCCTTTTCAGACTCTTCATGTTTTTGAACACCGCTTCATGCTCCTCCTATTTTTTCAGACCGTTACATGCTCCTCATATTTTTGACTCCTTTTGAAGCTCTTCATATTTTTCACACCTTTTCAGACTCTTCATGATTCTCAACACCACTTCATGCTCCTCCTATTTTTCAGACCGTTTCATGTTCCTCATGTATTTCACACATTTTGAAGCTCTTCATATTTTACAAACCTTTTCAGGCTCTTCATGAAATTCAACACCACTTCTTGCTCCTCCTATTTTTCAGACCATTTCATGCTCCTCATATTTTTCACACCTTTTGAAGCTCTTCATATTTTTCACAACTTTTAAAGCTCTTCATATTTTTCACATTTTTGAAGCTCTTCATATTTTTCACACCTTTTCAGGCTCTTCATGTTTTTGATCACCGTTTAATGCTCCTCCTATTTTTCAGACCTTTTCTTGCTCATCTAATTTTTGACACCTAATGAAGCTCTTCATATTTTTCACAACTTTTAAAGCTCTTCATATTTTTCACATTTTTGAAGCTTTTCATATTTTTCACACCTTTTCAGGCTCTTCATGTTTTTGATCACCGTTTAATGCTCCTCCTATTTTTCAGACCTTTTCTTGCTCATCTAATTTTTGACACCTAATGAAGCTCTTCATATTTTTCACAACTTTTAAAGCTCTTCATATTTTTCACATTTTTGAAGCTCTTCATATTTTTCACACATTTTCAGACTCTTCATGTTTTTCACCACCGCTTCATGCTCCTTCTATTTTTCAGAACGTTTCATACTCCTCATATTTTTCACACTCTTTGAAGCTCTTCATATTTTTCACATTTTTGAAGCTTTTCATATTTTTCACACCTTTTCAGGCTCTTCATATTTTGAACACCACTTCATGCTCCTCCTATTATTCAGAGAGTTTCATGCTCCTCATGTATTTCACACCTTTTGAAGCTCTTCATATTTTTCACACCTTTTGAAGCTCTTCATATATTTCACACCATTTCAGGCTCTTCATGTTTTTTTAACAACGTTTCATCCTCCTCCTATTTTTGACACATTTTGAAGCTCTTCATATTTTTCACATCTTTTAAGACTCTTCATGTTTTTCAACACCGATTCATGGTCCTCCTATTTTTCAGACCGTTTCCTGCTCCTCATATTTTGACACCTTTTGAAGCTCTTCATATTGTTTGCACCTTTTTAGGCTCTTCAAGTTTTCAACACCGCTTCATGCTCCTCGATTTTTTCAGACCGTTTCATGCTCCTCATATTTTTGACACCTTTTGAAGCTCTTCATATTTTTCACAAATTTTCAGGCTCTTCATGTTTTTGAACACCGCTTTATGCTTCTCCTATTTTTCACACTGTTTCATGCTCCTCTTATTTTTCACACGTTTTGAAGCTCTTCATATTTTTCACACCTTTTCAGGCTCTTCATGTTTTTGAAAACCTTTTCACACTCTTAATGTTTTTCAACACCGCTTCATGCTCCTCCTATTTTTCAGACCATTTCATGCTCCTCATATATTTGACACCTTTTGAAGCTCTTCAAATTGTTCACAGCTTTTCAGGCTCTTCATGTTTTTCAACACAGCTTCATGCTCCTCCTATTTTTCACACCGTTTCATGCTCCTCTCATTTTTGACACCTTTTGAAGCTCTTCATATTTTTCACACCTTTTGAAGCTCTTCATATTATTCACAACTTTTAAGGCTCTTCATGTTTTTCAACACCGCTTCATGCTCCTCCTATTTTTCAGGCCGTTTCATGCTCTTCATATTTTTGACACCTTTTGAAGCTCATCATATATTTCACACCTTTTCAGGCTCTTCATGCTTTTCAACACGGCATCATGCTCTTTCTATTTTTCAGATAGATTCATGCACCTCAATGTTTGACAAGTTTTGAAGCTCTTCATATTTTTCACACCTTTTCAGGCTCTTCATGTTTTTCAACACCGTTTCATGCTCCGCCTATTTTTCAGAAAGTTACATGCTCCTCATATATTTGAGACCTTTTAAAGCTCTTCATATTTTTCACACTTTTTCAGGCTCTTCATGTTTTTCAACACTACTTCATGCTCCTCCTATTTTTCAGACCGTTTCATGCTCCTCATATTTTTGACACCTTTTGAAGCTCTTCATATTTTTCACACCTTTTCAGGCTCTTCATGTTTTTCAACACCGCTTCATGCTCCTCCTATTTTTCAGACTGTTTCATGATCCTCATATTTTTGACACCTTTTGAAGCTGTTCATATTTTTCACACCTTTTCAGGCTCTTCATGTTTTTCAACACCACTTCATGCTCCTCCTATATTTCAGACCGGTTCATGCTCCTCATATTTTTGACACCTTTTGAACCTCCTCATTTTTTCACAACTTTTGAAGCTCTTCATATTTTTCCACACCATTCCATGCTGCCTCTATTTTTCAGACTGTTTCCTGCTTCTCCTATTTTTCAGACCGTTTCATGCTCCTCATATTTTTGACACTTTTGAAGCTCTTCATGTCTTTCAACACTGTTTCATGCTGCTCCTATTTTTCAGACCGTTTCATGTTCCTCATATTTTTCACGCCTTTGGAAGCTCTTCATATTTTACAAAACTTTTCAGGTTCTTCATGTTATTGACGACTGCTTCATGCTCCTCCTATTTTTCAGACCGCTTCAGGCTCCTCATGTATTTCACACCTTTTCAAGCTCTTCATATTTTTCACACCTTTTCAGGCTCTCCATGTTTTTGAACACCGTTTCATGCTCCTACTATTTTTCAGACCGTTCCATGCTCCTCATATTTTTGACACCTTTTGAACCTCCTCAATTTTTAACAACTTTTGAAGCTCTTCATATATTTCACACCTTTTCAGGCACTTCATGATTTTCACGACCACTTCATGCTCCTCCTATTTTTCAGACCTTTTCATGCTCATCTCATTTTTGACACCTTTGGAAGCTCTTCATATATTTCACACCTTTTGAAGCTCTTCATATTTTTCACAAGTTTTCAGGCTCTTCATGTTTTTCAACACCGCTTCATGCTCCTCCTATTTTTCAGACCGTTTCATGCTCTTCATATTTTTGACACGTTTTGAAGCTCTTCATGTTTTTCACACCTTTTCAGTCTCCTCATGTTTTTGAACACCACTTCATGCTCCTCCTATTTTTCAGATCGTTTCATGCTCCTCATATTTTTGACCCCTTTTGAAGATATTCATGTTTTTCACACCTTTTCAGGCTCTTCATATTTTTGAACACTGTATCATGCTCCTCCTATTTTTCAGACCGTTTCAGGCTCCTCATATTTTTGACACCTTTTGAAGCTCCTCATATTTTTCACACCTTTTGAAACTCTTCATATATTTCACAACTTTTCAGGCACTTCATGTTTTTCAACACCACTTCATGCTCCTCCTATTTTTCATACCGGTTCATTCTCCTCATATTTTTGACACCTTTTGAAGCTCTTCATATTTTTCACACCTTTTCAGGCTCTTCATGTTTTTCAACACCTCTTCATGCTCCTCCTATATTTCAGACCGGTTCATGCTCCTCATATTTTTGACACCTTTTGTAGCTCTTCATATATTTCACACCTTTTGAAGCTCTTCATATTTTTCACACGTTTTCAGGCTCTTCATGTTTTTCAACGCCGCTTCATGCTCCTACTATTTTCAGACCGTTTCGACCTCCTCATGTATTTCACACCTTTTGAAGCTCTTCATATATGTCACACCTTTTAGGCTCTTCGTCTTTTTAAAACCGTTTCATGCTCATCCTATTTTTCACACTGTTTCTGCTCCTCATATATTTGAGACCTTTTGAAGCTCTTCATATTTTTCACACCTTTTCAGGCTCTTCATGTTTATCAACACAGTTTCATGCTCTTCCTAATTTTCAGACCGTTTCATGCTCCTCATATTGTTGACACTTTTTGAAGCTCTTCATATTTTTCCACCTTTTCAGGCTTTTCATGTTTTTCAACACCGCTTCATGCTTCTCCTATTTTTCAGACCGTTTCATGCTCCTCATATTTTTGACAAATTTTGAAGCTCTTCATACATTTCACACCTTTTCAGGCTCTTTTGTTTTTCAACACCGCTTCATGCTCCTCCAATTTTTCAGAAAGTTTCATGCTCCTCATATTTTTAACATCTTTTGAAACTCTTCATATTTTTCACACCTTTTCAGGCTCTTCATGTTTTTGACCACCGCATCATGTTCCTCCTATTTTTCAGTCGTTTCATGCCTCTCATAATTTTTACACCTTTTGAAGCTCTTCATGTTTTTCACACCTTTTCATGCTCTTCATCTTTTTCAAAACCGTCTCATTCTCATCCTATTTTAAAGACTGTTTCATGCTCCTCATATTTCTGACACCTTTAGAACCTCTTCATATTTTTTACAACTTTTCAGGGTCTTCATGTTTTTCAACACTGCTTCATGCTCCTCCTATATCTCAGACAGTTTCATGCTCCTCATATATTTGACACCTTTTGAAGCTCTTCAGATTTTTCACACCTTTTCAGGCTCTTCATGTTTTTGCATACCGTTTCATGCTCCTCCTATTTTTCAGACCGTTTCATGTTCCTCCTATTTTTTAGATCATTTCATGCTCCTCATATTTTTGACACCTTTTGAAGCTCTTCATATATTTCACACCTTTTCAGGCTCTTCATTTTTTTCAACACCACTTCATGCTCCTCCTACTTTTCAGACCGTTTCATGCTCACATCATTTTTGACAACTTTTGAAGCTCTTCTTATTTTTCACATCTTTTGAAACTCTTCGTATTTTTCACACGTTTTCAGGCTCTTCATGTTTTTCAACACCACTTCATGCTCCTCCTATTTTTCAGACCGTTTCATGCTCCTCATATTTTTGACACCTTTTGAAGCTCTTCATATTTTTCACATCTTTTGAAGCTTTTCATAATTTTCCCACCTTTTCAGGCTCTTCATGATTTTCAACACCGCTTCATGCTCCTGTATTTTTCAGACAGTTTCATGCTCATCCCATTTTTGACACCCTTTGAAGCTCTTCATATTTTTCAGACCTTTTGAAGCTCTTCATATTTTTCATACTTTTGAAGCTCTTCATATTATCACACTTTTCAGACACTTCGTGATTTTCAACACCGCTTCATGCTCCTGCTATTTTTCAGATCGTTTCATGCTCCTAATGTATTTCACACCTTTAGAAGCTCTTCATATATTTCACACCTTTTCAGGGTTTTCATTTTTTTCAACACAACTTCATGCTCCTCCTATTTTTCAGACCTTTTCATGCTCATTTCTTTTTGACACCTTTTGAAGCTCTTCATATTTTTCACACCTTTTCAGGCTCTTGATGATTTTCAACACCTCTTCATTCTCCTCCTATTTTTCAGACCGTTTCATGCTCATCTCATTTTGACACCTTTAGAAACTCTTCATATTTTTCACACCTTTTCAGGCGCTTCATGTTTTTTAACACCACTTCATGCTCTTCCTATTTTTCAGACCGTTTCATTCTCCTCATATTTTTGACACCTTTTCAAGCTCTTCATATATTTCACACCTTTTCAGGCTCTTCATGTTTTTCAACACCGCTTCATCCTCCTCCTCTTTTTCAGACCGTTTCATGCACCTCCTATTTTTCAGACCGTTTCATGCTCCTCATATTTTTGACACCTTTTGAAGCTCTTCATATTTTTCATACCTTTTCATGCTCATCAGGTTTTTGAACACCACTACATGATCCTCCTATTTTGCAGACGGTTTCATACTCCTCATATTTTTAAAACCTTTTGAAGCTCTTCATATTTTTCACACCTTTTCAGGCTCTTCATGTATTTCAACACCACTTCATGCTCCTCCTATTTTTCAGACCGTTAAATGCTCCTCATATTTTTGACACTTTTAGAAGCTCTTCATATTTTTCACACCTTCTCAGGCACTTCATGTTTTTCAACACCGCTTCATGCTCCTCCTATTTTTCAGACCGCTTCATTTTCCTCATATTTTGACACCATTTGAAGCTCTTCATATATTTCACACCTTTACAGGCTCTTCTTTTTTTTCAACACCACTTCATGCTCCTCCTGTTTTTCAGACCGTTTCATGCTCATCTCATTTTTGACACCTTTTGAAGCTCTTCATATTTTTCACACGTTTTGAGGCTCTTCATGTTTTTCAACACCGCTTCATGCTGCTTCTATTTTTCAGACCGTTTCATGCTCCTCATATTTTTGACACGTTTTGAAGCTCTTCATATTTTTCACACCTTTTCAGGCTTTTCATATATTTGAACACGCTTCATGCTTCTCCTTGTTTTCAGACCGTTTTTTGCTCCTCATATTTTTGACACCTTTTGAACCTCTTCATATCATTCACACGTTTTCAGCTCTTCATGTTTTTCAACACCGCTTCATGCTCTTCCTATTTTTCAGACCGTTTCAAGCTCATCTCATTTTTGACAACTTTTGAAGCTTTTCATATTTTTCACAACATTTCAGGCTCTTCATGTTTTTGAACACCGCTTCATGCTCCTCCTATTTTTCAGAGAGTTTCATGCTCCTCATGTATTACACACCTTTTGAAGCTCTTCATATTTTTCACATCTTTTGAAGCTCTTCATATTTTTTACATGTTTTCAGGCTCTTCATGTTTTTCAACACCGCTTCATGCCCCTCCTATTTTTCAGACCGTTTCATGCTCCTCATATTTTTGACACCTTTTGAAGCTCTTCATATTCTTCACACTTTTCAGGCTCTTCATGTTTTTGAACACCGCTTCATGCCCCTCCTATTTTTCAGACCGTTTCATGCTCCACATGTATTTCACACCTTTAGAAGCTCTTCATATTTTTCACACCTTTTCAGTCTCTTGGTAATTTTCAACACCGCTTCATTCTCCTCCTGTTTTTCAGACCGTTTCATGCTCATCTCATTTTGACACCATTTTAAGCTCTTCATATTTTTCA
This sequence comes from Dama dama, assembly GCF_033118175.1. Taxonomy (NCBI): domain Eukaryota; kingdom Metazoa; phylum Chordata; class Mammalia; order Artiodactyla; family Cervidae; genus Dama; species Dama dama. Next base: position 3,581,252 of record NC_083714.1, on the reverse strand, counting down.
CACCTTTTGAAGCTCTTCATATTTTTCACACCTTTTGAAGCTCTTCATATTTTTCATATTTTTGAAGCTCTTCATATTTTTCACACCTTTTCAGGCTCTTCATGTTTTTGAACACCACTTCATGCTCCTCCTCTTTTTCAGACCGTTTCATGCCCCTCCTATTTTTCAGACCGTTTCATGCTCCTAATGTATTTCACACCTTTTGAAGCTCTTCATATTTTTCACACCTTTTCAGGCTCTGCAAGATTTTGATCACCGTTTCATGTTCCTCCTATTTTTCAGACCGTTTCATGCTCCTCATATTTTTGACACCTTTTGAAGCTCTTCATATTTTTCACACCTTTTCAGTCTCGTCATGTTTTTGAACACCGCTTCATGCGCCTCCTATTTTTCAGACCGTATCATGCTCCTCATATTTTTGACAGATTTTGAAGCTTTTCATATTTTTCACACCTTTTCAGGCTCTTCAAGTTTTTCACCACCACTGCATGCTCCTCCTTTTTGCAGACCTTTTCATGCTCCTAATATTTTTCACACCTTTTGATGATCCTCATATTTTTCACACCTTTTCAGTCTCTTCTTTTTTTTCAACACCACTTCATGCTCCTCCTATGTCTCAAACCGTTTCATGCTCATCACATTTTTGACACCTTTTGAAGTTTTTCATATTTTTCACAACTTTTCGGGCTCTTCATGTTTTTCAACACCGTTTCATGCTCCTCCTATTTTTGAGACCGTTTCATTCTGCTCATATTTTTGACACCTTTTGATGCTCTTCATATTTTTCAAACCTTTTCAGTCTCTTCTTTTTTTTCAACACCACTTCATGCTCCTCCTATTTTTCAGACCGTTTCATGCTCATCTCATTTTTGACACATTTGAAGCTCTTCATATTTTTTACACCTTTTGAAGCTCTTCATATTTTTCACACGTTTTCAGGCTCTTCATGTTTTTCAACACCGCTTCATGCGCCTCCTATTTTTCAGACCGTTTCATGCTCCTCATATTTTTGACAGATTTTGAAGCTTTTCATATTTCTCACACCTTTTCAGGCTCTTCTTTTTTTTAAACTCTACTTCATGCTCCTCTTATTTTTCAGACCGTTTCATGTTCATCTCATTTTTGACACATTTGAAGCTCTTCATATTTTTCACAACTTTTGAAGCTCTTCATATTTTTCACACGTTTTCAGGCTCTTCATGTTTTTCAACAGCACTTCATGCTCCTCCTATTATTCAGAACGTTTCATTCTCCTCATATTTTTGACACCTTTTGAAGGTCTTCATATATTTCACACCTTTTCAGCCTCTTCTTTTTTTTCAACACCACTTCATGCTCCTCTTATTTTTCAGACCGTTTCATGCTCATCTCATTTTTGACACATTTGAAGCTCTTCATATTTTTCACACCTTTTGAAGCTCTTCATATTTTTCACAACTTTTCAGGCTCTTCATGTTTTTCAACAACGCTTCATGCTCCTCCTATTTTTCAGACCGTTTCATGCTCCTCATATTTTCACACATTTTTAAGCTCTTCATATTTTTCACACTTTTTCAGGCTCTTCATGTTTTTGAACACCGCTTCATGCTCCTCCTATTTTTCAGACCGTTTCATGCTCCGCATATTTTTACCACCTTTTGAAGCTTTTCATATTTTTCACGCATTTTCTGGCTGTTCAAGTTTTTCAACACCACTTCATGCTCCTCCTTTTTTGCAGACCGTTTCATGCTCCCCATATTTTTTACACCATTTGAAGTTTTTCATATTTTTCACAACTTTTCGGGCTCTTCATGTTTTTCAACACCGTTTCATGCTCCTCCTATTTTTGAGACCGTTTCATTCTGCTCATATTTTTGACACCTTTTGATGCTCTTCATATTTTTCAAACCTTTTCACTCTCTTCTTTTTTTTCAACACCACTTCATGCTCCTCCTATTTTTCAGACCGTTTCATGCTCATCTCATTTTTGACACATTTGAAGCTCTTCATATTTTTTACACCTTTTGAAGCTCTTCATATTTTTCACACGTTTTCAGGCTCTTCATGTTTTATAACACCGCTTCATGCTCCTCCTATTTTTCAGACCGTTTCATGCTCCTCATATTTTTGACAGATTTTGAAGCTTTTCATATTTTTCACACCTTTTCAGGCTCTTCATGTTTTTGAACACCACTTCATGCTCCTCCTCTTTTTCAGACCGTTTCATGCCCCTCCTATTTTTCAGACCGTTTCATGCTCCTAATGTATTTCACACCTTTTGAAGCTCTTCATATTTTTCACACCTTTTCAGGCTCTGCAAGATTTTGATCACCGTTTCATGTTCCTCCTATTTTTCAGACCGTTTCATGCTCCTCATATTTTTGACACCTTTTGAAGCTCTTCATATTTTTCACACCTTTTCAGTCTCGTCATGTTTTTGAACACCGCTTCATGCGCCTCCTATTTTTCAGACCGTATCATGCTCCTCATATTTTTGACAGATTTTGAAGCTTTTCATATTTTTCACACCTTTTCAGGCTCTTCAAGTTTTTCACCACCACTTCATGCTCCTCCTTTTTGCAGACCTTTTCATGCTCCTAATATTTTTCACACCTTTTGATGATCCTCATATTTTTCACACCTTTTCAGTCTCTTCTTTTTTTTCAACACCACTTCATGCTCCTCCTATGTCTCAAACCGTTTCATGCTCATCACATTTTTGACACCTTTTGAAGTTTTTCATATTTTTCACAACTTTTCGGGCTCTTCATGTTTTTCAACACCGTTTCATGCTCCTCCTATTTTTGAGACCGTTTCATTCTGCTCATATTTTTGACACCTTTTGATGCTCTTCATATTTTTCAAACCTTTTCAGTCTCTTCTTTTTTTTCAACACCACTTCATGCTCCTCCTATTTTTCAGACCGTTTCATGCTCCTCATATTTTTCACAGATTTTGAAGCTTTTCATATTTTTCACACCTTTTCAGGCTCTTCTTTTTTTTAAACTCCACTTCATGCTCCTCTTATTTTTCAGACCGTTTCATGCTCATCTCATTTTTGACACATTTGAAGCTCTTCATATTTTTCACACCTTTTGAAGCTCTTCATATTTTTCACACGTTTTCAGGCTCTTCATGTTTTTCAACAGTGCTTCATGCTCCTCCTATTATTCAGAACGTTTCATTCTCCTCATATTTTTGACACCTTTTGAAGGTCTTCATATATTTCACACCTTTTCAGCCTCTTCTTTTTTTTCAACACCACTTCATGCTACTCTTATTTTTCAGACCGTTTCATGCTCATCTCCTTTTTGACACATTTGAAGCTCTTCATATTTTTCACACCTTTGAAGCTCTTCATATTTTTCACAACTTTTCAGGCTCTTCATGTTTTTCAACAACGCTTCATTCTCCTCCTATTTTTCAGACCGTTTCATGCTCCTCATATTTTTGACACTTTTTGTAGCTGTTCATATTTTTCAAACCTTTTCAGGCTCTTCATGTTTTTCAACACCGTTTCATGCTCCTCATATTTTGACACATTTTTAAGCTCTTCATATTTTTCACACCTTTTCAGGCTCTTCATGTTTTTGAACACCGCTTCATGCTCCTCCTATTTTTCAGACCGTTTCATGCTCCGCATATTTTTACCACCTTTTGAAGCTTTTCATATTTTTCACACATTTTCTGGCTGTTGAAGTTTTTCAACACCACTTCATGCTCCTCCTTTTTTGCAGACCGTTTCATGCTCCCCATATTTTTTACACCTTTTGAAGCTCTTCATATTTTTCACACGTTTTCAGTCTCTTCATGTTTTTCAAGACCGCTTCATGCTCCTCCTATTTTTCAGAGCCTTTCATGCTCCTCATATTTTTGACACTTTTTGAAGCTCTTCATATTTTTCACACCTTTTCAGACTCTTCATGTTTTTGAACACCACTACATGCTCCTCCTATTTGTCAGAGTGTTTCATGCTCTTCATGTATTTCACACCTTTTGAAAGTCTTCATATTTTTCACACCTTTTCAGGCACTTCATGTTTTTCCACACCACTTCATGCTCCTCCTATTTTTCAGAGCCTTTAATGCTCCTCATATTTTTGACACTTTTTGAAGCTCTTCATATTTTCACACCTTTTCAGGCTTTTCATGTTTTTGAACACGCTTCATGATCCTCCTATTTTTCAGACCGTTTCATGCTCCTCATATTTTTGACACCTTTAGAAGCTCTTCATATTTTTCACACATTTTCAGGCTCTTCATGATTTTCACCACCACTTCATGCTCCTCTTATTTTTCAGACCGTTTCATGCTCATCTCATTTTTGACACATTTGAAGCTCTTCATATTTTTCACACCTTTTGAAGCTCTTCATATTTTTCACACGTTTTCAGGCTCTTCATGTTTTTCAACACCGCTTCATGCTCCTCCTATTATTCAGAACGTTTCATTCTCCTCATATTTTTGACACCTTTTGAAGATCTTCATATATTTCACACCTTTTCAGCCTCTTCTTTTTTATCAACACCACTTCATGCTTCTCTTATTTTTCAGACCTTTTCATGTTCATCTCATTTTTGACACATTTGAAGCTCTTCATATTTTTCACACCTTTTGAAGCTCTTCATATTTTTCACAACTTTTCAGGCTCTTCATGTTTTTCAACAACGCTTCATGCTCCTCCTATTTTTCAGACCGTTTCATGCTCCTCATATTTTTGACAATTTTTGAAGCTCTTCATATTTTTCACAAATTTTTAGGCTCTTCATGTTTTTCAACACCGATTCATGCTCCTCCTCTTTTTCAGACCGTTTCATGCTCCTCATATTTTGACACATTTTGAAGCTCTTCATATTTCTCACAGCTTTTCAGGCTCTTCATGTTTTTGAACACCGGTTCATGCTCCTCCGATTTTTCAGACCGTTTCATGCTCCGCATATATTTACCACCTTTTGAAGCTTTTCATATTTTTCACACATTTTCTGGCTGTTCAAGTTTTTCAACACCACTTCATGCTCCTCCTTTTTTGCAGACCGTTTCATGCTCACCATATTTTTTACACCTTTTGAAGCTCTTCATATTTTTCACAACTTTTCAGGCTCTTCATGTTTTTCAAGACCGCTTCATGCTCCTCCTATTTTTCAGACCGTTTCATGCTCCTCATATTTTTGACGCTTTTTGAAGCTCTTCATATTTTTCACACCTTTTCAGACTCTTCATGTTTTTGAAAACCGCTTCATGCTCCTCCTTTTTTTCAGACCGTTTAATGCTCCTCATGTATTTCACACCTTTTAAAGCTCTTCATATTTTTCACACCTTTTCAGGCTCTTGATGATTTTCAACACCGCTTCATTCTCCTCCTGTTTTTCAGACCGTTTCATGCTCATCTCATTTTGACACCATTTTAAGCTCTTCATATTTTTCACAGCTTTTGAAGCTCTTCATATTTTTCACACCTTTTGAAGCTCTTCATATTTTTCATATTTTTGAAGCTCTTCATATTTTTCACACCTTTTCAGGCTCTTCATGTTTTTGAACACCCCTTCATACTCCTCCTATTTTTCAGACCGTTTCATGCTCCTCATATTTTTGACAACTTTGAAGCTCTTCATATTTAACACTTTTTCAGGCTCTTCATGTTTTTCAACACCACTTCATGCTCCTCCTATTTTTCAGACCGTTTCATGCTCCTCATAATTTTGACACCTTTTGAAGCTTTTCATATTTTTCACACCTTTTCAGGCTCTTCATGTTTTTAAACACCGCTTCATGCTCCTCCTATTTTTCAGACCGTTTCATGCTCCTCATATTTTTCACACATTTTGAAGCTCTTCATATTTTTCACACCTTTTCAGGCTCTTCATGTTTTTCAACACCAGTTCATGCTCCTCACATTTTTCAGACCGTTTCATGCTCCTCATATTTTTGACACCTTTAGAAACTCTTCATATTTTTCACACCTTTTGAAGCTCTTCATATTTGTCACACCTTTTGATGCTCTTCATATTTTTCATATTTTTGAATCTCTTCATATTTTCACACATTTTCAGGCTCTTCATGTTTTTCAACACCGCTTCATGCTCCTCCTATTTTTCAGACCGTATCATGCTCCTCATAGTTTTCACACCTTTTGAAGCTCTTCATACTTTTCATATTTTTGAAGATCTTCATATTTTTCACACGATTTCAGACTCTTCGTGTTTTTCAACACTGCTTCATGCTCCTGCTATTTATCATACCGTTTCATACTTCTCATATTTTTGACACGTTTTGAGGCTCTTCATATTTTTCACACCTTTACAGTCTCTGCATGTTTTGAACACCGTTTCATGTTCCTCATGTATTTCACACCTTTTGAAGCTCTTCATATTTTGCACTCCTTTTCAGGCTCTTCATGTTGTTGAACACCGCTTCATCCTCCTCCTATTTTTAAGAGGGTTTCATGTTCCTCATATTTTTGACACATTTTGAAGCTCCTCATATTTTTCACACCTTTTGAAGCTCTTCATACTTTTCAAACCTTTTCAGGCTCTTCATGTTTTTCAACACCACTTCATGTTCCTCCTATTTTTCAGACCCTTTCATGCTAATATAATTTTTGACACCTTTTGAAGCTCTTCATATTTTTCACACCTTTTGAAGCTCTTCATATTTTTCACACCTTTTCAGGCTTTTCATGTTTTTGAACACCGCTTCATGCTCGTCCTATTTTTCAGACTGTTTCATGCTCCTCATATTTTTGACACCTTTTGAAGCTCTTCATATTTTTCACACCTTTTCAGGCTCTTCATGTTTTTGAACACCGCTTCATGCTCCTCCTATTTTCCAGACCGTTTCATACTCCTCCTATATTTGTCACCTTTTGAAGCTCTTCATATTTTTCACAATATTTCATGCTCTTCATGTTTTTCAACACCACTTCATGCTCCTCCTATTTTTCAGACCGTTTCATGCTCCTCATATTTTTGACGCTTTTTGAAGCTCTTCATATTTTTCACACCTTTTCAGACTCTTCATGTTTTTGAAAACCGCTTCATGCTCCTCCTTTTTTTCAGACCGTTTAATGCTCCTCATGTATTTCACACCTTTTGAAGCTCTTCATATTTTTCACACCTTTTCAGGCTCTTCATGTTTTTCAAGACCGCTTCATGCTCCTCCTATTTTTCAGACCGTTTCATGCTCCTCATATTTTTGACGCTTTTTGAAGCTCTTCATATTTTTCACACCTTTTCAGACTCTTCATGTTTTTGAAAACCGCTTCATGCTCCTCCTTTTTTTCAGACCGTTTAATGCTCCTCATGTATTTCACACCTTTTGAAGCTCTTCATATTTTTCACACCTTTTCAGGCTCTTGATGATTTTCAACACCGCTTCATTCACCTCCTGTTTTTCAGACCGTTTCATGCTCATCTCATTTTGACACCATTTTAAGCTCTTCATATTTTTCACAGCTTTTGAAGCTCTTCATATTTTTCACACCATTTGAAGCTCTTCATATTTTTCATATTTTTGAAGCTCTTCATATTTTTCACACCTTTTCAGGCTCTTCATATTTTTGAACACCCCTTCATGCTCCTCCTCTTTTTCAGACCGTTTCATACTCCTCCTATTTTTCAGACCGTTTCATGCTCCTCATATTTTTGACAACTTTGAAGCTCTTCATATTTAACACTTTTTCAGGCTCTTCATGTTTTTCAACACCACTTCATGCTCCTCCTATATTTCAGACCGTTTCATGCTCCTCATAATTTTGACACCTTTTGAAGCTTTTCATATTTTTCACACCTTTTCAGGCTCTTCATGTTTTTCCACAGCACTTCATGCTTCTCCTATTTTTCAGCCCGTTTCATGCTCCTCATGTATTTCACACCTTTTGTAGCTCTTCATATTTTTCACACGTTTTCAGGCTCTTCATGTTTTTGATCACCTTTTCATGTTCCTCCTATTTTTCAGACCGTTTCATGCTCTTCATAATTTTGACACCTTTTGAAGCTTTTTATATTTTTCACACCTTTTCAGGCTCTTCATGTTTTTGAACACCGCTTCATGCTCCTCCTATTTTTCAGACCGTTTCATGCTCCTCATATTTTTCACACGTTTTGAAGCTCTTCATATTTTTCACACCTTTTCAGGCTCTTCATGTTTTTCAACACCAGTTCATGCTCCTCACATTTTTCAGACCGTTTCATGCTCCTCATATTTTTGACACCTTTAGAAACTCTTCATATTTTTCACACCTTTTGAAGCTCTTCATATTTGTCACACCTTTTGATGCTCTTCATATTTTTCATATTTTTGAATCTCTTCATATTTTCACACATTTTCAGGCTCTTCATGTTTTTCAACACCGCTTCATGCTCCTCCTATTTTTCAGACCGTATCATGCTCCTCATAGTTTTCACACCTTTTGAAGCTCTTCATACTTTTCATATTTTTGAAGATCTTCATATTTTTCACACGATTTCAGACTCTTCGTGTTTTTCAACACCGCTTCATGCTCCTGCTATTTATCATACCGTTTCATACTTCTCATATTTTTGACACGTTTTGAGGCTCTTCATATTTTTCACACCTTTACAGTCTCTGCATGTTTTGAACACCGTTACATGTTCCTCATGTATTTCACACCTTTTGAAGCTCTTCATATTTTGCACACCTTTTCAGGCTCTTCATGTTGTTGAACACTGCTTCATCCTCCTCCTATTTTTAAGAGGGTTTCATGCTCCTCATATTTTTGACACATTTTGAAGCTCCTCATATTTTTCACACCTTTTGAAGCTCTTCATACTTTTCAAACCTTTTCAGGCTCTTCATGTTTTTCAACACCACTTCATGTTCCTCCTATTTTTCAGACCCTTTCATGCTAATATAATTTTTGACACCTTTTGAAGCTCTTCATATTTTTCACACCTTTTGAAGCTCTTCATATTTTCACAGCTTTTCAGGCTTTTCATGTTTTTGAACACGCTTCATGATCCTCCTATTTTTCAGACCGTTTCATGCTCCTCATATTTTTGACACCTTTAGAAGCTCTTCATATTTTTCACACATTTTCAGGCTCTTCATGATTTTCACCACCACTTCATGCCCCTCTTATTTTTCAGACCGTTTCATGCTCATCTCATTTTTGACACATTTGAAGCTCTTCATATTTTTCACACCTTTTGAAGCTCTTCATATTTTTCACACGTTTTCAGGCTCTTCATGTTTTTCAACACCGCTTCATGCTCCTCCTATTATTCAGAACGTTTCATTCTCCTCATATTTTTGACACCTTTTGAAGATCTTCATATATTTCACACCTTTTCAGCCTCTTCTTTTTTATCAACACCACTTCATGCTTCTCTTATTTTTCAGACCTTTTCATGTTCATCTCATTTTTGACACATTTGAAGCTCTTCATATTTTTCACACCTTTTGAAGCTCTTCATATTTTTCACAACTTTTCAGGCTCTTCATGTTTTTCAACAACGCTTCATGCTCCTCCTATTTTTCAGACCGTTTCATGCTCCTCATATTTTTGACAATTTTTGAAGCTCTTCATATTTTTCACAACTTTTTAGGCTCTTCATGTTTTTCAACACCGATTCATGCTCCTCCTCTTTTTCAGACCGTTTCATGCTCCTCATATTTTGACACATTTTGAAGCTCTTCATATTTCTCACAGCTTTTCAGGCTCTTCATGTTTTTGAACACCGGTTCATGCTCCTCCGATTTTTCAGACCGTTTCATGCTCCGCATATATTTACCACCTTTTGAAGCTTTTCATATTTTTCACACATTTTCTGGCTGTTCAAGTTTTTCAACACCACTTCATGCTCCTCCTTTTTTGCAGACCGTTTCATGCTCACCATATTTTTTACACCTTTTGAAGCTCTTCATATTTTTCACACCTTTTCAGGCTCTTCATGTTTTTCAAGACCGCTTCATGCTCCTCCTATTTTTCAGACCGTTTCATGCTCCTCATATTTTTGACGCTTTTTGAAGCTCTTCATATTTTTCACACCTTTTCAGACTCTTCATGTTTTTGAAAACCGCTTCATGCTCCTCCTTTTTTTCAGACCGTTTAATGCTCCTCATGTACTTCACACCTTTTGAAGCTCTTCATATTTTTCACACCTTTTTAGGCTCTTGATGATTTTCAACACCGCTTCATTCTCCTCCTGTTTTTCAGACCGTTTCATGCTCATCTCATTTTGACACCATTTTAAGCTCTTCATATTTTTCACACTTTTGAAGCTCTTCATATTTTTCACACCTTTTGAAGCTCTTCATATTTTTCATATTTTTGAAGCTCTTCATATTTTTCACACCTTTTCAGGCTCTTCATGTTTTTGAACACCCCTTCATGCTCCTCCTCTTTTTCAGACCGTTTCATACTCCTCCTATTTTTCAGACCGTTTCATGCTCCTCATATTTTTGACAACTTTGAAGCTCTTCATATTTAACACTTTTTCAGGCTCTTCATGTTTTTCAACACCACTTCATGCTCCTCCTATTTTTCAGACCGTTTCATGCTCCTCATAATTTTGACACCTTTTGAAGCTTTTCATATTTTTCACACCTTTTCAGGCTCTTCATGTTTTTCCACAGCACTTCATGCTTCTCCTATTTTTCAGCCCGTTTCATGCTCCTCATGTATTTCACACCTTTTGTAGCTCTTCATATTTTTCACACCTTTTCAGGCTCTTCATGTTTTTCAACACCAGTTCATGCTCCTCACATTTTTCAGACCGTTTCATGCTCCTCATATTTTTGACACCTTTAGAAACTCTTCATATTTTTCACACCTTTTGAAGCTCTTCATATTTGTCACACCTTTTGATGCTCTTCATATTTTTCATATTTTTGAATCTCTTCATATTTTTCACACATTTTCAGGCTCTTCATGTTTTTCAACACCGCTTCATTCTCCTCCTATTTTTCAGACCGTATCATGCTCCTCATAGTTTTCACACCTTTTGAAGCTCTTCATACTTTTCATATTTTTGAAGATCTTCATATTTTTCACACGATTTCAGACTCTTCCTGTTTTTCAACACCGCTTCATGCTCCTGCTATTTATCATACCGTTTCATACTTCTCATATTTTTGACACGTTTTGAGGCTCTTCATATTTTTCACACCTTTTCAGTCTCTGCATGTTTTGAACACCGTTTCATGTTCTTCATGTATTTCACACCTTTTGAAGCTCTTCATATTTTGCACACCTTTTCAGGCTCTTCATGTTGTTGAACACCGCTTCATCCTCCTATTTTTAAGAGGGTTTCATGCTCCTCATATTTTTGACACATTTTGAAGCTCCTCATATTTTTCACACCTTTTGAAGCTCTTCATACTTTTCAAACCTTTTCAGGCTCTTCATGTTTTTCAACACCACTTCATGTTCCTCCTATTTTTCAGACCCTTTCATGCTAATATAATTTTTGACACCTTTTGAAGCTCTTCATATTTTTCACACCTTTTGAAGCTCTTCATATTTTTCACACCTTTTCAGGCTTTTCATGTTTTTGAACACCGCTTCATGCTCGTCCTATTTTTCAGACTGTTTCATGCTCCTCATATTTTTGACACCTTTTGAAGCTCTTCATATTTTTCACACCTTTTCAGGCTCTTCATGTTTTTGAACACCGCTTCATGCTCCTCCTATTTTCCAGACCGTTTCATACTCCTCATATATTTGTCACCTTTTGAAGCTCTTCATATTTTTCACAATTTTTCATGCTCTTCATATTTTTCAACACCACTTCATGCTCCTCCTATTTTTCAGACCGTTTCATGCTCCTCATATTTTTGACACCTTTTGAAGCTTTTCATATTTCTCACTCATTTTCAGGCTCTTCATGTTTTTGAACATCACTTCATGCCCCTCCTATTTTTCAGCCCGTTTCATGTTTCTCATGAATTTCACACCTTTTGAAGCTCTTCATATTTTTCACACCTTTTCAGGCTCTTCATGTTTTTCCACACCACTTCATGCTTCTCCTATTTTTCAGACCGTTTCATGCTCCTCATGAATTTCACACCTTTTGAAGCTCTTCATATTTTTCACAACTTTTCAGGCTCTTCATGTTTCTGATCACCGTTTCATGCTCCTCCTATCTTTCGGACCGTTTCATGCTTCTCATATTTTGACACCTTTTGAAACTCTTCATATTTTTCACACCTTTTCAAGCTCTTCATGTTTTTCAACACCATTTCATGATCCTCCTATTTTTCAGACCGTGTCATGCTCCTCATATTTTTGACACCTTTTGAAACTCTTCATATTTTTCACACCTTTTCAGGCTCTTCATGTTTTTCAACACCGTTTCATGATCCTCCTATTTTTCAGACCGTTTCATGCTCATCTCATTTTTGACACCTTTTGAAGCTTTTCATATTTTTCACAACTCTTTAGTCTCTTCAGGTTTTTGAACACCGCTTCAAGCTCCTCCTATTTTTCAGAGAGTTTCATGCTCCTAATGTATTTCACTCCTTTTGAAGCTCTTCATATTTTTCCCCCCTTTTCAGGCTCTTCATGTTTTTCCACACCACTTCATTCTTCTTTTTTTCAGCTCGTTTCATGCTCCTCATGTATTTCACACGTTTTGAAGCTCTACATATTTTTCACACGTTGTCACTCTCTTCATGTTTTTCAACCCCATTTCATGCCGCATCTATTTTTCAGACCGTTTCATGCTCTTCATATTTTTGACACCTTTTGAAGCTTTTCATATTTTTCACACCTTTTCAGGCTCTTCATGTTTTTCCACACCACTTCATGCTTCTCCTATTTTTCAGACCGTTTCATGCTCCTCATGAATTTCACACCTTTTGAAGCTCTTCATATTTTTCACAACTTTTCAGGTTCTTCATGTTTCTGATCACTGTTTCATGCTCCTCCTATCTTTCAGACCGTTTCATGCTTCTCATATTTTTGACACCATTTGAAGCTCTTCATGTTTTTCACACCTTTTCAGGCTCGTCATGTTTTTGATCACCGTTTCATGCTCCTTCTATTTTTCAGAACGTTACATGGTCCTCATATTTTTGACACCATTTGAAGCTCTTCATATTTTTCACACCTTTTCAGGCTCTTCATGTTTTTCCACACCACTTCATGCTTCTCATATTTTTCAGACCGTTTCATGCTCCTCATGTATTTCACAACTTTTGAAGCTCTTCATATTTTTCACATCTTTTCAGGCTCCTCATGTTTTGATCACCGCTCATGATCCTCAAATTTTCAGACCGTTTCATGCTCTTCATATTTTTGACACCTTTTGAATCTCTTCATATTTTTCACACCTTTTCAGGCTCTTCATGTTTTTGAACACCGCTCATGATCCTCCAAATTTTCAGACCGTTTCATGCTCTTCATATTTTTGACACCTTTTGAATCTCTTCATATTTTTCACACCTTTTCAGGCTCTTCATGTTTTTGAACACCGCTCATGATCCTCCAAATTTTCAGACCGTTTCATCCTCATCTCATTTTTGATACCTTTTGAAGCTCTTCATATTTTTCACACATTTTGAAGCTCTTCATATTTTTCACACCTTTTCAGGCTATTCATGTTTTTGAACACCGCTTCATGGTCCTCCTATTTTTCAGATCGTTTCATGCTCCTCCTGTATTTCACACCTTTTGAAGCTCTTTATATTTTTCAAACCTTTTCAGGCTCTTCATGTTTTTGAACACCATTTCATGCTCCCCATATTTTTCAGACCGTTTCATGCTCTTCATATTTTTGACACTTTTTGAAGCTCTTCATGTTTTTGACACCTTTTGAAGCTCTTCATATATTTCACACCTTTTCAGGCTCTTCATGTTTTTCAACACCACTTCATGCTCCTCCTATTTTTCAGACCGTTTCATGCTCATCTAATTTTTGACACCTTTTGAAGCTCTTCAAATATTTCACACCTTTTGAAGTTCTTCATATTTTTCACATTTTTGAACCTCTTCATATTTTTCACACTTTTTCAGGCTCTTCATGTTTTTCAACACTGCTTCATTCTCCTGCTATTTTTCACACCGTTTCATAATCCTCATATTTTTGACACGTTTTGAGGCTCTTCATATATTTCACACCTTTTGAAGCTCTTCATATTTTTCACATTTTTGCAGCTCTTCATATTTTTCACACCTTTTCAGGCTCTTCATGTTTTTCAACACCGCTCATGCTCCTCCTATTTTTCAGACCGTTTCATTCTCCTCATATTTTTGACACCTTTTGAAGCTCTTCATGTTTTTCACACCTTTTCAGGCTCTTCTTTTTTTTCAACACCACTTCATGCTCGTCCTATTTTTCAGACCGTTTCATGTTCCTCTCATTTTTGACACCTTTTGAAGCTCTTCATATTTTTCACAACTTTTCAGGCTCTTCATGTTTTTCAACACCGCTTCATGCTCCTCCTATTTTTCAGACCGTTTCATGCTCCTCCTATTCTTGACAGCTTTTGAAGCTCTTCATATTTTCACACCTTTTCAGGCTCTTCATGTTTTTCAACACCGCTTCATGCTCCTCCTATTTTTCAGACCGTTTCATGCTCCTCATATTTCTGAAATTTTTGAAGCTCCTCATATTTTTCACACATTGTGAAGCTCTTCATATATTTCACACCATTTCAGGATCTTCATGTTTTACAACAGCACTTCATGCTCCTCCTATTTTTCAGACCGTTTCATGCTCCTCATATTTTTGACACCTTTTGAAGCTCTTCATATATTTCACACCTTTTCAGGCTCTTCATGTTTTTAACACCACTTCATGCTCCTCCTATTTTTCAGACCATTTCCTGCTCATCGATTTTTGACACCTTTTGAAGCTCTTCATATTTTTCACACCTTTTGAAGCTTTTTATATTTTTCACACATTTTCAGGCTCTTCATGTTTTTGAACAACGCTTCATGCTCCTCTTATTTTTCAGACCGTTTCATGCTCCTCATATTTTTCACACATTTTGAAGCTGTTCATATTTTTAACACCTTTTCAGGCTCTTCATGTTTTTCAACACCAGTTCATGCTCCTCATATTTTTCAGACCGTTTCATGCTCCTCATATTTTTGACACCTTTAGAAACTCTTCACAATTTTCACACCTTTTGGAGCTCTTCATATTTGTCACATCTTTTGATGCTCTTCATATTTTTCATATTTTTGAATCTCTTCATATTTTCACACCTTTTCAGGCTCTTCATGTTTTTCAACACCGCTTCATGCTCCTCCTATTTTTCAGACCGTATCATGCTCCTCATAGTTTTCACACCTTTTGAAGCTCTTCATACTTTTCATATTTTTGAAGATCTTCATATTTTTCACACGATTTCAGACTCTTCCTGTTTTTCAACACCGCTTCATTCTCCTGCTATTTATCATACCGTTTCATACTTCTCATATTTTTGACACGTTTTGAGGCTCTTCATATTTTTCAACCCTTTTCAGTCTCTGCATGTTTTGAACACCGTTTCATGTTCCTCATGTATTTCACACCTTTTGAAGCTCTTCATATTTTGCACACCTTTTCAGGCTCTTCATGTTGTTGAACACCACTTCATCCTCCTCCTATTTTTAAGAGGGTTTCATACTCGTCATATTTTTGACACATTTTGAAGCTCTTCATATTTTTCACACCTTTTGAAGCTGTTCATATATTTCACACCTTTTCAGGCTCTTCATGTTTTTCAACACCGCTTCATGCTCGTCCTATTTTTCAGACCGTTTCATGCTCCTCATATTTTTGACACCTTTTGAAGCTCTTCATATTTTTCACACCTTTTCAGGCTCTTCATTTTTTTGAACACCGCTTCATGCTCCTCCTATTTTCCAGACCGTTTCATACACCTCATATATTTGTCACCTTTTGAAGCTCTTCACATTTTTCACAATTTTTCATGCTCTTCATGTTTTTCAACACCACTTCATGCTCCTCCTATTTTTCAGACCGTTTCATGCTCCTCATATTTTTGACACCTTTTGAAGCTTTTCATATTTCTCACTCATTTTCAGGCTCTTCATGTTTTTGAACATCACTTCATGCTCCTCCTATTTTTCAGACCGTTTCATGCTTCTCATGAATTTCACACCTTTTGAAGCTCTTCATATTTTTCACACCTTTTCATGCTCTTCATGTTTTTCCACACCACTTCATGCTTCTCCTATTTTTCAGACCGTTTCATGCTCCTCATGAATTTCACACCTTTTGAAGCTCTTCATATTTTTCACAACTTTTCAGGCTCTTCATGTTTCTGATCACCGTTTCATGCTCCTCCTATCTTTCAGACCGTTTCATGCTTCTCATATTTTTGACACCTTTTGAAGCTCTTCATATTTTTCACAACTTTTCAGGCTCTTCATGTTTCTGATCACCGTTTCATGCTCCTCCTATCTTTCAGACCGTTTCATGCTTCTCATATTTTTGACACCATTTGAAGTTCTTCATATTTATCACACATTTTCAGGCTCTTCATGTTTTTGAACACCATTTCATGCTCCTCTTATTTTTTTTTATTGTTATTTTTTTTAATTTTTTTTTTATTTTTATTTTTTTTTCCCAGTCGGTTTTGTCATACATTGATATGAATCAGCCATGGATTTACATGTATTCCCAATCCCAATCCCCCCTCCCACCTCCCTCTCCACCCGATTCCTCTCGGTCTTCCCAGTGCACCAAGCTGGAGCACTTGTCTCGTGCATCCTACCTGGGCTGGTGATCTGTTTCACCATAGATAGCATGCATGCTGTTCTTTTGAAATATCCCAACCTCGCATTCTCCCACAAAGTTCAAAAGTCTGTTCTGTATTTCTGTGTCTCTTTTTCTGTTCTGCATATAGGGTTATCGTTATCACCTTTCTAAATTCCAAATACATGTGTCAGCATGCTCTAATGTTCTTTATCTTTCTGGCTTACTTCACTCTGTATAATGGGCTCCAGCTTCATCCATCTCATTAGGACTGATTCAAATGAATTCTTTTTAATGGCTGAGTAATATTCCATGGTGTATATGTACCACAGCTTTCTTATCCATTCATCTGCTGACGAGCATCTAGGTTGCTTCCATGTCCTGGCTATTATAAACAGTGCTGCGATGAACATTGGGGTGCACGTGTCTCTTTCAGACGAACCTATGGACACCTTAACTTTGACAAAGGAGGCAAGGATATACAATGCAAAAAAGACAACCTCTTTAACAAGTGGTGCTGGGAAAACTGGTCAACCACTTGTAAAAGAATGAAAATAAAACACTTTCTAACACCATACACAAAAATAAACTCAAAATGGATTAAAGATCTAAATGTAAGACCAGAAACTATAAAACTCCTAGAGGAGAACATAGGCAAAACACTCTCCGACATAAATCAAAGCAAGGTCCTCTATGACCCACCTCCCAGAATATTGGAAATAAAAGCAAAACTAAACAAATGGGACCTAATGAAACTTAAAAGCTTTTGCACTACAAAGGAAACTATAAGTAAGGTGAAAAGACAGCCCTCAGATTGGGAGAAAATAATAGCAAATGAAGAAACAGACAAAGGATTAATCTCAAAAATATACAAGCAAATCCTGCAGCTCAATTCCAGAAAAATAAATGACCCAATAAAAAATGAGCCAAAGAACTAAACAGACATTTCTCCAAAGAAGACATACAGATGGATAACAAACACATGAAAAGATGCTCAACATCACTCATTATTAGAGAAATGCAAATCAAAACCACAATGAGGTACCATTACATGCCAGTCAGGATGGCTGCTATCCAAAAGTCTACAAGCAATAAATGCTGGAGATGGTGTGGAGAAAAGGGAACCCTCTTACACTGTTGGTGGGAATGCACACTAGTACAGCCCCTATGGAAAACAGTGTGGAGATTTCTTAAAAAACTGGAAATAGAACTGCCATATGACCCAGCAATCCCACTTCTGGGCATACACACTGAGGAAACCAGATCCTCTTATTTTTCAGACCGTTTCAAGCTCCTTATATTTTTTACACCTTTTGAAGCTCTTCATATATTTCACACCTTTTCAGGCTCTTCATGCTTTTCAAATCCGCTTCATGCTCCTCCTATTTTTCAGAATGTTTCATGCTCCTCATATTTTTGACACCTTTTGAAGCTCTTCATATTTTTCACACGTATTCAAGCTCTTCATCTTTTTCAACACCGCTTCATGCTCCTCCTATTTTTCAGACCGTTTCATGCTTCTCATATTTTTGACACCTTTTGAATCTCTTCATATTTTTCACACCTTTTCAGGTTCTTCATGTTTTTGAACACCGCTTCATGCTCCTCCCATTTTTCAGACCGTTTCATACTCCTCATATATTTGACACCTTTTGAAGCTCTTCATATTTTTCACAACTTTTCAGGCTCTTCATGTTTTTCAACAGCGCTTCATGCTCCTCCTATTTTTCAGACCGTTTCATGCTCCTTATATTTTTCAAACCTTTTGAAGCTCTTCATATTTTTCAGAACTTTTCAGGCTCTTCATGTTTTTCAACACCGATTCATGCTTCTCATATTTTTGACACCTTTTGAATCTCTTCATATTTTTCACACCTTTTCAGGTTCTTCATGTTTTTGAACACCGCTTCATGCTCCTCCCATTTTTCAGACCGTTTCATGCTCCTCATATTTTTGACATCTTTTGAAGCTCTTCATATTTTTCACGCCTTTTCAGACTCTTCATGTTTTTCTACACCGCTTCATGCTCCACCTATTTTTGACATCTTTTGAAGCTCTTCATATATTTCACACCTTTTCAGGGTTTTCAAGTTTTTGAACACCGTTTCATGCTCCTCATATTTTTCAGACCGTTTCATGCTCCTCATATTTTTGACACCTTTTGAAGCTCTTCATATTTTTCACACCTTTTCAGGCTCTTCATGTTTTGAACACCGTTTCATGCTCCTCCTATTTTTCAGACCGTTTCTTGCTCCTCATATTTTGACACCGTTTGAAGCTCTTCATATTTTTCACACCTTTTCAGGCTCTTCATATTTTTCAACAAGGTTTCATGCTCCTCCTATTTTTCAGACAGTTTCATGCCCCTCACATTTTTGACACCTTTTCAAGCTCTTCACATTTTTCAAACCTTTTCAGGCTCTTCATGTTTTTGAACACCGTTTCTTGCACCTCCTATGTTTCAGACCATTTCATGCTCCTCATATTTTGACTCCTTTTGAAGCTCTTCATATTTTTCACACCTTTTCAGGCTCTTCATGTTTTCAACACCACTTCATGCTCCTCCTATATTTCTGACCGTGTCATGCTCCTCATATTTTTGACAAGTTTTGAAGCTCTTCATATTTTTCACACCTTTTCATGCTCTTCATGTTTTTCTACACCGCTTCATGCTCCTCCTATTTTTGACATCTTTTGAACCTCTTCATATATTTCACACCTTTTCAGGGTTTTCATGTTTTTGAACACCGTTTCATGCTCCTCATATTTTTCAGACCGTTTCATGCTCCTCATACTTTTGACACCTTTTGAAGCTCTTCATATATTTCACACCATTTCAGGGTTTTCATGTTTTTGAACACCGTTTCATTCTCCTCCTATTTTTCAGACAGTTTCATGCCCCTCATATTTTTGACAACTTTTCAAGCTCTTCACATTTTTCAAGCCTTTTCAGGCTCTTCATCTTTCTGAACACCACTTCATGCTCCTCCTATTTTTCAGACAATTTCATTCTCCTCATATTTTTCACACCTTTTCAGGCTCTTCATGTTTTTGAACACAGCTTCATGCTCCTCCCATTTTTCAGACCGTTTCATGCTCCTCATATTATTGACACCATTTGAATCTCTTCATATTTTTCACACATTTTCAGGCTCTTCATGTTTTTCAACACCGCCTTATGCTCCTCCTTATTTTCAGACTGTTTCATGCTCCTCATGTAATTCACATCTTTTGAAGCTGTTTATATTTTTCACACATTTTCAGGCTCTTCATGTTTTTCAAAACCACTTCATGCTCCTCCTATTTTTCAGACCGTTTCATGCTCACCTAATTTTTAACACCTTTTGAAACTCTTCATATATTTCACACCTTTTGAAGCTCTTCATATTTTTCACATTTTTGAAGCTCTTCATATTTTTCACACGTTTTCAGGCTCTTCATGTTTTTCAACACCATTTCATGCTGCTTCTATTTTTCAGACCGTTTAATGCTCCTCATATTTTTCACACCTTTTGAAGCTCTTCATATTTTTCACACTTTTCAGGCTCTTGATGTTTTTCAACACCGCTTCATGCTTCGCCTATTTTTCAGGCCGTTTCATGCTCCTCATATTTTTGACACCTTTAGAAGCTCTTCATATTATTCACACCTTTTCAGGCTCTTCATGTTTTTGATCACCGCTTCATGCTCCGCCTATTTTTCAGACCGTTTCATTATCCTCATATATTTGACACATTTTGAAGCTCTTGAGATATTTCACACCTTTTCAGGCTCTTCATTTTTTTCAACACCAATTCATGATCCTCCTATTTTTCAAATCGTTTCATGCTCATCTCATTTTGACACCTTTTGAAGCTCTTCATATATTTCACACCTTATGAAGCTCTTCATATTTTTCATACCTTTTCAGGCTCTTCATGATTTTCAACACCGCTTCATGCTCCTTGTATTTTTCAGACCTTTTCATGCTCATCTCATTTTTGACACCTTTTGAAGCTCTTCATATTTTTCACACCTTTTGAAGCTCTTCATATTTTTCACATTTTTGAAGCTCTTCATACTTTTCACACTTTTTCAGACTCTTCATGTTTTTCAACACCGCTTCATGCTCCTGCTATTTTTCTGACCGTTTCATACTCCTCATGCATTTCACACATTTTGAAGCTCTTCCTATTTTTCAGACCGTTTCATGCTCCTCATATTTTTGACACCTTTTGAATCTCTTCATATATTTCACACCTTTTCAGGCTCTTCATATTTTTGAACACCGCTTCATGCTTCTTCTATTTTTCAGACCGTTTAAGGCTCCTCATAATTTTCACACCTTTTGAAACTCTTCATATTTCTCACACCTTTTCAGGCTCTTCATGTTTTTCATCACCACTTCATGCTTCTCCTATTTTTCAGACCGTTTCATGCTCATCTAATATTTGACACTTTTGAAGCTCTTCATATTTTTGACACCTTTTGCAGCTCTTCACATTTTTCAAACCTTTTCAGGCTTTTCATGTTTTTGAACACCGTTTCATTCTCCTCCTATTTTTCAGACCGTTTCGTGCTCCTCATATTTTTGACACGTTTTGAAGCTCTTCATATTTTTCACACCTTTTCAGGCTCTTCATGTTTTTCAACACCGCTTCATGCCCTCCTATATTTCAGACCGTTTCATGCGCATCTAATTTTTGACACCTTTTGAAGCTCTTCATATTTTTCACACCTTTTGAAGCTCTTCATATTTTTCCCACATTTTCAGGCTCTTCATGTTTTTCAACACCGTTTCATGCTGCTTCTATTTTTCAGACCGTTTCATGCTCATCTGATTTTGACACCTTTTGAAGCTCTTCATATTTTTCACATCTTTTGAAGCTCTTCATATTTTTCACGCCTTTTCAGGCTCTTCATGATTTTCAACACCGCTTCATGCTCCTCGTATTTTTCAGACCGTTTCATGCTCATCTCTTTTTTGACACCTTTTGAAGCTCTTCATATTTTTCACACCTTTTGAAGCTCTTCATATTTTTCATATTTTTGAAGCTCTTCATACTTTCACACGTTTTCAGACTCTTCATGTTTTTCAACACCGCTTCATGCTCCTCCTATTTTTCAGACCGTTTCATGCTCCTCATATTTTTGACAACTTTTGGAACTCTTCATATTTTTCACACCTTTTCAGGCTCTTCATGTTTTTCAACACCGTTTCATGCTCCTCCTATTTTTCAGACCTTTGCATGCTCCTCATATTTTTGAAAATTTTGAAGTTCTTCATATTTTTCACACGTTTTCAGGCTCTTCATATTATTGAACACCGCTTCATGCTCCTCCTATTTTTCAGACGGTTTCATGCTCCTCATATTTTTCACGCCTTCTGAGGCTCTTCATGTTTTTGAGCACAGCTTCATGCTCCTCCTATATTTCAGACCGTTTCATCCTCCTCATGTATTTCAAACCTTTTGAAGCTCTTCATATATTTCACACCTTTTCAGGCTCTTCATGATTTTCAACACCACTTCATGCTCCTTGTATTTATAAGACCGTTTCATGCTCCTCATATTTTTGACTCCTTTAGAAGCTCTTCATATTTTTCCACCTTTTCAGGCTCTTCATGTTTTTCAACACCGCTTCATGCTCCTACTATTTTTCAGACCGTTTCATGCTCATCTCATATTTGACACCTTTTGAAGCTCTTCATATTTTTCACATCTTTTGAAGCTCTTCATATTTTTCACACGTTTTCAGGCTCTTCATGATTTTCAACACCCTTTCTTGCTGCTCCTTTTTTTAAGACCCTGTCATGCTTCTCATAATTTTGACACCTTTTGAAGCTCTTCATATTTCTCACACCTTTCAGGCTGTTCATGCTTTTCAACACCGATTCATGCACCTCCTATTTTTCAGACCGTTTCATGCTCATCTCATTTTTGACACCTTTTGAAGCTTTTCATATTTTTCACACATTTTCAGGCTCTTCAGGTTTTTCCACACCACTTCATGCTTCTCATATTTTTCAGCCCATTTCATGCTCCCCATGTATTTCACACCTTTTGAAGCTCTTCATATTTTTCACACCTTTTCTGGCTCTTCATGTTTTTGGTCACCGTTACATGCTCCTCCTATTTTTCAGACCGTTTCATGCTCCTCATATTTTTGACACCTATTGAAGCTCTTCATATTTTTCACACCTTTTCAGGCTTCATGATTTTGAACAACGTTTCATGATCCTCCTATTTTTCAGAACGTTTCATGTTCCTCATAATTTTGACACCTTTTAAAGCTATTCATATTTTTCACACCTTTTCAGGCTCTTCATGTTTTTGAACACCGCTTCATGCTCCTCCTATTTTTCAGACCGTTTCATGCTCATCTATATTTTGACACCTTTTGAAGCACTTCATATTTTTCACACCTTTTGAAGCTTTTCACATTTTTCACACCTTTTCAGGCTCTTCATGTTTTTGAACACCGTTTCATTCTCCTCCTATTTTTCAGACCCTTTCATGCTCCTCATATTTTTGACACCTTTTGAAGCTCTTCATATTTTTCACAATTTTGAACCTCTTCATATATTTCACACCTTTTCAGGCTCTTCATGTTTTTCATCACCACTTCATGCTTCTCCTATTTTTCAGACCGTTTCATGCTCATCTAATATTTGACACTTTTGAAGCTCTTCATATTTTTGACACCTTTTGAAGCTCTTCACATTTTTCACACCTTTTCAGGCTCTTCATGTTTTTGAACACCGTTTTATTCTCCTCCTATTTTTCAGACAGTTTCTTACTCCTCATATTTTTGACACGTTTTGAGGCTCTTCATATTTTTCACTCCTTTTCAGGCTCTTCATGATTTTGAACAACGTTTCATGATCCTCCTATTTTTCACAACGTTTCATGTTCCTCATAATTTTGACACCTTTTAAAGCTTTTCATATTTTTCACACCTTTTCAGGCTCTTCATGTTTTTGAACACCACTTCATCCTCTTCCTATTTTTCAGACCGTTTCATGCTCCTCGTATTTTTGACACCTTTTGAAGCTCTTCATATTTTTCACAACTTTTCAGGCTCTTCATGTTTTTGAACACCACTTCATGCTCCTCCTATTTTTCAGACAATTTCATTCTCCTCATATTTTTCACACCTTTTCAGGCTCTTCATGTTTTTGAACACAGCTTCATGCTCCTCCCATTTTTCAGACCGTTTCATGCTCCTCATATTATTGACACCATTTGAATCTCTTCATATTTTTCACACATTTTCAGGCTCTTCATGTTTTTCAACACCGCCTTATGCTCCTCCTTATTTTCAGACTGTTTCATGCTCCTCATGTAATTCACACCTTTTGAAGCTGTTTATATTTTTCACACATTTTCAGGCTCTTCATGTTTTTCAAAACCACTTCATGCTCCTCCTATTTTTCAGACCGTTTCATGCTCACCTAATTTTTAACACCTTTTGAAACTCTTCATATATTTCACACCTTTTGAAGCTCTTCATATTTTTCACATTTTTGAAGCTCTTCATATTTTTCACACGTTTTCAGGCTCTTCATGTTTTTCAACACCATTTCATGCTGCTTCTATTTTTCAGACCGTTTCATGCTCCTCATATTTTTCACACCTTTTGAAGCTCTTCATATTTTTCACACCTTTTCAGGCTCTTCATGTTTTTGAACACAGCTTCAAGCTTCTCCTATTTTTCAGACCGTTTCATGCTCTCATGAATTTCACACCTTTTGAAGTTCTTCATATTTCTCACACCTTTTTCGGCTCCTCTTGTTTTTGATCACGGTTTCATGCTCCTCCTATTTTTCAGAACGTTTCATGCTCTCATGAATTTCACACCTTTTGAAGTTCTTCATATTTCTCACACCTTTTCAGGCTCCTCTTGTTTTTGATCACCGTTTCATGCTCCTCCTATTTTTCAGACCGTTTCATGCTCATCTCATTTTTGACACCTTTTGAAGCTCTTCATATTTTCACATCTTTGGAAGCTCTTCATATTTTTCACACTTTTTCAGTCTCTTCATGTTTTTCAAGACCCTTTCTTGCTCTTCCTTTTTTCAGACAGTTTCATGCTTCTCATATTTTTGACACCTTTTGAAGCTCTTCATATTTTTCACACCTTTTCAGGCTCTTCATGTTTGTCAACACCATTTCATGCCGCATTTATTTTTCAGACCATTTCATGCTACTCATATTTTTCACACCTTTTGAAGCTCTTCATATTTTTCACAACTTTTCAGGCTCTTCAGGTTTTTGAACACCACTTCATGCTCCTCCTATATTTCAGAGAGTTTCATGCTCCTCATGTATTTCACACCTTTTGAAGCTCTTCATATTTTTCACACCTTTTCAGGCTCTTCATGTTTTTCAACACCGCCTTATGCTCCTCCTTATTTTCAGACTGTTTCATGCTCCTCATGTAATTCACACCTTTTGAAGCTGTTTATATTTTTCACACATTTTCAGGCTCTTCATGTTTTTCAAAACCACTTCATGCTCCTCCTATTTTTCAGACCGTTTCATGCTCACCTAATTTTTAACACCTTTTGAAACTCTTCATATATTTCACACCTTTTGAAGCTCTTCATATTTTTCACATTTTTGAAGCTCTTCATATTTTTCACACGTTTTCAGGCTCTTCATGTTTTTCAACACCATTTCATGCTGCTTCTATTTTTCAGACCGTTTCATGCTCCTCATATTTTTCACACCTTTTGAAGCTCTTCATATTTTTCACACCTTTTCAGGCTCTTCATGTTTTTGAACACAGCTTCAAGCTTCTCCTATTTTTCAGACCGTTTCATGCTCTCATGAATTTCACACCTTTTGAAGTTCTTCATATTTCTCACACCTTTTTCGGCTCCTCTTGTTTTTGATCACGGTTTCATGCTCCTCCTATTTTTCAGAACGTTTCATGCTCTCATGAATTTCACACCTTTTGAAGTTCTTCATATTTCTCACACCTTTTCAGGCTCCTCTTGTTTTTGATCACCGTTTCATGCTCCTCCTATTTTTCAGACCGTTTCATGCTCATCTCATTTTTGACACCTTTTGAAGCTCTTCATATTTTCACATCTTTGGAAGCTCTTCATATTTTTCACACTTTTTCAGTCTCTTCATGTTTTTCAAGACCCTTTCTTGCTCTTCCTTTTTTCAGACAGTTTCATGCTTCTCATATTTTTGACACCTTTTGAAGCTCTTCATATTTTTCACACCTTTTCAGGCTCTTCATGTTTGTCAACACCATTTCATGCCGCATTTATTTTTCAGACCATTTCATGCTACTCATATTTTTCACACCTTTTGAAGCTCTTCATATTTTTCACAACTTTTCAGGCTCTTCAGGTTTTTGAACACCACTTCATGCTCCTCCTATATTTCAGAGAGTTTCATGCTCCTCATGTATTTCACACCTTTTGAAGCTCTTCATATTTTTCACACCTTTTCAGGCTCTTCATGTTTTTCCACACCACTTCATGCTTCCCCTATTTTTCAGACCGTTTCATGCTCCTCATATTTTTGACTCCTTTTGAAGCTCTTCATATTTTTCACAACTTTTCAGGCTCTTCATGTTTCTGATCACCGTTTCATGCTCCTAATATCTTTCAGACCGTTTCATGCTTCTCATATTTTTGACACCATTTGAAGCTCTTCATATTTTTCACACCTTTTCAGGCTCTTCATATTTTTGAACACCGCTTATGATCTTCCAAAATTTCAGACCGTTTCATGCTCTTCATATTTTTGACACCTTTTGAAGCTCTTCATATTTTTCACACCTTTTCAGGCTCTTCATGTTTTTCCACTTCACTTCATGCTTCTCCTATTTTTCAGACCGTTTCATGCTCCTCATGAATTTCAAACCTTTTGAAGCTCTTCATATTTTTCACAAATTTTCAGGCTCTTCATGTTTCTGATCACCGTTTCATGCTCCTCCTATCTTTCAGACCGTTTCATGCTTCTTCTATTTTTGACTCGATTTGAAGCTCTTCATATTTATCACACCTTTTCAGGCTCCTCATGTTTTTGATCACCGTTTCATGCTCCTCCTATTTTTCAGAACGTTACATGCTCCTCATATTTTTGACACCATTTGAAGCTCTTCATATTTTTCACACCTTTTCAGGCTCTTCATGTATTCCCACACCGTTTCATGCAGCTTCTATTTTTCAGGCCGTTTCATTCTCCTCATGTTTCTCACACCTTTTGAAGCTCTTCATATTTTTCACACCTTTTCAGGCTCTTCATGTTTTTCCACACCAGTTCATGCTTCTCCTATTTTTCAGCCCGTTTCATGCTCCTCATTTATTTCACCCCTTTTGAAGCTCTTCATATTTTTCACAAATTTTCAGGCTCTTCATGTTTCTGATCACCGTTTCATGCTCCTCCTATCTTTCAGACCGTTTCATGCTTCTTATATTTTTGACTCGATTTGAAGCTCTTCATATTTATCACACCTTTTCAGGCTCCTCATGTTTTTGATCACCGTTTCATGCTCCTCCTATTTTTCAGAACGTTACATGCTCCTCATATTTTTGTCACCATTTGAAGCTCTTCATATTTTTCACACCTTTTCAGGCTCTTCATATTTTCCCACACCGTTTCATGCAGCTTCTATTTTTCAGGCCGTTTCATTCTCCTCATGTTTTTCACACCTTTTGAAGCTCTTCATATTTTTCACACCTTTTCAGGGTCTTCATGTTTTTTACACCGCTTCATGCTCCTCCTATTTTTCAGACTGTTTGATGCTCCTCCTATTTTTGACACTTTTTGAACCTCTTCATATTTCACACCATTTCAGGCTCTTCATGTTTTTGAACACCGTTTAATGCTCCTCCTAGTTTTCAGACCGTTTCATGCTCCTCATATTTTTGACACCTTTTGAAGCTCTTCATATTTTACCCACCTTTTCAGGCTCTTCATGTTTTTCAACAATGTTTCATGCTCCTCATGTATTTCCAACCGTTTGAAGCTCTTCATATTTTTCACAACTTTTCAGGCTCTTCATGTTTTTGAACACGGTTTCATGCTCCTCCTATTTTTCAGACCGTTTCATGCTCCTCGTGTATTTCACTCCTTTTAAAGCTCTTCATATTTTTCACACATTTTCAGGCTCCCCATGTTTTTCAACACCGCTTCATGCTCGTCCTATTTTCCAGACCATTTCATGCTCATCTCATTTTTGACACCTTTTGAAGCTCTTCATATTTCTCACAACTTTTAAGCTCTTCATGTTTTTCACACGTTTTCAGACTCTTCATGTTTTTCAACACCACATCATGCTCCTCCAATTTTTCAGACCGTTTCATGCTCCTCATATTTTTGACACCTTTTGAAGCTCTTCATATTTTTCACACCTTTTCAGGCTCTTCATGTTTTTCAACACCCCATCATGCTCCTCCCATTTTTCAGACCGTTTCATGCTCCTCATTTTTTGACACCTTTTGAAGCTCTTCATAATTTTCACACCTTTTCAGGCTCTTCATGTTTTTCAACACCGCTTCATGCTCTTCCTATTTTTCAGACCATTTCATGCTTCTCTCATTTCTGACACATTTTGAAGCTCTTCATATATTTCACACATTTTCAGGCTCTTCATGTTTTTCAACACCCCATCATGCTCCTCCTAATTTTCAGACCGTTTAATGCTCCTCCTGCATTTCACACCTTTTGAAGCTCTTTATATTTTTCACACCTTTTTAGGCTCTTCATGTTTTTGAACACGATTTCAGGCTCCTCCTATTTTCGGACTGTTTCATGCTCATCTCATTTTTGACACCTTTTGAAGCTCTTCATAATTTTCACACCTTTTGAATCTCTTCATATTTCTCAAACCTTTTCACGCTCTTCATGTTTTTCAACACCCCTTCTTGCTCATCCTATTTTTCAGACGTTTCATATTTCTATCATTTCTGACAACTTTTGAAGCTCTTCATATATTTCACACATTTTCAGGCTCTTCATGTTTTTCAACACCACTTCATGCTCTCCTATTTTTCAGACCTTTTCATGCTCATCTCACTTTTGATACATTTTGAAGCTCTTCATATTTTCCACACCTTTTGAAGCTCTTCATATTTTTCAAACGTTTTCAGGCTCTTCATTATTTTCAACACCGCTTCTTGCTCCTCCTATTTTTCAGATCGTTTCATGCTCCTCATATTTTTGATACGTTTTGATGCTCTCCATATTTTTCACACCTTTTCAGGCTCTTCATGTCTTTGAACACCGTTTCATGCTGCTCCTATTTTTCAGATCTTTTCATGCTCCTCATATTTTTGACACATTTTGAAGCTCTTCATTTTTTTCACACCTTTTGAAGCTCTTCATATTTTTCACACCTTTTCAGCCTCTTCATGTTTATTACACCGCTTCATGCTGCTCCTATTTTTCAGACCGTTTCATGCTCCTCGTATTTTTGACACCTTTTGAAGGTCTTCATATCTTTCACACCTTTTCAGGCTCTTCATGTTTTTTACACCGCTTCATGCTGCTCCTATTTTTCACACCGTTTCATGCTCCTCCTATTTTTGACACCTTTTGAAGCTCTTCATATTTTTCACACCTTTTCAGGCTCTTCATGTTTTTGAACACCGTTTCATGCTCCTCCTATTTTTCAGACCGTTTCATGCTCCTCATATTTTTGACACCTTTTGAAGCTCTTCATATTTTTCACACCTTTTGAGGCTCTTCTTGTGTTTGAACACCGCTTCATGTTCCTCCTATTTTTCAGACCGTTTCATGCTCCTCATATTTTTGACACCTTTTAAAGCTCTTCATATTTTTCACACCTTTTCAGGGACTTCATGTTTTTTACACCGCTTCATGCTTCTCCTATTTTTCAGACTGTTTCATGCTCCTCCTATTTTTGACACCTTTTGAACCTCTTCATATTTCACACCATTTCAGGCTCTTCATGTTTTTGAACACCGTTTAATGCTCCTCCTATTTTTCAGACCGTTTCATGCTCCTCATATTTTTGACACCTTTTGAAGCTCTTCATATTTTACCCACCTTTTCAGGCTCTTCAAGTTTTTCAACAACGTTTCATGCTCCTCATGTATTTCCAACCGTTTGAAGCTCTTCATATTTTTCACAGCTTTTCAGGCTCTTCATGTTTTTGAACACGGTTTCATGCTTCTCCTATTTTTCAGACCGTTTCATGCACCTCGTGTATTTCACTCCTTTTAAAGCTCTTCATATTTTTCACACCTTTTCAGGCTCCCCATGTTTTTCAACACCGCTTCATGCTCGTCCTATTTTCCAGACCATTTCATGCTCGTCTCATTTTTGACACCTTTTGAAGCTCTTCATATTTCTCACAACTTTTAAGCTCTTCATGTTTTTCACACGTTTTCAGGCTCTTCATGTTTTTCACCACCGCATCATGCTCCTCCAATTTTTCAGACCGTTTCATGCTCCTCATATTTTTGACACCTTTTGAAGCTCTTCATATTTTTCACACCTTTTCAGGCTCTTCATGTTTTTCAACCCTGCTTCATGCTCTTCCTATATTTCAGACCGTCTCATGCTCCTCATATTTTTGTCACCTTTTGAAGCTCTTCATATTTTTCACACCTTTTCATGCTCTTCATGTTTTTGAACATCGCTTCATGCTCCTCCTATTTTTCAGACCGGTTCATGCTCCTCATATTTTGGCACCTTTTGAAGCTCTTCATATTTTTCACACCTTTTCATGTTCTTAATGTTTTTCAACACCGCTTCATGCTTCTCCTATTTTTCAGACCGTTTCATGCTCCTCATATTTTTGACACTTTTTGAAACTCTTCATATTTTTCACACATTTCCAGGCTCTTCATGTTTTTCAACACCGATTCATGCTCCTCATATTTTTGACACCTTTTGAATCTCTTCATATTTTTCACACCTTTTCATGCTCTTCATGTTTTTGAACACCACTTGTGTTCCTCCTATTTTTCAGACCGTTTCAGGCCCCTCATATTTTTGACACCATTTGAAGCTCTTCATATATTTCACACGTTTTCAGACTCTTCATGTTTTTCAACACCACTTCATGCTTCTCCTATTTTTCAGACCGTTTTATGCTCCTCATATTTTTCACACCTTTTGAAGCTCTTCATATTTTTCAACCTTTTTAGTCTCTTCATGTTTTTGAACACGCTTTCATGCTCCTCCTATTTTTCAGACCGTTTCATGCTCCTCGTGTATTTCACACCTTTTAAAGCTCTTCATATTTTTCACACCTTTTCAGGCTCCCCATGTTTTTGAACACCGCTTCATGCTCCTGCTATTTTTCAGCCCGTTGCATGCTCCTCCTATTTTTCACAGCTTTTCAAGCTCCTCATATTTTTCACACCTTTTCAGGCTTTTCATGTTTTTGAACACCGCTTGATGCTCCTCCTATTTTTCAGACTTTTTCATGCTCCTCATGTATTTCACACGTTTTGAAGGTCTTCATATTTTTCACACCTTTTCAGCCTCTTCATGATTTTGAACACCGCTTCATGATCCTCCTATTTTTCAGAATGTTTCATGCTCCTCATATTTTTCACAACTTTTGAAGCTTTTCATATTTTTCACAACTTTTCAGGATCTTCATGTTTTTGAACAGAGCTTCATGCTCCTCCTATTTTTCAGACCGTATCATACTCGTCATATTTTTCACACCTTTTGAACCTCTTCATATTTTTCACACCTTTTCAGTCTCTTCATGTTTTTCAACACAACTTCATGCTCATCCTATTTTCCAGACCATTTCATGTTCCTCATGTATTTTACACCTTTTGAAGCTCTTCATATTTTTCACACCTTTTCAGGCTCTTCATGCATTTGAACACCCTTTCATGCTCCTCCTATTTTTCAGACTGTTTCATGCTCCTCATAGTTTTGACACCTTTTGAAGCTCTTCATATTTTTCACACCTTTTCAGGTTCTTCATGTTTTTCAACACCGCTTCATGCTCCTCCTATTTTTCAGACCGTTTCATGCTCCTCATATTTTTGACACCTTTTGAAGCTCTTCATATAATTCACACCTTTTCATACTCTTCATGATTTCAAACACCGCTTCATCCTCCTCATATTTTTCAGACCGTTTCATGTTCATCTCATTTTTATCACCTATGAAGCTCTTCATATTTTTCAGACCTTTTGAAGCTCTTCATATTTTTCACACGTTTTCAGGCTCTTCATGTTTTTCAACACCACTTCATGCTTCTCCTATTTTTCAGACCGTTTCATGCTCCTCATATTTTTGACACCTTTTGAAGCTCTTCATATTTTATCCACCTTTTCAGGCTCTTCATGTTTTTCAACACCGCTTCATGCTCTTCCTATTTTCCAGACCGTTTCATGCTCCTCATGTATTTCCAACCTTTTGAAGCTCTTCATATTTTTCACACCTTTGCAGCCTCCCCATGTTTTTCAACACGGCTTCATGATCCTCCTGTTTTTCAGACCGTTTCATGCTCCTCATATTTTGACACGTTTTGAAGATCTTCATATTTTTCACACATTTTCAGGCTCTTCATGTTTTTCAAAACCGATTCATGCTCCTCCTATGTTTCAGACCGTTTCATGCTCCTCATATTTTGACACCTTTTGAAGCTCTTCATATTTTTCACACCTATTCAGTCTCTTCATGTTTTTAAACACTACTTCATGCTCCTCCTATTTTTCAGACCGATTCATGCTCCTCATGTATTTCACACCTTTTGAAGCTCTTCATATTTTACCCACCTTTTCAGGCTCGTCATGTTTTTCAAGACGGTTTCATGCTCCTCATGTATTTCCAACCGTTTGAAGCTCTTCATATTTTTCACAACTTTTCAGGCTCTTCATGTTTTTGAACACGGTTTCATGCTCCTCCTATTTTTCAGACCATTTCATGCTCCTCATATTTTTGACACCATTTGAATCTCTTCATATTTTTCACACCTTTTCAGGCTCCCCATGTTTTTCAACACGGCTTCATGATCATACTCTTTTTCAGACCGTTTCATGCTCCTCATATTTTTGACTCGTTTTGAAGCTCTTCATATTTTTCACACCTTTTTAGGCTCTTCATGTTTTTCAACATCACTTCATGCTCCTCCTCTTTTTCAGACCGTTTCATGCTCTTCATATTTTTGACACTTTTTGAAGCTCTTCATATTTTTCACACCTTTTCTGGCTCTTCATGTTTTCAACACCGCTTCTTGCTCGTCCTATTTTCCAGACCGTTTCATGCTTCTCTCATTTCTGACACATTTTGAAGCTCTTCATATATTTCACACATTTTCAGGCTCTTCATATTTTTCAACACTGTTTCTTGCTCCTCCTGTTTTTCAGACCGTTTCATGCTCCTCATATTTTGACACCTTTTGAAGCTCTTCATATTTTTCACACCTTTTCAGGCTCTTCATGTTTTTAAACCCCGATTCCTGCTCCTCCTATTTTTCAGACCGTTTCATGCTCCTCATATTTTTGACACCTTTTGAAGCTCTTCATATTTTTCACACCTTTTCTTGCTCTTCATGTTTTTCAACACCCTTTCATCCTCCTCCTATTTTCAGACCGTTTCATGCTCCTCATACTTTTGACACCTTTTGAAGCTCTTCATATATTTCACACCTTATCAGGCTTTTCATGTTTTTGAACACCGCTTTTTGCGCCTCCTATTTTTCACACCTTTTGAAGCTCTTAGTATATTTCATACCTTTTCAAGCTCTTCATGTTTTTGAACACCACTTCATTCTCCTCATATTTTTCACACCTTTTGAAGCTCTTCATATTTTTCACACATTTTCAGGCGCTTCATGTTTTTGAACACCTTTTCATGCTCCTCCTATTTTTCAGACCGTTTCATGCTCCTCCTATTTTTGGCACCTTTTGACGCTCTTCATATTTTTCACACCTTTTCAGGCTCTTCATGTTTTTCAACACCGCTTCAATCTTGTCCTATTTTTCAGATCGTTTCATGCTCCTCATATTTTTGACACGTTCTGAACCTATACATACATTTCACACCTTTTCAGGCTCTTCATGTTTTTCAACACAGTTTCATTCTCCTCCTATTTTTCAGACCGTTTCATGCTCCTCATATTTTTCACACCTTTTGAAGCTCTTCATATTTTTCACACCTTTTGAAGCTCTTAATAATTTTCACATTTTTTCAGTCTCTTCATGTTTTTGAACACCATTTCATGCTCCTCCTATTTTTCAGACAGTTTCATGCTCCTCATATTTTTGACACCATTTGAAACTCTTCTTATTTTTCACACATTTTCATACTCTTCATGATTTTGAACACCTTTTCAAGCTCCTCATATTTTTGACACCTTTTGAAGCTCTTCATATTTTTCACACCTTTTCAGGCTCTTCATGTTTTTGAACACCGATTCGTGCTCCTCCTATTTTTCAGACCGTTTCATGCTCCTCATATTTTTGACACCTTTTGAAGCTCTTCATATTTTTCACATCTTTTCATGCTCTTCATGTTTTTCAACACGGTTTCATCCTCCTCCTATTTTCAGAGCGTTTCATGCTTCTCATATTTTTGACAACTTTTGAAGCTCTTCATATTTTCCACAGCTTTTCATGCGCTTCATCTTTTTCAAAACAGTTTCTTTCTCATTCTCTTTTTCAGACTGTTTCATTCTCTTCATATTTTTGACACCTTTTGAAGCTCTTCATATTTTTCACACATTTTCTGGCCCCTCATGTTTTTCAACTCAGCTTCATGCTCCTGCTATTTTTCATGCCGTTTCATGCTCCTCATATTTTTCGCACCTTTTGAAACTCTTCATGTTTTTCACACCTTTTCAGGCTGTTCATGTTTTTCAACACCGCTTCATGCTCCTCCTTTTTTTCAGCACGTATCATTCTCCTCATATTTTTCACATCTTTAGAAGCTCTTCATATATTACACAACTTTTCAGGCTCTTCATGTTTTTCAACCTCGCTTCATGCTCCTCCTATTTTTCAGACCGTTTCATGTTCCTCATATTTTTGACACCTTTTGAAGCTCTTCATATATTTCACTCTTTTCAGGCTCTTCATGTTTTTCAACACTGTTTCATGCTCCTCCTATTTTTCAGACCGTTTCATGCTCCTCATATTTTTGACACTTTTTGAAGCTCTTCATGTTTTTCACACCTTTTCAGGCTTTTCAAGTTTTTCAACACCGCTTCATGCGCCTCCTATTTTTCAGACCGGTTCATGCTCCTCATATTTTTGACACTTTTTGAAGCTCTTCATGTTTTTCACACCTTTTCATGCTCTTCATGTTTTTGAACACCGCTTCATGCTCCTCCTATTTTTCAGACCGGTTCATGCTCCTCATATTTTTGACACCTTTTGAAGCTCTTCATATTTTTCACACCTTTTCATGCTCTTCATGTTTTTGAACAACGCTTCATGCTCCTCCTATTTTTCAGACCGGTTCATGCTCCTCATATTTTTGACACCTTTTGAAGCTCTTCATATTTTTCACACCTTTTCATGTTCTTCATGTTTTTCAACACCGCTTCATGCTTCTCCTATTTTTCAGACCGTTTCATGCTCCTCATATTTTTGACACCTTTTGAAGCTCTTCATTTTTTTCACACATTTTCAGGCTCTTCATGTTTTTCAACACCGATTCATGCTCCTCATATTTTTGACACCTTTTGAATCTCTTCATATTTTTCACACCTTTTCAGGCTCTTCATGTTTTTGAACAACACTTGTGTTCCTCCTATTTTTCAGACCGTTTCATGCTCCTCATATTTTTGACACCTTTTGAAGCTCTTCATATATTTCACACGTTTTCAGGCTCTTCATGTTTTTCAACACCACTTCTTGCTTCTCCTATTTTTCAGAGCGTTTTATGCTCCTCGTATTTTTCACACCTTTTGAAGCTCTTCATGTTTTTCAACCTTTTTAGGCTCTTCATGTTTTTGAACACGTTTTCATTCTCCTCCTATTTTTCGAACTGTGTCATGCTCATCTCATTTTTAACAACTTTTGAAGCTCTTCATATTTTTCACACCTTTTGAAGCTCTTCATATTTCTCAAACGTTTTCTGGCTCTTCATGTTTTTCAACACCCCTTCTTGCTCATCCTATTTTTCAGACCGTTTCATGCTTCTCTCATTTCTGACACATTTTGAAGCTCTTCATATATTTCACACATTTTCAGGCTCTTCATATTTTTCAACACTGTTTCTTGCTCCTCCTGTTTTTCAGACCGTTTCATGCTCCTCATATTTTGACACCTTTTGAAGCTCTTCATATTTTTCACACCTTTTCAGGCTCTTCATGATTTTAAACACCGATTCCTGCTCCTCCTATTTTTCAGACCGTTTCATGCTCCTCATATTTTTGACACCTTTTGAAGCTCTTGATATTTTTCACACCTTTTCTTGCTCTTCATGTTTTTCAACACCCTTTCATCCTCCTCCTATTTTCCGACCGTTTCATGCTCCTCATACTTTTGACACCTTTTGAAGCTCTTCATATATTTCACACCTTATCAGGCTTTTCATGTTTTTGAACACCGCTTTTTGCGCCTCCTATTTTTCACACCTTTTGAAGCTCTTAGTATATTTCATACCTTTTCAAGCTCTTCATGTTTTTGAACACCACTTCATTCTCCTCATATTTTTCACACCTTTTGAAGCTCTTCATATTTTTCACACATTTTCAGGCGCTTCATGTTTTTGAACACCTTTTCATGCTCCTCCTATTTTTCAGACCGTTTCATGCTCCTCCTATTTTTGGCACCTTTTGACGCTCTTCATATTTTTCACACCTTTTCAGGCTCTTCATGTTTTTCAACACAGTTTCATTCTCCTCCTATTTTTCAGACCGTTTCATGCTCCTCATATTTTTCACACCTTTTGAAGCTCTTCATATTTTTCACACCTTTTGAAGCTCTTAATAATTTTCACATTTTTTCAGTCTCTTCATGTTTTTGAACACCATTTCATGCTCCTCCTATTTTTCAGACAGTTTCATGCTCCTCATATTTTTGACACCATTTGAAACTCTTCTTATTTTTCACACATTTTCATGCTTTTCATGATTTTGAACACCTTTTCAAGCTCCTCATATATTTGACACCTTTTGAAGCTCTTCATATTTTTGACACCTTTTCAGGCTCTTCATGTTTTTGAACACCGATTCGTGCTCCTCCTATTTTTCAGACCGTTTCATGCTCCTCATATTTTTGACACCTTTTGAAGCTCTTCATATTTTTCACACCTTTTCATGTTTTTCAACACCACTTCATGCACCTCCTATTTTTCAGACCGTTTCTTGCTCCTCATATATTTAACACCTTTTGAAGCTCTTCATATTTTTCACTTTTTCAGGCTCTTCATGTTTTTCAACATCGCTTCATGCTCCTCCAATTTTTCAGACCGTTTCAAGCTCCTCTCATTTTTGACACCTTTTGAAGCTCTTCATATTTTTCACACATTTTGAAGCTCTTTATATTTGTTACACTTTTTTGAGCTCTTCATATTTTTCAAAACTTTTCAGCCTCTTCATATTTTTGAACATCTTTTCAGGCTCTTCATTTTTTTCAACACCGCTTGATGCTCCTCCTATTTTTCAGACCATTTCATGCTCCTCAATATTTTGACACCTTTTGAAGCTTTTGATATTTTTCACACATTTTCAGGCTCTTCATGTTGTTCAACACTGCTTCATGCTCCTCCTATTTTTCAGACTGTTTCATGCTCCTCATATTTTTGACACCTTTTGAAGCTCTTCATATTTTTCACAACTTTTAAGGCTCTGCATGCTTTTCAATACTGCTTCATGCTACTCATATTTTTCAGACCGTTTCATGCTCCTCATATTTTTGACACCGTTTGAAGCTCTTCATATTTTTCACACCTTTTCAGGCTCCTCATGTTTTTCAAAACCGCTTCATGCTCCTCCTATTTTTCAGACCGTTTCATGCTCCTCATATTTTTGACACCTTTTATGGCTCTTCGTATTTTTCACAGCTTTTCAGGCTCTTCGTGTTTTTCAACACTGCTTCATGCTCCTCCTATTTTTCAGACCGTTTCATGCTACTCATAATTTTCACACCTTTTGAAGCTCTTCATATTTTTCACACATTTTCAGGCTCTTCTAGTTTTTCAACACCGCTTCATTCTCCTCCTATTTTTCAGACTGTTTCATGCTCCTCATATTTATGACACCGTTTGAAGCTCTTCATATTTTTCACACGTTTTCAGGCTCTTCATGTTTTTCAACACCGCTTCTTGCTCCTCCTATTTTTCAGACAGTTTCATGCTCCTCATATTTTTCAGACTTTCTGAAGCTCTTCAGATTTTTCACACCTTTTCAGGCTCTTCATGTTTTTGAACACCGTTTTATACTCCTCATAATTTTCAGTCCGTTTCATGCTCCTCATATTTTTGACACCTTTTGAAGCTCTTCACGTTTTTCAACACCGTTTCATGCTCCTCTTAATTTTCAGACCATTTGATACTCCTCTTATTTTTCAGACCGTTTCATGCTCCTCATATTTTTGACACCTTTTGAACCTCTTCATATTTTTCACACCTTTTCAGGCTCTTCATGTTTTTCAACACCATTTCATGCTCCTCATATTTTTGATAGCTTTTTAAGCTCTTCATATTTTTCACACCTTCTCAGGCTTTTCATGTTTCTGAACACCGTTTCATGCTAATCCTATTTTTCAGACCGTTTCACGCTCCTCATATTTTTGAAACCTTTTGAAGCTCTTCATATTTTTAACACCTTTTCAGGCTCTTCAAGTAATTCAACAACGTTTCATGCTCCTCCTATTTTTCAGACCCATTCATGCTCCTGATATTTTTGACACCTTTTGAAGCTCTTCATATTTTTCACACCCTTTCAGGTTCTTCATGTTTGTCAACACCGTTTCATGCCAATCCTATTTTTCAGACGGTTTCACGCTCCTCATATTTTTGACACCGTTTGAAGCTCTTCATATTTTTATCACCTTTTCAGGCTCTTAAAGTTTTTCAACAACGTTTCATGCTCCTCCTGTTTTTCAGACGTTTACATCCTCCTCATTTTCTTGAAACTTTTTGAAGCTTTTCATATTTTTCACATCTTTTCATGCTCTTCATGTTTTTCAACACGGTTTCATGCTCCTCCTGTTTTTCAGACCGTTTCATGCTCCTCGTATTTTTGACACTTTTTGAAGCTCTTCATATTTTTCAACACCGTTTCATGCTTGTCCTATTTTTCAGACCGTTTCATGGTCCTCATTATTTCAGACCGTTTCATGCTTCCCATATTTTTGACACCTTTTGCAGCTCTTCATATTTTTCACACCTTTTCAGGTTCTTCATGTTTTTCAACATCGTTTCATGCTCCTCCTATTTTTCAGACCTTTTCATGCTCCTCATATTTTTGACACCTTTGAAGCTCTTCATGATTTTCCAACCTTTTCAGGTTCTTCATGTTTTTCAACACCGTCTCATTCTCCTCCTATTTTTCAGACCGTTTCATGCTCCTCATATTTTTGACACCTCTTGAATCTCTTCATATTTTTCACACCTTTTCATGCTCTTCATGTTTTCATACAACGTTTCATGCTCCTCCCATTTTTCAGACCATTTCGTGCTCCTCATATATTTCAGACCGTCTCATGCTCCTCATATTTTTGACACCCTTTGAAGCTCTTCATATATTTCACACCTTTTCAGGCTCTTCATGTTTTTCAAAACCGCTTCATGCTCCTCCAATGTTTATGACCCTTTCATGCTCCTCATATTTTTAACATCTTTTGAAGCTCTTCATATTTTTCAGACCTCTTCAAGCAATTCATGTGTTCAACACCATTTTATGCTCCTCCTATTTTTCAGACCCTTTCATGCTCCTCATATTATTGACACCTTCTGAAGCTCTTCTTATTGTTCACAGCTTTTCAGGCTCTTCATGATTTTCAACACCGTTTCATGCTCCTCCTATTTTTCAGATGGTTTCAGGCTCCTCATATTTTTGACACCTTTTGAAGCTCTTCATGTTTTTCAACACTGTTTCATGCTCGTCCTATTTTTTTAGACCATTTCATGGTCCTCATATTTTTCTGACAGTTTCATGTTCCTCATATTTTTGACACCCTTTGAAGCTCTTCATATATTTCACACCTTTTCAGGCTCTTCATGTTTTTGAACACCGCTTCATACTGCTCGTATTTTTCAGACCGTTTCATGCTCCTCATATTTTTGACACGTTTTGAGGCTGTTCATATTTTTCACACTTTTTCATGCTCTTCATATTTTTGAACACCGCTTTATGCTCCTCCTATTTTTCAGATCGTTTCATGATACTCATATTTTTGACACCTTTTGAAGCTCTTCATATTTTTCACACTCTTTCAGGCTGTTTATAGTTTTCAACACCGCTGCATGATTCTCCTATTTTTCAGATCGTTTCTTGCTCCTCATATTTTTGACACTTTTTGAAGCTCTTCATATTTTTCACACCTTTTCAATCTCTTCATGTTTTTCAACACCACTTCATGCTCCTCCTATTTTCCAGACCGTTTCATGCTCTTCTAATTTTTGACACCTTTTGAAGTGCTTCATATTTTTCACACCTTTGAAGCTCTTCGTATTTTTCACACCTTTTCAGGCTCTTCATGTTTTCCAACATTACTTCATGCTCCTCCTATTTTTCAGACCTTTTCATGCTCCTCATATTTTGACACCTTCTGTAATCTTCATATACTACACACCTTTTCAGGCTCTTCATTTTTTTGAACACAATTTCATGCTCCTCCTATTTTTCAGACCGTTTCATGCTCATCTCTTTTTTGACAACTTTTGAAGCTCTTCATAGATTTCATACCTTTTGAAGATCTTCATATTTTTCACACGTTTTCGGGCTCTTCATATTTTTCAACACTGCATCAAGCTCCTCCTATTTTTCAGACCGTTTCATGCTCCTCATATTTTTGACACCTTTTGAAGCTCCTCATATTTTTCACACCTTTTGAAGCTATTCATATTTTTCACACTTTCTCAGGCTCTTCATGTTTTTCAATCCCGCTTCATGCTCCTCCTATTTTTCAGACCGTTTCATGCTCCTCATAATTTGGACACCGTTTGAAGCTCTTCATATATTTGACACCTTTGAAGCTCTTCATATTTTTCACACGTTCTCAGGCTCTTCATGTTTTTCAACCCCGCTTCATGCTCCTCCTATTTTTCAGACCGTTTCATGCTCCTCATAATTTGGACACCGTTTGAAGCTCTTCATATATTTGACACCTTTGAAGCTCTTCATATTTTTCACATTTTTGAACCTCTTCATATTTTTCACACCTTTTCAGGCTCTTCATGGTTTTGAACACCGCTTCATGCTCCTCCTATTTTTGAGACCGTTTCTTGCTCCTCATATATTTAACACCTTTTGAAGCTCTTCATATTTTTCACACTTTTTCAGGCTCTTCATGTTTTTCAACATCGCTTCATGCTTCTCCAATTTTTCAGACCGTTTCAAGCTCATGTCATTTTTGACACCTTTTGAAGCTCTTCATATTTTTCACACCTTTTCAGGCTCTTCATGTTTTTCAACACCACTTCATGCTCTTCCTATTTTCCAGACCGTTTCATGCTCTTCTAATTTTTGACACCTTTTGAAGTGCTTCATATTTTTCACACCTTTGAAGCTCTTCATATTTTTGACACGTTTTCAGGCTCTTCATGTTTTTCAACACCGCTTCATGCTCCTCCTATTTTTCAGACCGTTTCATGCTCCTCATATTTTTGACACCTTTTGAAGCTCTTCATATTTTTCACACCTTTTCATGTTTTTCAACACCACTTCATGCACCTCCTATTTTTCAGACCGTTTCTTGCTCCTCATATATTTAACACCTTTTGAAGCTCTTCATATTTTTCACTTTTTCAGGCTCTTCATGTTTTTCAACATCGCTTCATGCTCCTCCAATTTTTCAGACCGTTTCAAGCTCCTCTCATTTTTGACACCTTTTGAAGCTCTTCATATTTTTCACACATTTTGAAGCTCTTTATATTTGTTACACTTTTTTGAGCTCTTCATATTTTTCAAACTTTTCAGCCTCTTCATATTTTTGAACATCTTTTCAGGCTCTTCATTTTTTTCAACACCGCTTGATGCTCCTCCTATTTTTCAGACCATTTCATGCTCCTCAATATTTTGACACCTTTTGAAGCTTTTGATATTTTTCACACATTTTCAGGCTCTTCATGTTGTTCAACACTGCTTCATGCTCCTCCTATTTTTCAGACTGTTTCATGCTCCTCATATTTTTGACACCTTTTGAAGCTCTTCATATTTTTCACAACTTTTAAGGCTCTGCATGCTTTTCAATACTGCTTCATGCTACTCATATTTTTCAGACCGTTTCATGCTCCTCATATTTTTGACACCGTTTGAAGCTCTTCATATTTTTCACACTTTTTCAGGCTCCTCATGTTTTTCAAAACCGCTTCATGCTCCTCCTATTTTTCAGACCGTTTCATGCTCCTCATATTTTTGACACCTTTTATGGCTCTTCGTATTTTTCACAGCTTTTCAGGCTCTTCGTGTTTTTCAACACTGCTTCATGCTCCTCTATTTTTCAGACCGTTTCATGCTACTCATAATTTTCACACCTTTTGAAGCTCTTCATATTTTTCACACATTTTCAGGCTCTTCTAGTTTTTCAACACCGCTTCATTCTCCTCCTATTTTTCAGACTGTTTCATGCTCCTCATATTTATGACACCGTTTGAAGCTCTTCATATTTTTCACACGTTTTCAGGCTCTTCATGTTTTTCAACACCGCTTCTTGCTCCTCCTATTTTTCAGACAGTTTCATGCTCCTCATATTTTTCAGACTTTCTGAAGCTCTTCAGATTTTTCACACCTTTTCAGGCTCTTCATGTTTTTGAACACCGTTTTATACTCCTCATAATTTTCAGTCCGTTTCATGCTCCTCATATTTTTGACACCTTTTGAAGCTCTTCACGTTTTTCAACACCGTTTCATGCTCCTCTTAATTTTCAGACCATTTGATACTCCTCTTATTTTTCAGACCGTTTCATGCTCCTCATATTTTTGACACCTTTTGAACCTCTTCATATTTTTCACACCTTTTCAGGCTCTTCATGTTTTTCAACACCATTTCATGCTCCTCATATTTTTGATAGCTTTTTAAGCTCTTCATATTTTTCACACCTTCTCAGGCTTTTCATGTTTCTGAACACCGTTTCATGCTAATCCTATTTTTCAGACCGTTTCACGCTCCTCATATTTTTGAAACCTTTTGAAGCTCTTCATATTTTTAACACCTTTTCAGGCTCTTCAAGTAATTCAACAACGTTTCATGCTCCTCCTATTTTTCAGACCCATTCATGCTCCTGATATTTTTGACACCTTTTGAAGCTCTTCATATTTTTCACACCCTTTCAGGTTCTTCATGTTTGTCAACACCGTTTCATGCCAATCCTATTTTTCAGACGGTTTCACGCTCCTCATATTTTTGACACCGTTTGAAGCTCTTCATATTTTTATCACCTTTTCAGGCTCTTAAAGTTTTTCAACAACGTTTCATGCTCCTCCTGTTTTTCAGACGTTTACATCCTCCTCATTTTCTTGAAACTTTTTGAAGCTTTTCATATTTTTCACATCTTTTCATGCTCTTCATGTTTTTCAACACGGTTTCATGCTCCTCCTGTTTTTCAGACCGTTTCATGCTCCTCGTATTTTTGACACTTTTTGAAGCTCTTCATATTTTTCAACACCGTTTCATGCTTGTCCTATTTTTCAGACCGTTTCATGGTCCTCATTATTTCAGACCGTTTCATGCTTCCCATATTTTTGACACCTTTTGCAGCTCTTCATATTTTTCACACCTTTTCAGGTTCTTCATGTTTTTCAACATCGTTTCATGCTCCTCCTATTTTTCAGACCTTTTCATGCTCCTCATATTTTTGACACCTTTGAAGCTCTTCATGATTTTCCAACCTTTTCAGGTTCTTCATGTTTTTCAACACCGTCTCATTCTCCTCCTATTTTTCAGACCGTTTCATGCTCCTCATATTTTTGACACCTCTTGAATCTCTTCATATTTTTCACACCTTTTCATGCTCTTCATGTTTTCATACAACGTTTCATGCTCCTCCCATTTTTCAGACCATTTCGTGCTCCTCATATATTTCAGACCGTCTCATGCTCCTCATATTTTTGACACCCTTTGAAGCTCTTCATATATTTCACACCTTTTCAGGCTCTTCATGTTTTTCAAAACCGCTTCATGCTCCTCCAATGTTTATGACCCTTTCATGCTCCTCATATTTTTAACATCTTTTGAAGCTCTTCATATTTTTCAGACCTCTTCAAGCAATTCATGTGTTCAACACCATTTTATGCTCCTCCTATTTTTCAGACCCTTTCATGCTCCTCATATTATTGACACCTTCTGAAGCTCTTCTTATTGTTCACAGCTTTTCAGGCTCTTCATGATTTTCAACACCGTTTCATGCTCCTCCTATTTTTCAGATGGTTTCAGGCTCCTCATATTTTTGACACCTTTTGAAGCTCTTCATGTTTTTCAACACTGTTTCATGCTCGTCCTATTTTTTAGACCATTTCATGGTCCTCATATTTTTCTG
The DNA here is from genome assembly GCF_033118175.1 of Dama dama. Taxonomy (NCBI): domain Eukaryota; kingdom Metazoa; phylum Chordata; class Mammalia; order Artiodactyla; family Cervidae; genus Dama; species Dama dama. The sequence goes on along the minus strand of NC_083714.1, from coordinate 3,537,014 downwards.
ACAGTTTCATGTTCCTCATATTTTTGACACCCTTTGAAGCTCTTCATATATTTCACACCTTTTCAGGCTCTTCATGTTTTTGAACACCGCTTCATACTGCTCGTATTTTTCAGACCGTTTCATGCTCCTCATATTTTTGACACGTTTTGAGGCTGTTCATATTTTTCACACTTTTTCATGCTCTTCATATTTTTGAACACCGCTTTATGCTCCTCCTATTTTTCAGATCGTTTCATGATACTCATATTTTTGACACCTTTTGAAGCTCTTCATATTTTTCACACTCTTTCAGGCTGTTTATAGTTTTCAACACCGCTGCATGATTCTCCTATTTTTCAGATCGTTTCTTGCTCCTCATATTTTTGACACTTTTTGAAGCTCTTCATATTTTTCACACCTTTTCAATCTCTTCATGTTTTTCAACACCACTTCATGCTCCTCCTATTTTCCAGACCGTTTCATGCTCTTCTAATTTTTGACACCTTTTGAAGTGCTTCATATTTTTCACACCTTTGAAGCTCTTCGTATTTTTCACACCTTTTCAGGCTCTTCATGTTTTTCAACATTACTTCATGCTCCTCCTATTTTTCAGACCTTTTCATGCTCCTCATATTTTGACACCTTCTGTAATCTTCATATACTACACACCTTTTCAGGCTCTTCATTTTTTTGAACACAATTTCATGCTCCTCCTATTTTTCAGACCGTTTCATGCTCATCTCTTTTTTGACAACTTTTGAAGCTCTTCATAGATTTCATACCTTTTGAAGATCTTCATATTTTTCACACGTTTTCGGGCTCTTCATATTTTTCAACACTGCATCAAGCTCCTCCTATTTTTCAGACCGTTTCATGCTCCTCATATTTTTGACACCTTTTGAAGCTCCTCATATTTTTCACACCTTTTGAAGCTATTCATATTTTTCACACTTTCTCAGGCTCTTCATGTTTTTCAATCCCGCTTCATGCTCCTCCTATTTTTCAGACCGTTTCATGCTCCTCATAATTTGGACACCGTTTGAAGCTCTTCATATATTTGACACCTTTGAAGCTCTTCATATTTTTCACACGTTCTCAGGCTCTTCATGTTTTTCAACCCCGCTTCATGCTCCTCCTATTTTTCAGACCGTTTCATGCTCCTTATAATTTGGACACCGTTTGAAGCTCTTCATATATTTGACACCTTTGAAGCTCTTCATATTTTTCACATTTTTGAACCTCTTCATATTTTTCACACCTTTTCAGGCTCTTCATGGTTTTGAACACCGCTTCATGCTCCTCCTATTTTTGAGACCGTTTCTTGCTCCTCATATATTTAACACCTTTTGAAGCTCTTCATATTTTTCACACTTTTTCAGGCTCTTCATGTTTTTCAACATCGCTTCATGCTTCTCCAATTTTTCAGACCGTTTCAAGCTCATGTCATTTTTGACACCTTTTGAAGCTCTTCATATTTTTCACACCTTTTCAGGCTCTTCATGTTTTTCAACACCACTTCATGCTCTTCCTATTTTCCAGACCGTTTCATGCTCTTCTAATTTTTGACACCTTTTGAAGTGCTTCATATTTTTCACACCTTTGAAGCTCTTCATATTTTTGACACGTTTTCAGGCTCTTCATGTTTTTCAACACCGCTTCATGCTCCTCCTATTTTTCAGACCGTTTCATGCTCCTCATATTTTTGACACCTTTTGAAGCTCTTCATATTTTTCACACCTTTTCATGTTTTTCAACACCACTTCATGCACCTCCTATTTTTCAGACCGTTTCTTGCTCCTCATATATTTAACACCTTTTGAAGCTCTTCATATTTTTCACTTTTTCAGGCTCTTCATGTTTTTCAACATCGCTTCATGCTCCTCCAATTTTTCAGACCGTTTCAAGCTCCTCTCATTTTTGACACCTTTTGAAGCTCTTCATATTTTTCACACATTTTGAAGCTCTTTATATTTGTTACACTTTTTTGAGCTCTTCATATTTTTCAAAACTTTTCAGCCTCTTCATATTTTTGAACATCTTTTCAGGCTCTTCATTTTTTTCAACACCGCTTGATGCTCCTCCTATTTTTCAGACCATTTCATGCTCCTCAATATTTTGACACCTTTTGAAGCTTTTGATATTTTTCACACATTTTCAGGCTCTTCATGTTGTTCAACACTGCTTCATGCTCCTCCTATTTTTCAGACTGTTTCATGCTCCTCATATTTTTGACACCTTTTGAAGCTCTTCATATTTTTCACAACTTTTAAGGCTCTGCATGCTTTTCAATACTGCTTCATGCTACTCATATTTTTCAGACCGTTTCATGCTCCTCATATTTTTGACACCGTTTGAAGCTCTTCATATTTTTCACACCTTTTCAGGCTCCTCATGTTTTTCAAAACCGCTTCATGCTCCTCCTATTTTTCAGACCGTTTCATGCTCCTCATATTTTTGACACCTTTTATGGCTCTTCGTATTTTTCACAGCTTTTCAGGCTCTTCGTGTTTTTCAACACTGCTTCATGCTCCTCCTATTTTTCAGACCGTTTCATGCTACTCATAATTTTCACACCTTTTGAAGCTCTTCATATTTTTCACACATTTTCAGGCTCTTCTAGTTTTTCAACACCGCTTCATTCTCCTCCTATTTTTCAGACTGTTTCATGCTCCTCATATTTATGACACCGTTTGAAGCTCTTCATATTTTTCACACGTTTTCAGGCTCTTCATGTTTTTCAACACCGCTTCTTGCTCCTCCTATTTTTCAGACAGTTTCATGCTCCTCATATTTTTCAGACTTTCTGAAGCTCTTCAGATTTTTCACACCTTTTCAGGCTCTTCATGTTTTTGAACACCGTTTTATACTCCTCATAATTTTCAGTCCGTTTCATGCTCCTCATATTTTTGACACCTTTTGAAGCTCTTCACGTTTTTCAACACCGTTTCATGCTCCTCTTAATTTTCAGACCATTTGATACTCCTCTTATTTTTCAGACCGTTTCATGCTCCTCATATTTTTGACACCTTTTGAACCTCTTCATATTTTTCACACCTTTTCAGGCTCTTCATGTTTTTCAACACCATTTCATGCTCCTCATATTTTTGATAGCTTTTTAAGCTCTTCATATTTTTCACACCTTCTCAGGCTTTTCATGTTTCTGAACACCGTTTCATGCTAATCCTATTTTTCAGACCGTTTCACGCTCCTCATATTTTTGAAACCTTTTGAAGCTCTTCATATTTTTAACACCTTTTCAGGCTCTTCAAGTAATTCAACAACGTTTCATGCTCCTCCTATTTTTCAGACCCATTCATGCTCCTGATATTTTTGACACCTTTTGAAGCTCTTCATATTTTTCACACCCTTTCAGGTTCTTCATGTTTGTCAACACCGTTTCATGCCAATCCTATTTTTCAGACGGTTTCACGCTCCTCATATTTTTGACACCGTTTGAAGCTCTTCATATTTTTATCACCTTTTCAGGCTCTTAAAGTTTTTCAACAACGTTTCATGCTCCTCCTGTTTTTCAGACGTTTACATCCTCCTCATTTTCTTGAAACTTTTTGAAGCTTTTCATATTTTTCACATCTTTTCATGCTCTTCATGTTTTTCAACACGGTTTCATGCTCCTCCTGTTTTTCAGACCGTTTCATGCTCCTCGTATTTTTGACACTTTTTGAAGCTCTTCATATTTTTCAACACCGTTTCATGCTTGTCCTATTTTTCAGACCGTTTCATGGTCCTCATTATTTCAGACCGTTTCATGCTTCCCATATTTTTGACACCTTTTGCAGCTCTTCATATTTTTCACACCTTTTCAGGTTCTTCATGTTTTTCAACATCGTTTCATGCTCCTCCTATTTTTCAGACCTTTTCATGCTCCTCATATTTTTGACACCTTTGAAGCTCTTCATGATTTTCCAACCTTTTCAGGTTCTTCATGTTTTTCAACACCGTCTCATTCTCCTCCTATTTTTCAGACCGTTTCATGCTCCTCATATTTTTGACACCTCTTGAATCTCTTCATATTTTTCACACCTTTTCATGCTCTTCATGTTTTCATACAACGTTTCATGCTCCTCCCATTTTTCAGACCATTTCGTGCTCCTCATATATTTCAGACCGTCTCATGCTCCTCATATTTTTGACACCCTTTGAAGCTCTTCATATATTTCACACCTTTTCAGGCTCTTCATGTTTTTCAAAACCGCTTCATGCTCCTCCAATGTTTATGACCCTTTCATGCTCCTCATATTTTTAACATCTTTTGAAGCTCTTCATATTTTTCAGACCTCTTCAAGCAATTCATGTGTTCAACACCATTTTATGCTCCTCCTATTTTTCAGACCCTTTCATGCTCCTCATATTATTGACACCTTCTGAAGCTCTTCTTATTGTTCACAGCTTTTCAGGCTCTTCATGATTTTCAACACCGTTTCATGCTCCTCCTATTTTTCAGATGGTTTCAGGCTCCTCATATTTTTGACACCTTTTGAAGCTCTTCATGTTTTTCAACACTGTTTCATGCTCGTCCTATTTTTTTAGACCATTTCATGGTCCTCATATTTTTCTGACAGTTTCATGTTCCTCATATTTTTGACACCCTTTGAAGCTCTTCATATATTTCACACCTTTTCAGGCTCTTCATGTTTTTGAACACCGCTTCATACTGCTCGTATTTTTCAGACCGTTTCATGCTCCTCATATTTTTGACACGTTTTGAGGCTGTTCATATTTTTCACACTTTTTCATGCTCTTCATATTTTTGAACACCGCTTTATGCTCCTCCTATTTTTCAGATCGTTTCATGATACTCATATTTTTGACACCTTTTGAAGCTCTTCATATTTTTCACACTCTTTCAGGCTGTTTATAGTTTTCAACACCGCTGCATGATTCTCCTATTTTTCAGATCGTTTCTTGCTCCTCATATTTTTGACACTTTTTGAAGCTCTTCATATTTTTCACACCTTTTCAATCTCTTCATGTTTTTCAACACCACTTCATGCTCCTCCTATTTTCCAGACCGTTTCATGCTCTTCTAATTTTTGACACCTTTTGAAGTGCTTCATATTTTTCACACCTTTGAAGCTCTTCGTATTTTTCACACCTTTTCAGGCTCTTCATGTTTTTCAACATTACTTCATGCTCCTCCTATTTTTCAGACCTTTTCATGCTCCTCATATTTTGACACCTTCTGTAATCTTCATATACTACACACCTTTTCAGGCTCTTCATTTTTTTGAACACAATTTCATGCTCCTCCTATTTTTCAGACCGTTTCATGCTCATCTCTTTTTTGACAACTTTTGAAGCTCTTCATAGATTTCATACCTTTTGAAGATCTTCATATTTTTCACACGTTTTCGGGCTCTTCATATTTTTCAACACTGCATCAAGCTCCTCCTATTTTTCAGACCGTTTCATGCTCCTCATATTTTTGACACCTTTTGAAGCTCCTCATATTTTTCACACCTTTTGAAGCTATTCATATTTTTCACACTTTCTCAGGCTCTTCATGTTTTTCAATCCCGCTTCATGCTCCTCCTATTTTTCAGACCGTTTCATGCTCCTCATAATTTGGACACCGTTTGAAGCTCTTCATATATTTGACACCTTTGAAGCTCTTCATATTTTTCACACGTTCTCAGGCTCTTCATGTTTTTCAACCCCGCTTCATGCTCCTCCTATTTTTCAGACCGTTTCATGCTCCTCATAATTTGGACACCGTTTGAAGCTCTTCATATATTTGACACCTTTGAAGCTCTTCATATTTTTCACATTTTTGAACCTCTTCATATTTTTCACACCTTTTCAGGCTCTTCATGGTTTTGAACACCGCTTCATGCTCCTCCTATTTTTGAGACCGTTTCTTGCTCCTCATATATTTAACACCTTTTGAAGCTCTTCATATTTTTCACACTTTTTCAGGCTCTTCATGTTTTTCAACATCGCTTCATGCTTCTCCAATTTTTCAGACCGTTTCAAGCTCATGTCATTTTTGACACCTTTTGAAGCTCTTCATATTTTTCACACCTTTTCAGGCTCTTCATGTTTTTCAACACCACTTCATGCTCTTCCTATTTTCCAGACCGTTTCATGCTCTTCTAATTTTTGACACCTTTTGAAGTGCTTCATATTTTTCACACCTTTGAAGCTCTTCATATTTTTGACACGTTTTCAGGCTCTTCATGTTTTTCAACACCGCTTCATGCTCCTCCTATTTTTCAGACCGTTTCATGCTCCTCATATTTTTGACACCTTTTGAAGCTCTTCATATTTTTCACACCTTTTCATGTTTTTCAACACCACTTCATGCACCTCCTATTTTTCAGACCGTTTCTTGCTCCTCATATATTTAACACCTTTTGAAGCTCTTCATATTTTTCACTTTTTCAGGCTCTTCATGTTTTTCAACATCGCTTCATGCTCCTCCAATTTTTCAGACCGTTTCAAGCTCCTCTCATTTTTGACACCTTTTGAAGCTCTTCATATTTTTCACACATTTTGAAGCTCTTTATATTTGTTACACTTTTTTGAGCTCTTCATATTTTTCAAAACTTTTCAGCCTCTTCATATTTTTGAACATCTTTTCAGGCTCTTCATTTTTTTCAACACCGCTTGATGCTCCTCCTATTTTTCAGACCATTTCATGCTCCTCAATATTTTGACACCTTTTGAAGCTTTTGATATTTTTCACACATTTTCAGGCTCTTCATGTTGTTCAACACTGCTTCATGCTCCTCCTATTTTTCAGACTGTTTCATGCTCCTCATATTTTTGACACCTTTTGAAGCTCTTCATATTTTTCACAACTTTTAAGGCTCTGCATGCTTTTCAATACTGCTTCATGCTACTCATATTTTTCAGACCGTTTCATGCTCCTCATATTTTTGACACCGTTTGAAGCTCTTCATATTTTTCACACCTTTTCAGGCTCCTCATGTTTTTCAAAACCGCTTCATGCTCCTCCTATTTTTCAGACCGTTTCATGCTCCTCATATTTTTGACACCTTTTATGGCTCTTCGTATTTTTCACAGCTTTTCAGGCTCTTCGTGTTTTTCAACACTGCTTCATGCTCCTCCTATTTTTCAGACCGTTTCATGCTACTCATAATTTTCACACCTTTTGAAGCTCTTCATATTTTTCACACATTTTCAGGCTCTTCTAGTTTTTCAACACCGCTTCATTCTCCTCCTATTTTTCAGACTGTTTCATGCTCCTCATATTTATGACACCGTTTGAAGCTCTTCATATTTTTCACACGTTTTCAGGCTCTTCATGTTTTTCAACACCGCTTCTTGCTCCTCCTATTTTTCAGACAGTTTCATGCTCCTCATATTTTTCAGACTTTCTGAAGCTCTTCAGATTTTTCACACCTTTTCAGGCTCTTCATGTTTTTGAACACCGTTTTATACTCCTCATAATTTTCAGTCCGTTTCATGCTCCTCATATTTTTGACACCTTTTGAAGCTCTTCACGTTTTTCAACACCGTTTCATGCTCCTCTTAATTTTCAGACCATTTGATACTCCTCTTATTTTTCAGACCGTTTCATGCTCCTCATATTTTTGACACCTTTTGAACCTCTTCATATTTTTCACACCTTTTCAGGCTCTTCATGTTTTTCAACACCATTTCATGCTCCTCATATTTTTGATAGCTTTTTAAGCTCTTCATATTTTTCACACCTTCTCAGGCTTTTCATGTTTCTGAACACCGTTTCATGCTAATCCTATTTTTCAGACCGTTTCACGCTCCTCATATTTTTGAAACCTTTTGAAGCTCTTCATATTTTTAACACCTTTTCAGGCTCTTCAAGTAATTCAACAACGTTTCATGCTCCTCCTATTTTTCAGACCCATTCATGCTCCTGATATTTTTGACACCTTTTGAAGCTCTTCATATTTTTCACACCCTTTCAGGTTCTTCATGTTTGTCAACACCGTTTCATGCCAATCCTATTTTTCAGACGGTTTCACGCTCCTCATATTTTTGACACCGTTTGAAGCTCTTCATATTTTTATCACCTTTTCAGGCTCTTAAAGTTTTTCAACAACGTTTCATGCTCCTCCTGTTTTTCAGACGTTTACATCCTCCTCATTTTCTTGAAACTTTTTGAAGCTTTTCATATTTTTCACATCTTTTCATGCTCTTCATGTTTTTCAACACGGTTTCATGCTCCTCCTGTTTTTCAGACCGTTTCATGCTCCTCGTATTTTTGACACTTTTTGAAGCTCTTCATATTTTTCAACACCGTTTCATGCTTGTCCTATTTTTCAGACCGTTTCATGGTCCTCATTATTTCAGACCGTTTCATGCTTCCCATATTTTTGACACCTTTTGCAGCTCTTCATATTTTTCACACCTTTTCAGGTTCTTCATGTTTTTCAACATCGTTTCATGCTCCTCCTATTTTTCAGACCTTTTCATGCTCCTCATATTTTTGACACCTTTGAAGCTCTTCATGATTTTCCAACCTTTTCAGGTTCTTCATGTTTTTCAACACCGTCTCATTCTCCTCCTATTTTTCAGACCGTTTCATGCTCCTCATATTTTTGACACCTCTTGAATCTCTTCATATTTTTCACACCTTTTCATGCTCTTCATGTTTTCATACAACGTTTCATGCTCCTCCCATTTTTCAGACCATTTCGTGCTCCTCATATATTTCAGACCGTCTCATGCTCCTCATATTTTTGACACCCTTTGAAGCTCTTCATATATTTCACACCTTTTCAGGCTCTTCATGTTTTTCAAAACCGCTTCATGCTCCTCCAATGTTTATGACCCTTTCATGCTCCTCATATTTTTAACATCTTTTGAAGCTCTTCATATTTTTCAGACCTCTTCAAGCAATTCATGTGTTCAACACCATTTTATGCTCCTCCTATTTTTCAGACCCTTTCATGCTCCTCATATTATTGACACCTTCTGAAGCTCTTCTTATTGTTCACAGCTTTTCAGGCTCTTCATGATTTTCAACACCGTTTCATGCTCCTCCTATTTTTCAGATGGTTTCAGGCTCCTCATATTTTTGACACCTTTTGAAGCTCTTCATGTTTTTCAACACTGTTTCATGCTCGTCCTATTTTTTTAGACCATTTCATGGTCCTCATATTTTTCTGACAGTTTCATGTTCCTCATATTTTTGACACCCTTTGAAGCTCTTCATATATTTCACACCTTTTCAGGCTCTTCATGTTTTTGAACACCGCTTCATACTGCTCGTATTTTTCAGACCGTTTCATGCTCCTCATATTTTTGACACGTTTTGAGGCTGTTCATATTTTTCACACTTTTTCATGCTCTTCATATTTTTGAACACCGCTTTATGCTCCTCCTATTTTTCAGATCGTTTCATGATACTCATATTTTTGACACCTTTTGAAGCTCTTCATATTTTTCACACTCTTTCAGGCTGTTTATAGTTTTCAACACCGCTGCATGATTCTCCTATTTTTCAGATCGTTTCTTGCTCCTCATATTTTTGACACTTTTTGAAGCTCTTCATATTTTTCACACCTTTTCAATCTCTTCATGTTTTTCAACACCACTTCATGCTCCTCCTATTTTCCAGACCGTTTCATGCTCTTCTAATTTTTGACACCTTTTGAAGTGCTTCATATTTTTCACACCTTTGAAGCTCTTCGTATTTTTCACACCTTTTCAGGCTCTTCATGTTTTTCAACATTACTTCATGCTCCTCCTATTTTTCAGACCTTTTCATGCTCCTCATATTTTGACACCTTCTGTAATCTTCATATACTACACACCTTTTCAGGCTCTTCATTTTTTTGAACACAATTTCATGCTCCTCCTATTTTTCAGACCGTTTCATGCTCATCTCTTTTTTGACAACTTTTGAAGCTCTTCATAGATTTCATACCTTTTGAAGATCTTCATATTTTTCACACGTTTTCGGGCTCTTCATATTTTTCAACACTGCATCAAGCTCCTCCTATTTTTCAGACCGTTTCATGCTCCTCATATTTTTGACACCTTTTGAAGCTCCTCATATTTTTCACACCTTTTGAAGCTATTCATATTTTTCACACTTTCTCAGGCTCTTCATGTTTTTCAATCCCGCTTCATGCTCCTCCTATTTTTCAGACCGTTTCATGCTCCTCATAATTTGGACACCGTTTGAAGCTCTTCATATATTTGACACCTTTGAAGCTCTTCATATTTTTCACACGTTCTCAGGCTCTTCATGTTTTTCAACCCCGCTTCATGCTCCTCCTATTTTTCAGACCGTTTCATGCTCCTCATAATTTGGACACCGTTTGAAGCTCTTCATATATTTGACACCTTTGAAGCTCTTCATATTTTTCACATTTTTGAACCTCTTCATATTTTTCACACCTTTTCAGGCTCTTCATGGTTTTGAACACCGCTTCATGCTCCTCCTATTTTTGAGACCGTTTCTTGCTCCTCATATATTTAACACCTTTTGAAGCTCTTCATATTTTTCACACTTTTTCAGGCTCTTCATGTTTTTCAACATCGCTTCATGCTTCTCCAATTTTTCAGACCGTTTCAAGCTCATGTCATTTTTGACACCTTTTGAAGCTCTTCATATTTTTCACACCTTTTCAGGCTCTTCATGTTTTTCAACACCACTTCATGCTCTTCCTATTTTCCAGACCGTTTCATGCTCTTCTAATTTTTGACACCTTTTGAAGTGCTTCATATTTTTCACACCTTTGAAGCTCTTCATATTTTTGACACGTTTTCAGGCTCTTCATGTTTTTCAACACCGCTTCATGCTCCTCCTATTTTTCAGACCGTTTCATGCTCCTCATATTTTTGACACCTTTTGAAGCTCTTCATATTTTTCACACCTTTTCATGTTTTTCAACACCACTTCATGCACCTCCTATTTTTCAGACCGTTTCTTGCTCCTCATATATTTAACACCTTTTGAAGCTCTTCATATTTTTCACACCTTTTCAGGCTCTTCATGTTTTTCAACACCGCTTCAGGCTCCTCCTATTTTCAGACCGTTTCATGCTCCTCTCATTTTTGACACCTTTTGAAGCTCTTCATATTTTTCACACATTTTGAAGCTCTTTATATTTGTTACACTTTTTTGAGCTCTTCATATTTTTCAAAACTTTTCAGCCTCTTCATATTTTTGAACATCTTTTCAGGCTCTTCATTTTTTTCAACACCGCTTGATGCTCCTCCTATTTTTCAGACCATTTCATGCTCCTCAATATTTTGACACCTTTTGAAGCTTTTGATATTTTTCACACATTTTCAGGCTCTTCATGTTGTTCAACACTGCTTCATGCTCCTCCTATTTTTCAGACTGTTTCATGCTCCTCATATTTTTGACACCTTTTGAAGCTCTTCATATTTTTCACAACTTTTAAGGCTCTGCATGCTTTTCAATACTGCTTCATGCTACTCATATTTTTCAGACCGTTTCATGCTCCTCATATTTTTGACACCGTTTGAAGCTCTTCATATTTTTCACACCTTTTCAGGCTCCTCATGTTTTTCAAAACCGCTTCATGCTCCTCCTATTTTTCAGACCGTTTCATGCTCCTCATATTTTTGACACCTTTTATGGCTCTTCGTATTTTTCACAGCTTTTCAGGCTCTTCGTGTTTTTCAACACTGCTTCATGCTCCTCCTATTTTTCAGACCGTTTCATGCTACTCATAATTTTCACACCTTTTGAAGCTCTTCATATTTTTCACACATTTTCAGGCTCTTCTACTTTTTCAACACCGCTTCATTCTCCTCCTATTTTTCAGACTGTTTCATGCTCCTCATATTTATGACACCGTTTGAAGCTCTTCATATTTTTCACACCTTTTCAGGCTCTTCATGTTTTTCAACACCACTTCATGCTCTTCCTATTTTCCAGACCGTTTCATGCTCTTCTAATTTTTGACACCTTTTGAAGTGCTTCATATTTTTCACACCTTTGAAGCTCTTCATATTTTTGACACGTTTTCAGGCTCTTCATGTTTTTCAACACCGCTTCATGCTCCTCCTATTTTTCAGACCGTTTCATGCTCCTCATATTTTTGACACCTTTTGAAGCTCTTCATATTTTTCACACCTTTTCATGTTTTTCAACACCACTTCATGCACCTCCTATTTTTCAGACCGTTTCTTGCTCCTCATATATTTAACACCTTTTGAAGCTCTTCATATTTTTCACTTTTTCAGGCTCTTCATGTTTTTCAACATCGCTTCATGCTCCTCCAATTTTTCAGACCGTTTCAAGCTCCTCTCATTTTTGACACCTTTTGAAGCTCTTCATATTTTTCACACATTTTGAAGCTCTTTATATTTGTTACACTTTTTTGAGCTCTTCATATTTTTCAAACTTTTCAGCCTCTTCATATTTTTGAACATCTTTTCAGGCTCTTCATTTTTTTCAACACCGCTTGATGCTCCTCCTATTTTTCAGACCATTTCATGCTCCTCAATATTTTGACACCTTTTGAAGCTTTTGATATTTTTCACACATTTTCAGGCTCTTCATGTTGTTCAACACTGCTTCATGCTCCTCCTATTTTTCAGACTGTTTCATGCTCCTCATATTTTTGACACCTTTTGAAGCTCTTCATATTTTTCACAACTTTTAAGGCTCTGCATGCTTTTCAATACTGCTTCATGCTACTCATATTTTTCAGACCGTTTCATGCTCCTCATATTTTTGACACCGTTTGAAGCTCTTCATATTTTTCACACTTTTTCAGGCTCCTCATGTTTTTCAAAACCGCTTCATGCTCCTCCTATTTTTCAGACCGTTTCATGCTCCTCATATTTTTGACACCTTTTATGGCTCTTCGTATTTTTCACAGCTTTTCAGGCTCTTCGTGTTTTTCAACACTGCTTCATGCTCCTCCTATTTTTCAGACCGTTTCATGCTACTCATAATTTTCACACCTTTTGAAGCTCTTCATATTTTTCACACATTTTCAGGCTCTTCTAGTTTTTCAACACCGCTTCATTCTCCTCCTATTTTTCAGACTGTTTCATGCTCCTCATATTTATGACACCGTTTGAAGCTCTTCATATTTTTCACACGTTTTCAGGCTCTTCATGTTTTTCAACACCGCTTCTTGCTCCTCCTATTTTTCAGACAGTTTCATGCTCCTCATATTTTTCAGACTTTCTGAAGCTCTTCAGATTTTTCACACCTTTTCAGGCTCTTCATGTTTTTGAACACCGTTTTATACTCCTCATAATTTTCAGTCCGTTTCATGCTCCTCATATTTTTGACACCTTTTGAAGCTCTTCACGTTTTTCAACACCGTTTCATGCTCCTCTTAATTTTCAGACCATTTGATACTCCTCTTATTTTTCAGACCGTTTCATGCTCCTCATATTTTTGACACCTTTTGAACCTCTTCATATTTTTCACACCTTTTCAGGCTCTTCATGTTTTTCAACACCATTTCATGCTCCTCATATTTTTGATAGCTTTTTAAGCTCTTCATATTTTTCACACCTTCTCAGGCTTTTCATGTTTCTGAACACCGTTTCATGCTAATCCTATTTTTCAGACCGTTTCACGCTCCTCATATTTTTGAAACCTTTTGAAGCTCTTCATATTTTTAACACCTTTTCAGGCTCTTCAAGTAATTCAACAACGTTTCATGCTCCTCCTATTTTTCAGACCCATTCATGCTCCTGATATTTTTGACACCTTTTGAAGCTCTTCATATTTTTCACACCCTTTCAGGTTCTTCATGTTTGTCAACACCGTTTCATGCCAATCCTATTTTTCAGACGGTTTCACGCTCCTCATATTTTTGACACCGTTTGAAGCTCTTCATATTTTTATCACCTTTTCAGGCTCTTAAAGTTTTTCAACAACGTTTCATGCTCCTCCTGTTTTTCAGACGTTTACATCCTCCTCATTTTCTTGAAACTTTTTGAAGCTTTTCATATTTTTCACATCTTTTCATGCTCTTCATGTTTTTCAACACGGTTTCATGCTCCTCCTGTTTTTCAGACCGTTTCATGCTCCTCGTATTTTTGACACTTTTTGAAGCTCTTCATATTTTTCAACACCGTTTCATGCTTGTCCTATTTTTCAGACCGTTTCATGGTCCTCATTATTTCAGACCGTTTCATGCTTCCCATATTTTTGACACCTTTTGCAGCTCTTCATATTTTTCACACCTTTTCAGGTTCTTCATGTTTTTCAACATCGTTTCATGCTCCTCCTATTTTTCAGACCTTTTCATGCTCCTCATATTTTTGACACCTTTGAAGCTCTTCATGATTTTCCAACCTTTTCAGGTTCTTCATGTTTTTCAACACCGTCTCATTCTCCTCCTATTTTTCAGACCGTTTCATGCTCCTCATATTTTTGACACCTCTTGAATCTCTTCATATTTTTCACACCTTTTCATGCTCTTCATGTTTTCATACAACGTTTCATGCTCCTCCCATTTTTCAGACCATTTCGTGCTCCTCATATTTTTCAGACCGTCTCATGCTCCTCATATTTTTGACACCCTTTGAAGCTCTTCATATATTTCACACCTTTTCAGGCTCTTCATGTTTTTCAAAACCGCTTCATGCTCCTCCAATGTTTATGACCCTTTCATGCTCCTCATATTTTTAACATCTTTTGAAGCTCTTCATATTTTTCAGACCTCTTCAAGCAATTCATGTGTTCAACACCATTTTATGCTCCTCCTATTTTTCAGACCCTTTCATGCTCCTCATATTATTGACACCTTCTGAAGCTCTTCTTATTGTTCACAGCTTTTCAGGCTCTTCATGATTTTCAACACCGTTTCATGCTCCTCCTATTTTTCAGATGGTTTCAGGCTCCTCATATTTTTGACACCTTTTGAAGCTCTTCATGTTTTTCAACACTGTTTCATGCTCGTCCTATTTTTTAGACCATTTCATGGTCCTCATATTTTTCTGACAGTTTCATGTTCCTCATATTTTTGACACCCTTTGAAGCTCTTCATATATTTCACACCTTTTCAGGCTCTTCATGTTTTTGAACACCGCTTCATACTGCTCGTATTTTTCAGACCGTTTCATGCTCCTCATATTTTTGACACGTTTTGAGGCTGTTCATATTTTTCACACTTTTTCATGCTCTTCATATTTTTGAACACCGCTTTATGCTCCTCCTATTTTTCAGATCGTTTCATGATACTCATATTTTTGACACCTTTTGAAGCTCTTCATATTTTTCACACTCTTTCAGGCTGTTTATAGTTTTCAACACCGCTGCATGATTCTCCTATTTTTCAGATCGTTTCTTGCTCCTCATATTTTTGACACTTTTTGAAGCTCTTCATATTTTTCACACCTTTTCAATCTCTTCATGTTTTTCAACACCACTTCATGCTCCTCCTATTTTCCAGACCGTTTCATGCTCTTCTAATTTTTGACACCTTTTGAAGTGCTTCATATTTTTCACACCTTTGAAGCTCTTCGTATTTTTCACACCTTTTCAGGCTCTTCATGTTTTTCAACATTACTTCATGCTCCTCCTATTTTTCAGACCTTTTCATGCTCCTCATATTTTGACACCTTCTGTAATCTTCATATACTACACACCTTTTCAGGCTCTTCATTTTTTTGAACACAATTTCATGCTCCTCCTATTTTTCAGACCGTTTCATGCTCATCTCTTTTTTGACAACTTTTGAAGCTCTTCATAGATTTCATACCTTTTGAAGATCTTCATATTTTTCACACGTTTTCGGGCTCTTCATATTTTTCAACACTGCATCAAGCTCCTCCTATTTTTCAGACCGTTTCATGCTCCTCATATTTTTGACACCTTTTGAAGCTCCTCATATTTTTCACACCTTTTGAAGCTATTCATATTTTTCACACTTTCTCAGGCTCTTCATGTTTTTCAATCCCGCTTCATGCTCCTCCTATTTTTCAGACCGTTTCATGCTCCTCATAATTTGGACACCGTTTGAAGCTCTTCATATATTTGACACCTTTGAAGCTCTTCATATTTTTCACACGTTCTCAGGCTCTTCATGTTTTTCAACCCCGCTTCATGCTCCTCCTATTTTTCAGACCGTTTCATGCTCCTCATAATTTGGACATCGTTTGAAGCTCTTCATATATTTGACACCTTTGAAGCTCTTCATATTTTTCACATTTTTG
The DNA here is from genome assembly GCF_033118175.1 of Dama dama. Lineage (NCBI taxonomy): Eukaryota > Metazoa > Chordata > Mammalia > Artiodactyla > Cervidae > Dama > Dama dama. Next base: position 3,520,904 of record NC_083714.1, on the reverse strand, counting down.
AACCTCTTCATATTTTTCACACCTTTTCAGGCTCTTCATGGTTTTGAACACCGCTTCATGCTCCTCCTATTTTTGAGACCGTTTCTTGCTCCTCATATATTTAACACCTTTTGAAGCTCTTCATATTTTTCACACTTTTTCAGGCTCTTCATGTTTTTCAACATCGCTTCATGCTTCTCCAATTTTTCAGACCGTTTCAAGCTCATGTCATTTTTGACACCTTTTGAAGCTCTTCATATTGTTCACACCTTTTCAGGCTCTTCATGTTTTTCAACACCACTTCATGCTCTTCCTATTTTCCAGACCGTTTCATGCTCTTCTAATTTTTGACACCTTTTGAAGTGCTTCATATTTTTCACACCTTTGAAGCTCTTCATATTTTTGACACGTTTTCAGGCTCTTCATGTTTTTCAACACCGCTTCATGCTCCTCCTATTTTTCAGACCGTTTCATGCTCCTCATATTTTTGACACCTTTTGAAGCTCTTCATATTTTTCACACCTTTTCATGTTTTTCAACACCACTTCATGCACCTCCTATTTTTCAGACCGTTTCTTGCTCCTCATATATTTAACACCTTTTGAAGCTCTTCATATTTTTCACTTTTTCAGGCTCTTCATGTTTTTTAACATCGCTTCATGCTCCTCCAATTTTTCAGACCGTTTCAAGCTCATGTCATTTTTGACACCTTTTGAAGCTCTTCATATTTTTCACACCTTTTCAGGCTCTTCATGTTTTTCAACACCACTTCGTGCACCTCCTATTTTTCAGATCGTTTCATGCTCCTCATATTTTTGACACATTTTCAAGCTCCTCATATATTTCACACCTTTTCAGGCTCTTCATCATATTCAACACCACTTCATGCTCCTCCTATTTTCCAGACCGTTTCATTGTCCTCATATTTTTGACACCTTTAGAAGCTCTTCATATTTTTCACACCTTTTCAGGCTCTTCATGTTTTTCAACACGGCTTCATGCTCCTCCTATTTTTCAGATAGTTTCATTTCTCTCATGTATTTCACACCTTTTGAAGCTCGTCATATTTTCACACCTTTTCAGGCTCTTCATGTTTTTGAACACCACTTCATCCTCCTCCTATTTTTCAGACAGTTTCATGCTCCTCATGTATTTCACACCTTTTGCAGCTCTTCATATTTTTCACACGTTCTCAGCCTCTTCATGTTTTTGAACACCGCTTAATGCTCCTCCTATTTTTCAGACCGTTTCATGCTCCTCATATTTTTCACACCTTTTGATGCTCTTCATATTTTTCACACCTTTTCAGGCTATTGATGTTTTGGAACACCGTTTCATGCTCCTCCTATTTTTCAGACCTTTTCATGCTCCTCATATTTTTGACACCTTTTGAAGCTCTTCATATTTTTCACACCTTTTCAGGCTGTTCATGTTTTGGAACACCGTTTCATGCTCCTCCTATTTTTCAGACCGTTTCATGCTCCTCATATCTTTGACACCTTTTGAAGCTCTATATTTTTCACACCTTTTCAGGATCTTCATGTTTTTGAACACCGGTTGATGCTCCTCCTATTTTTCAGACCGTTTCATGCTTCTCATATTTTTTTCAGGTTTTGAAGCTCTTCATATTTTGCACACCTTTTCAGGCTCTTCATATTTTTCAACACTGTTTCATGCTTCTCGTATTTTTCAGACCGTTTCATCCTCCTCATAATTTTGACACCTTTTGAAGCTCTTCATATATTTCTCAGTTTTTCAGGCTCTTCATGATTTTGAACACCGCTTCATGTCCCTCCTATTTTTCCTACCGTTTCTTGCTCCTTATATTTTTGACACCTTTTGAAGCTCCTCATATTTTTCACACCTTTTGAAGCTCTTCATATTTTTCACACCTTTTCAGGCTCTTCATGTTTTTGAACACCGCTTCATGCTCCTCCTATTTTTCAGACCGTTTCATACTCCTCATGAATTTCACACCTTTTGAACCTCTTCATATTTGTCACACCTTTTCAGGCTCTTCATGTTTTTGAACACCGTTTCATACTGCTCATATTTTTCAGACCGTTTCATGCTCCTCATATTTTTGACACGTTTTGAGGCTGTTCATATTTTTCACACCTTTTCAGGCTCTTCATATTTTTGAACACCGCTTTATGCTCCTCCTATTTTTCAGATCGTTTCATGATACTCATATTTTTGACACCTTTTGAAGCTCTTCATATTTTTCACAGTTTTTCAGGCTGTTTATAGTTTTCAACACCGCTGCATGATTCTCCTATTTTTCAGACCGTTTCTTGCTCCTCATATTTTTGACACTTTTTGAAGCTCTTCATATTTTTCACACCTTTTCAGTCTCTTCATGTTTTTCAACACCACTTCATGCTCCTCCTATTTTCCAGACCGTTTCATGCTTTTCTAATTTTTGACACCTTTTGAAGTGCTTCATATTTTTCACACCTTTGAAGCTCTTCATATTTTTGACACGTTTTCAGGCTCTTCATGTTTTTCAACACCGCTTCATGCTCCTCCTATTTTCCAGACCGTTTCATGCTTTTCTAATTTTTGACACCTTTTGAAGCTCCTCATATTTTTCACACCTTTTGAAGCTCTTCATATTTTTCACACGTTCTCAAGCTCTTCATGTTTTTCAATCCCGATTCATGCTCCTCCTATTTTTCACACCGTTTCATGCTCCTCATAATTTGGACACCGTTTGAAGCTCTTCATATATTTGACACCTTTGAAGCTCTTCATATTTTTCACATGTTCTCAGGCTCTTCATGTTTTTCAACCCCGCTTCATGCTCCTCCTATTTTTCAGACCGTTTCATGCTCCTCATAATTTGGACACCGTTTGAAGCTCTTCATATATTTGACACCTTTGAAGCTCTTCATATTTTTCACATTTTTGAACCTCTTCATATTTTTCACACCTTTTCAGGCTCTTCATGGTTTTGAACACCGCTTCATGCTCCTCCTATTTTTGAGACCGTTTCTTGCTCCTCATATATTTAACACCTTTTGAAGCTATTCATATTTTTCACACCTTTGCAGGCTCTTCATGTTTCTCAACACCACTTCGTGCACCTCCTATTTTTCAGATCGTTTCATGCTCCTCATATTTTTGACACATTTTCATGCTCCTCATATATTTCACACCTTTTCAGGCTCTTCATCATATTCAACACCACTTCATGCTCCTCCTATTTTCCAGACCGTTTCATTGTCCTCATATTTTTGACACCTTTAGAAGCTCTTCATATTTTTCACATCTTTTCAGGCTCTTCATGTTTTTCAACACGGCTTCATGCTCCTCCTATTTTTCAGATAGTTTCATTTCTCTCATGTATTTCACACCTTTTGAAGCTCTGCATATTTTCACACCTTTTCAGGCTCTTCATGTTTTTGAACACCACTTCATCCTCCTCCTATTTTTCAGACAGTTTCATGCTCCTCATGTATTTCACACCTTTTGCAGCTCTTCATATTTTTCACACGTTCTCAGGCTCTTCATGTTTTTGAACACTGCTTCATGCTCCTCCTATTTTTCAGACCGTTTCATGCTCCTCATATTTTTCACACCTTTTGATGCTCTTCATATTTTTCACACCTTTTCAGGCTATTCATGTTTTGGAACACCGTTTCATGCTCCTCCTATTTTTCAGACCTTTTCATGCTCCTCATATTTTTGACACCTTTTGAATCTCTACATATTTTTCACAACTTTTCAGGCTGTTCATGTTTTCGAACACCGTTTCATGCTCCTCCTATTTTTCAGACCGTTTCATGCTCCTCATATCTTTGACACCTTTTGAAGCTCTATATTTTTCACACCTTTTCAGGATCTTCATGTTTTTGAACACCGCTTCATGCTACTCCTATTTTTCAGACCGATTCATGCTCCTCATAATTTTGACACCTTTTGAAGGTCTTCATATTTTCAACAGCTTTTCAGGCTCTTCTTATTTTTGAACACCGTTTGATTCTCCTCCTATTTTTCAGACCGTTTCATGCTCCTCATGTATTTCAGACCGTTTGAAGCTCTTCATATTTTTCAAACCTTTTCAGGCTCTTCATGTTTTTGAACATCGCTTCATGCTCCTCCTATTTTTCACACTTTTTGAAGCTCTTCATATTTTTCACACCTTTTCAGGCTCTTCATGTTTTTCAACACCGCTTCATGCTCCTCCTATTTTTCAGAACGTTTAATGTTCCTCATGTATTTCACACCTTTTGAAGCTCTTCATATTTTTCACACATTTTCAGGCTCTTCTTTTTTTTCAACACCACTTCATGCTCCTTCTATTTTTCATACCATTTCATGCTCCTTTCATTTTTCACACCTTTTGAAGCTCTTCATATTTTTCACACGTTCTCAGGCTCTTCATGTTTTTCAACCCCGCTTCATGCTCCTCCTATTTTTCAGACCGTTTCATGCTCCTCATAATTTTAACACCTTTGAAGCTCTTCATATTTTTCAAACCTTTTCAGGCTCTTCATGTTTTTCAACACCACTTCATGCACCTCCTATATTTCAGACCGTTTCATGCTCCTCATATTTTTGACACCTTTTCAAGCTCCTCATATATTTCACACCTTTTCAGGCTCTTCATGTTTATCAACACCACTTCATGCTCCTCCTATTTTTCAGACCGTTTCATGTTCATCTCATTTTTGACACCTTTTGAAGATCTTCATATTTTTCACACCTTTTGCAGCTCTTCATATTTTTCACACGTTCTCAGCCTCTTCATGTTTTTGAACACCGCTTCATGCTCCTCCTATTTTTCACACCGTTTCATGCTCCTCATATTTTTCACACCTTTTGATGCTCTTCATATTTTTCACACCTTTTCAGGCTATTGATGTTTTGGAACACCGTTTCATGCTCCTCCTATTTTTCAGACCTTTTCATGCTCCTCATATTTTTGACACCTTTTGAAGCTCTTCATATTTTTCACACCTTTTCAGGCTGTTCATGTTTTGGAACACCGTTTCATGCTCCTCCTATTTTTCAGACCGTTTCATGCTCCTCATATCTTTGACACCTTTTGAAGCTCTATATTTTTCACACCTTTTCAGGATCTTCATGTTTTTGAACACCGGTTGATGCTCCTCCTATTTTTCAGACCGTTTCATGCTTCTCATATTTTTTTCAGGTTTTGAAGCTCTTCATATTTTGCACACCTTTTCAGGCTCTTCATATTTTTCAACACTGTTTCATGCTTCTCGTATTTTTCAGACCGTTTCATCCTCCTCATAATTTTGACACCTTTTGAAGCTCTTCATATATTTCTCAGTTTTTCAGGCTCTTCATGATTTTGAACACCGCTTCATGCTCCTCCTATTTTTCAGACCGTTTCATGCTCCTCATATTTTTGACACGTTTTGAGGCTGTTCATATTTTTCACACCTTTTCAGGCTCTTCATATTTTTGAACACCGCTTTATGCTCCTCCTATTTTTCAGATCGTTTCATGATACTCATATATTTGACACCTTTTGAAGCTCTTCATATTTTTCACAGTTTTTCAGGCTGTTTATAGTTTTCAACACCGCTGCATGATTCTCCTATTTTTCAGACCGTTTCTTGCTCCTCATATTTTTGACACTTTTTGAAGCTCTTCATATTTTTCACACCTTTTCAGTCTCTTCATGTTTTTCAACACCACTTCATGCTCCTCCTATTTTCCAGACCGTTTCATGCTTTTCTAATTTTTGACACCTTTTGAAGTGCTTCATATTTTTCACACCTTTGAAGCTCTTCATATTTTTGACACGTTTTCAGGCTCTTCATGTTTTTCAACACCGCTTCATGCTCCTCCTATTTTCCAGACCGTTTCATGCTTTTCTAATTTTTGACACCTTTTGAAGCTCCTCATATTTTTCACACCTTTTGAAGCTCTTCATATTTTTCACACGTTCTCAGGCTCTTCATGTTTTTCAATCCCGATTCATGCTCCTCCTATTTTTCACACCGTTTCATGCTCCTCATAATTTGGACACCGTTTGAAGCTCTTCATATATTTGACACCTTTGAAGCTCTTCATATTTTTCACATGTTCTCAGGCTCTTCATGTTTTTCAACCCCGCTTCATGCTCCTCCTATTTTTCAGACCGTTTCATGCTCCTCATAATTTGGACACCGTTTGAAGCTCTTCATATATTTGACACCTTTGAAGCTCTTCATATTTTTCACATTTTTGAACCTCTTCATATTTTTCACACCTTTTCAGGCTCTTCATGGTTTTGAACACCGCTTCATGCTCCTCCTATTTTTGAGACCGTTTCTTGCTCCTCATATATTTAACACCTTTTGAAGCTATTCATATTTTTCACACCTTTGCAGGCTCTTCATGTTTCTCAACACCACTTCGTGCACCTCCTATTTTTCAGATCGTTTCATGCTCCTCATATTTTTGACACATTTTCATGCTCCTCATATATTTCACACCTTTTCAGGCTCTTCATCATATTCAACACCACTTCATGCTCCTCCTATTTTCCAGACCGTTTCATTGTCCTCATATTTTTGACACCTTTAGAAGCTCTTCATATTTTTCACACCTTTTCAGGCTCTTCATGTTTTTCAACACCTCTTCATGCTCCTCCTATTTTTCAGATAGTTTCATTTCTCTCATGTATTTCACACCTTTTGAAGCTCTGCATATTTTCACACCTTTTCAGGCTCTTCATGTTTTTGAACACCACTTCATCCTCCTCCTATTTTTCAGACAGTTTCATGCTCCTCATGTATTTCACACCTTTTGCAGCTCTTCATATTTTTCACACGTTCTCAGGCTCTTCATGTTTTTGAACACTGCTTCATGCTCCTCCTATTTTTCAGACCGTTTCATGCTCCTCATATTTTTCACACCTTTTGATGCTCTTCATATTTTTCACACCTTTTCAGGCTATTCATGTTTTGGAACACCGTTTCATGCTCCTCCTATTTTTCAGACCTTTTCATGCTCCTCATATTTTTGACACCTTTTGAATCTCTACATATTTTTCACAACTTTTCAGGCTGTTCATGTTTTCGAACACCGTTTCATGCTCCTCCTATTTTTCAGACCGTTTCATGCTCCTCATATCTTTGACACCTTTTGAAGCTCTGTATTTTTCACACCTTTTCAGGATCTTCATGTTTTTGAACACCGCTTCATGCTACTCCTATTTTTCAGACCGATTCAGGCTCCTCATAATTTTGACACCTTTTGAAGGTCTTCATATTTTCAACAGCTTTTCAGGCTCTTCTTATTTTTGAACACCGTTTGATTCTCCTCCTATTTTTCAGACCGTTTCATGCTCCTCATGTATTTCAGACCGTTTGAAGCTCTTCATATTTTTCAAACCTTTTCAGGCTCTTCATGTTTTTGAACATCGCTTCATGCTCCTCCTATTTTTCACACTTTTTGAAGCTCTTCATATTTTTCACACATTTTCAGGCTCTTCATGTTTTTCAACACCGCTTCATGCTCCTCCTATTTTTCAGAACGTTTAATGTTCCTCATGTATTTCACACCTTTTGAAGCTCTTCATATTTTTCACACATTTTCAGGCTCTTCTTTTTTTTCAACACCACTTCATGCTCCTTCTATTTTTCATACCATTTCATGCTCCTTTCATTTTTCACACCTTTTGAAGCTCTTCATATTTTTCACACGTTCTCAGGCTCTTCATGTTTTTCAACCCCGCTTCATGCTCCTCCTATTTTTCAGACCGTTTCATGCTCCTCATAATTTTGACACCTTTGAAGCTCTTCATATTTTTCAAACCTTTTCAGGCTCTTCATGTTTTTCAACACCACTTCATGCACCTCCTATTTTTCAGACCGTTTCATGCTCCTCATATTTTTGACACCTTTTCAAGCTCCTCATATATTTCACACCTTTTCAGGCTCTTCATGTTTATCAACAACACTTCATGCTCCTCCTATTTTTCAGACCGTTTCATGTTCATCTCATTTTTGACACCTTTTGAAGATCTTCATATTTTTCACACCTTTTGAAGCTCCTCATATTTTTCACACCTTTTCAGTCTCTTCATGTTTTTGAACACCGGTTCATGCTCCTCCTATTTTTCAGACCGTGTCATGCTTCTCATATTTTTGACAGGTTTTGAAGCTCTTCATATTTTGCACACCTTTTCAGGCTCTTCATATTTTTCAACACTGTTTCATGCTTCTCGTATTTTTCAGACCGTTTCATGCTCCTCATAATTTTGACACCCTTTGAAGCTCTTCATATATTTCTCAGCTTTTCAGGCTCTTCATGATTTTGAACACCGCTTCATGTCCCTCCTATTTTTTCTACCATTTCTTGCTCCTTATATTTTTGACACCTTTTGAAGCTCCTCATATTTTTCACACCTTTTGAAGCTCTTCATATTTTTACACACCTTTTCATGCTCTTCATGTTTTTGAACACCGCTTCATGCTCCTCCTATTTTTCAGACCGTTTCATGCTCCTCATATTTTTGACATGTTTTGAGGCTGTTCATATTTTTCACACCTTTTCAGGCTCTTCATATTTTTGAACACCGCTTTATGCTCCTCCTATTTTTCAGATCGTTTCATGATACTCATATTTTTGACACCTTTTGAAGCTCTTCATATTTTTCACACTTTTTCAGGCTGTTTATTGTTTTCAACACCACTGCATGATTCTCCTATTTTTCAGACCGTTTCTTGCTCCTCATATTTTTGACACTTTTTGAAGCTCTTCATATTTTTCAACACCACTTCATGCTCCTCCTATTTTCTAGACCGTTTCATGCTCTTCTAATTTTTGACACCTTTTGAAGTGCTTCATATTTTTCACACCTTTGAAGCTCTTCATATTTTTGACACGTTTTCAGGCTCTTCATGTTTTTCAACACCGCTTCATGCTCTTCCTATTTTTCAGACCCTTTCATGCTCCTCATATTTTTGACACTTTTTGAAGCTCTTGATATTTTTCACAACTTTTCAGTCTCTTCATGTTTTTGAACACCGCTTCATGCTCCTCCTATTTTTCAGACCGTTTCATGCTCCTCATATTTTTCACACCTTTTGATGCTCTTCATATTTTTTAACACCATTTCATGTTCCTCCTATTTTTCAGACCGTTTCATGCCCCTCATATTTTTGACACCTTTTGAAGCTCTTCATATATTTCACACCTTTTCAGGCTCTTCATGTTTTTCAACACCACTTCATGCTCCTCGTATTTTTCAGACCTTTTCATGCCCCTAATAGTTTTGACACCTTTTGAAGCTCTTCATATTTTTCACACCTTCTCAGGCTCTTCATGTTTTTGAACACCGCTTCATGCTCCGCCTATATTTCCGACCGTTTCATGCTCCTCATATTTATGACACCTTATCAAGCTCTTCATATGTTACACACCTTTTCAGGCTGTTCATGTTTTTCAACACCACTGCATGATTCTCCTATTTTTCAGATCGTTTCATGCTCCTCATATTTTTGACACCTTTTGAAGCTCTTCATATTTTTCACACCTTTTCATGTTTTTCAAAACCACTTCATGCACCTCCTATTTTTCAGACCGTTTCTTGCTCCTCATATATTTAACACCTTTTGAAGCTCTTCATAATTTTCACACTTTTTCAGGCTCTTCATGTTTTTCAACATCGCTTCATGCTCCTTTAATTTTTCAGACCGTTTCAAGCTCATTTCATTTTTGACACCTTTTGAAGCTCTTCATATTTTTCACACCTTTTCAGGCTTTTCATGTTTTTCAACACCACTTCGTGCACCTCCTATTTATCAGATCGTTTCATGCTCCTCATGTATTTCACACCTTTTGTAGCTCTTCATATTTTTCACACGTTCTCAGGCTCTTCATGTTTTTGAACACCGCTTCATGCTCCTCCTATTTTTCAGACCGTTTCATGCTCCTCATATTTTTCACACCTTTTGATGCTCTTCATATTTTTCACACCTTTTGAGGCTATTCATGTTTTGGAACACCGTTTCATGCTCCTCCTATTTTTCAGACCTTTTCATGCTCCTCATATTTTTGACACCTTTTGAAGCTCTTCATATTTTTCACAACTTTTCAGGCTGTTCATGTTTTCGAACACCGTTTCATGCTCCTTCTATTTTTCATACCGTTTCATGCTCCTTTCATTTTTCACACCTTTTGAAGCTCTTCATATTTTTCACACCTTTTCAGGCTCTTCATGTTTTTGCACGCCGCTTCTTGCTCCTCCTATTTTTCAGACCGTTTCATGCTCCTCATATTTTTGACACCTTTTGAAGCTCCTCCTATTTTTCACACGTTTTCAGGCTCTTCATGTTTTTCAACATCACTTCATGCTCTTCCTATTTTTCAGACTTTTTCATGCTCCTCATATTTTGACACCTTCTGAAATCTTCATATACTAGACACCTTTTCAGGCTCTTCATTTTTTTGAACACAATTTCATGCTCCTCCTATTTTTCAGACCGTTTCATGCTCATCTCTTTTTTGACAACTTTTGAAGCTCTTCATATTTTTCATACCTTTTTAAGATCTTCATATTTTTCACACGTTTTCGGGCTCTTCGTATTTTTCAACACTGCATCATGCTCCTCCTATTTTTCAGACCGTTTCATGCTCCTCATATTTTTGACACATTTTGAAGCTCCTCATATTTTTCACACATTTTGAAGCTCTTCATATTTTTCACACTTTCTCAGGCTCTTCATGTTTTTCAACCCCCCTTCATGCTCCTCCTATTTTTTAGACCGTTTCATGCTCCTCATAATTTGGACACCGTTTGAAGCTCTTCATATATTTGACACCTTTGAAGCTCTTCATATTTTTCACATTTTTGAACCTCTTCATATTTTTCACACCTTTTCAGGCTCTTCATGGTTTTGAACACCGCTTCATGCTACTCCTATTTTTCAGACCGATTCATGCTCCTCATAATTTTGACACCTTTTGAAAGTCTTCATATTTTTCACACTTTTTCAGGCTCTTCATGTTTTTCAACATCGCTTCATGCTTCTCCAATTTTTCAGACCGTTTCAAGCTCATGTCATTTTTGACACCTTTTGAAGCTCTTCATATTTTTCACACCTTTTCAGGCTCTTCATGTTTTTCAACACCTCTTCATGCACCTCCTATTTTTCAGATCGTTTCATGCTCCTCATATTTTTGACACATTTTCAAGCTCCTCATATATTTCACACCTTTTCAGGCTCTTCATCATATTCAACACCACTTCATGCTCCTCCTATTTTCCAGACCGTTTCATTTTCCTCATATTTTTGACACCTTTAGAAGCTCTTCATATTTTTCACACCTTTTCAGGCTCTTCATGTTTTTCAACACGGCTTCATGCTCCTCCTATTTTTCAGATAGTTTCATTTCTCTCATGTATTTCACACCTTTTGAAGCTCTTCATATTTTTCACACGTTCTCAGGCTCTTCATGTTTTTGAACACCGTTTCACGCTCCTCCTATTTTTCAGACCGTTTCATGCTCCTGATATTTTTCACACCTTTTGATGCTCTTCATATTTTTGACACCTTTTCAGGCTATTGATGTTGTGGAACACCGTTTCATGCTCCTCCTATTTTTCAGACCTTTTCATGCTCCTCATATTTTTGACACCTTTTGAAGCTCTTCATATTTTTCACAACTTTTCAGGCTGTTTGTGTTTTCGAACACCGTTTCATGCTCCTCCTATTTTTCAGACTGTTTCATGCTCCTCATATCTTTGACACCTTTTGAAGCTCTATATTTTTCACACCTTTTCAGGATCTTCATGTTTTTGAACACCGCTTCATGCTACTCCTATTTTTCAGACCGATTCATGCTCCTCATAATTTTGACACCTTTTGAAAATCTTCATATTTTTCACAGCTTTTCAGGCTCTTCTTATTTTTGAACACCGTTTGATTCTCCTCCTATTTTTCAGACCGTTTCATGCTCCTCATGTATTTCAGACCGTTTGAAGCTCTTCATATTTTTCAAAACTTTTCAGGCTCTTCATGTTTTTGAACACTGCTTCATGCTCCTCCTATTTTTCACACTTTTTGAAGCTCTTCATATTTTTCACACCTTTTCAGGCTCTTCATGTTTTTCAACACCGCTTCATGCTCCTCCTATTTTTCAGAACGTTTAATGTTCCTCATGTATTTCACACCTTTTGAAGTCTTCATATTTTTCACACATTTTCAGGCTCTTCTTTTTTTTCAACACCACTTCATGCTCCTTCTGTTTTTCATACCGTTTCATGCTCCTTTCATTTTTCACACCTTTTGAAGCTCTTCATATTTTTCACACCTTTTCAGGCTCTTCTTATTTTTGCACGCCGCTTCTTGCTCCTCCTATTTTTCAGACCGTTTCATGCTCCTCATATTTTTGACACCTTTTGAAGCTCCTCCTATTTTTCACACGTTTTCGGGCTCTTCATGTTTTTCAACACCGTTTCAATGTCCTCCTTTTTTTCCGACTGTTTCAGGCTCCTCCTATTTTTCAAACCGTTTCATGCTCCTCATATTTTTGACAATTTTGGCAGCTCTTCATATTTTTCACACCTTTTCAGGCTCTTCCTGTTTTTCAACACCGCTTCATGCTCCTCCTATTTTTGAGACCGTTTCATGCTCCTCATATTTTTGACACCTTTTGAAGCTTTTCATATTTTTCACACCTTTTCAGGCTGTTCATGTTTTGGAACACCGTTTCATGCTCCTCCTATTTTTCAGACCTTTTCTTGCTCCTCATATTTTTGACACCTTTTGAATCTCTACATATTTTTCACAACTTTTCAGTCTGTTCATGTTTTCGAACACCGTTTCATGCTCCTCCTATTTTTCAGACCGTTTCATGCTCCTCATATCTTTGACACCTTTTGAAGCTCTATATTTTTCACACCTTTTCAGGATCTTCATGTTTTTGAACACCGCTTCATGCTACTCCTATTTTTCAGACCGATTCATGCTCCTCATAATTTTGACACCTTTTGAAGGTCTTCATATTTTCAACAGCTTTTCAGGCTCTTCTTATTTTTGAACACCGTTTGATTCTCCTCCTATTTTTCAGACCGTTTCATGCTCCTCATGTATTTCAGACCGTTTGAAGCTCTTCATATTTTTCAAACCTTTTCAGGCTCTTCATGTTTTTGAACATCGCTTCATGCTCCTCCTATTTTTCACACTTTTTGAAGCTCTTCATATTTTTCACACCTTTTCAGGCTCTTCATGTTTTTCAACACCGCTTCATGCTCCTCCTATTTTTCAGAACGTTTAATGTTCCTCATGTATTTCACACCTTTTGAAGCTCTTCATATTTTTCACACATTTTCAGGCTCTTCTTTTTTTTCAACACCACTTCATGCTCCTTCTATTTTTCATACCATTTCATGCTCCTTTCATTTTTCACACCTTTTGAAGCTCTTCATATTTTTCACACGTTCTCAGGCTCTTCATGTTTTTCAACCCCGCTTCATGCTCCTCCTATTTTTCAGACCGTTTCATGCTCCTCATAATTTTAACACCTTTGAAGCTCTTCATATTTTTCAAACCTTTTCAGGCTCTTCATGTTTTTCAACACCACTTCATGCACCTCCTATATTTCAGACCGTTTCATGCTCCTCATATTTTTGACACCTTTTCAAGCTCCTCATATATTTCACACCTTTTCAGGCTCTTCATGTTTATCAACACCACTTCATGCTCCTCCTATTTTTCAGACCGTTTCATGTTCATCTCATTTTTGACACCTTTTGAAGATCTTCATATTTTTCACACCTTTTGCAGCTCTTCATATTTTTCACACGTTCTCAGCCTCTTCATGTTTTTGAACACCGCTTCATGCTCCTCCTATTTTTCACACCGTTTCATGCTCCTCATATTTTTCACACCTTTTGATGCTCTTCATATTTTTCACACCTTTTCAGGCTATTGATGTTTTGGAACACCGTTTCATGCTCCTCCTATTTTTCAGACCTTTTCATGCTCCTCATATTTTTGACACCTTTTGAAGCTCTTCATATTTTTCACACCTTTTCAGGCTGTTCATGTTTTGGAACACCGTTTCATGCTCCTCCTATTTTTCAGACCGTTTCATGCTCCTCATATCTTTGACACCTTTTGAAGCTCTATATTTTTCACACCTTTTCAGGATCTTCATGTTTTTGAACACCGGTTGATGCTCCTCCTATTTTTCAGACCGTTTCATGCTTCTCATATTTTTTTCAGGTTTTGAAGCTCTTCATATTTTGCACACCTTTTCAGGCTCTTCATATTTTTCAACACTGTTTCATGCTTCTCGTATTTTTCAGACCGTTTCATCCTCCTCATAATTTTGACACCTTTTGAAGCTCTTCATATATTTCTCAGTTTTTCAGGCTCTTCATGATTTTGAACACCGCTTCATGTCCCTCCTATTTTTCCTACCGTTTCTTGCTCCTTATATTTTTGACACCTTTTGAAGCTCCTCATATTTTTCACACCTTTTGAAGCTCTTCATATTTTTCACACCTTTTCAGGCTCTTCATGTTTTTGAACACCGCTTCATGCTCCTCCTATTTTTCAGACCGTTTCATACTCCTCATGAATTTCACACCTTTTGAACCTCTTCATATTTGTCACACCTTTTCAGGCTCTTCATGTTTTTGAACACCGTTTCATACTGCTCATATTTTTCAGACCGTTTCATGCTCCTCATATTTTTGACACGTTTTGAGGCTGTTCATATTTTTCACACCTTTTCAGGCTCTTCATATTTTTGAACACCGCTTTATGCTCCTCCTATTTTTCAGATCGTTTCATGATACTCATATTTTTGACACCTTTTGAAGCTCTTCATATTTTTCACAGTTTTTCAGGCTGTTTATAGTTTTCAACACCGCTGCATGATTCTCCTATTTTTCAGACCGTTTCTTGCTCCTCATATTTTTGACACTTTTTGAAGCTCTTCATATTTTTCACACCTTTTCAGTCTCTTCATGTTTTTCAACACCACTTCATGCTCCTCCTATTTTCCAGACCGTTTCATGCTTTTCTAATTTTTGACACCTTTTGAAGTGCTTCATATTTTTCACACCTTTGAAGCTCTTCATATTTTTGACACGTTTTCAGGCTCTTCATGTTTTTCAACACCGCTTCATGCTCCTCCTATTTTCCAGACCGTTTCATGCTTTTCTAATTTTTGACACCTTTTGAAGCTCCTCATATTTTTCACACCTTTTGAAGCTCTTCATATTTTTCACACGTTCTCAGGCTCTTCATGTTTTTCAATCCCGATTCATGCTCCTCCTATTTTTCACACCGTTTCATGCTCCTCATAATTTGGACACCGTTTGAAGCTCTTCATATATTTGACACCTTTGAAGCTCTTCATATTTTTCACATGTTCTCAGGCTCTTCATGTTTTTCAACCCCGCTTCATGCTCCTCCTATTTTTCAGACCGTTTCATGCTCCTCATAATTTGGACACCGTTTGAAGCTCTTCATATATTTGACACCTTTGAAGCTCTTCATATTTTTCACATTTTTGAACCTCTTCATATTTTTCACACCTTTTCAGGCTCTTCATGGTTTTGAACACCGCTTCATGCTCCTCCTATTTTTGAGACCGTTTCTTGCTCCTCATATATTTAACACCTTTTGAAGCTATTCATATTTTTCACACCTTTGCAGGCTCTTCATGTTTCTCAACACCACTTCGTGCACCTCCTATTTTTCAGATCGTTTCATGCTCCTCATATTTTTGACACATTTTCATGCTCCTCATATATTTCACACCTTTTCAGGCTCTTCATCATATTCAACACCACTTCATGCTCCTCCTATTTTCCAGACCGTTTCATTGTCCTCATATTTTTGACACCTTTAGAAGCTCTTCATATTTTTCACACCTTTTCAGGCTCTTCATGTTTTTCAACACGGCTTCATGCTCCTCCTATTTTTCAGATAGTTTCATTTCTCTCATGTATTTCACACCTTTTGAAGCTCTGCATATTTTCACACCTTTTCAGGCTCTTCATGTTTTTGAACACCACTTCATCCTCCTCCTATTTTTCAGACAGTTTCATGCTCCTCATGTATTTCACACCTTTTGCAGCTCTTCATATTTTTCACACGTTCTCAGGCTCTTCATGTTTTTGAACACTGCTTCATGCTCCTCCTATTTTTCAGACCGTTTCATGCTCCTCATATTTTTCACACCTTTTGATGCTCTTCATATTTTTCACACCTTTTCAGGCTATTCATGTTTTGGAACACCGTTTCATGCTCCTCCTATTTTTCAGACCTTTTCATGCTCCTCATATTTTTGACACCTTTTGAATCTCTACATATTTTTCACAACTTTTCAGGCTGTTCATGTTTTCGAACACCGTTTCATGCTCCTCCTATTTTTCAGACCGTTTCATGCTCCTCATATCTTTGACACCTTTTGAAGCTCTATATTTTTCACACCTTTTCAGGATCTTCATGTTTTTGAACACCGCTTCATGCTACTCCTATTTTACAGACCGATTCATGCTCCTCATAATTTTGACACCTTTTGAAGGTCTTCATATTTTCAACAGCTTTTCAGGCTCTTCTTATTTTTGAACACCGTTTGATTCTCCTCCTATTTTTCAGACCGTTTCATGCTCCTCATGTATTTCAGACCGTTTGAAGCTCTTCATATTTTTCAAACCTTTTCAGGCTCTTCATGTTTTTGAACATCGCTTCATGCTCCTCCTATTTTTCACACTTTTTGAAGCTCTTCATATTTTTCACACCTTTTCAGGCTCTTCATGTTTTTCAACACCGCTTCATGCTCCTCCTATTTTTCAGAACGTTTAATGTTCCTCATGTATTTCACACCTTTTGAAGCTCTTCATATTTTTCACACATTTTCAGGCTCTTCTTTTTTTTCAACACCACTTCATGCTCCTTCTATTTTTCATACCATTTCATGCTCCTTTCATTTTTCACACCTTTTGAAGCTCTTCATATTTTTCACACGTTCTCAGTCTCTTCATGTTTTTCAACCCCGCTTCATGCTCCTCCTATTTTTCAGACCGTTTCATGCTCCTCATAATTTTGACACCTTTGAAGCTCTTCATATTTTTCAAACCTTTTCAGGCTCTTCATGTTTTTCAACACCACTTCATGCACCTCCTATTTTTCAGACCGTTTCATGCTCCTCATATTTTTGACACCTTTTCAAGCTCCTCATATATTTCACACCTTTTCAGGCTCTTCATGTTTATCAACACCACTTCATGCTCCTCCTATTTTTCAGACCGTTTCATGTTCATCTCATTTTTGACACCTTTTGAAGATCTTCATATTTTTCACACCTTTTGAAGCTCCTCATATTTTTCACACCTTTTCAGTCTCTTCATGTTTTTGAACACCGGTTCATGCTCCTCCTATTTTTCAGACCGTGTCATGCTTCTCATATTTTTGACAGGTTTTGAAGCTCTTCATATTTTGCACACCTTTTCAGGCTCTTCATATTTTTCAACACTGTTTCATGCTTCTCGTATTTTTCAGACCGTTTCATGCTCCTCATAATTTTGACACCCTTTGAAGCTCTTCATATATTTCTCAGCTTTTCAGGCTCTTCATGATTTTGAACACCGCTTCATGTCCCTCCTATTTTTTCTACCGTTTCTTGCTCCTTATATTTTTGACACCTTTTGAAGCTCCTCATATTTTTCACACCTTTTGAAGCTCTTCATATTTTGACACACCTTTTCATGCTCTTCATGTTTTTGAACACCGCTTCATGCTCCTCCTATTTTTCAGACCGTTTCATGCTCCTCATATTTTTGACATGTTTTGAGGCTGTTCATATTTTTCACACCTTTTCATGCTCTTCATATTTTTGAACACCGCTTTATGCTCCTCCTATTTTTCAGATCGTTTCATGATACTCATATTTTTGACACCTTTTGAAGCTCTTCATATTTTTCACACTTTTTCAGGCTGTTTATAGTTTTCAACACCGCTGCATGATTCTCCTATTTTTCAGACCGTTTCTTGCTCCTCATATTTTTGACACTTTTTGAAGCTCTTCATATTTTTCAACACCACTTCATGCTCCTCCTATTTTCTAGACCGTTTCATGCTCTTCTAATTTTTGACATCTTTTGAAGTGCTTCATATTTTTCACACCTTTGAAGCTCTTCATATTTTTGACACGTTTTCAGGCTCTTCATGTTTTTCAACACCGCTTCATGCTCCTCCTATTTTTCAGACCCTTTCATGCTCCTCATATTTTTCACACTTTTTGAAGCTCTTGATATTTTTCACAACTTTTCAGTCTCTTCATGTTTTTGAACACCGCTTCATGCTCCTCCTATTTTTCAGACCGTTTCATGCTCCTCATATTTTTCACACCTTTTGATGCTCTTCAAATTTTTTAACACCATTTCATGCTCCTCCTATTTTTCAGACCGTTTCATGCCCCTCATATTTTTGACACCTTTTGAAGCTCTTCATATATTTCACACCTTTTCAGGCTCTTCATGTTTTTCAACACCACTTCATGCTCCTCGTATTTTTCAGACCTTTTCATGCCCCTAATAGTTTTGACACCTTTTGAAGCTCTTCATATTTTTCACACCTTTTCAGGCTCTTCATGTTTTTGAACACCGCTTCATGCTCCTCCTATATTTCCGACCGTTTCATGCTCCTCATATTTATGACACCTTATCAAGCTCTTCATATTTTACACACCTTTTCAGGCTGTTCATGTTTTTCAACACCACTGCATGATTCTCCTATTTTTCAGATCGTTTCATGCTCCTCATATTTTTGACACCTTTTGAAGCTCTTCATATTTTTCACACCTTTTCATGTTTTTCAAAACCACTTCATGCACCTCCTATTTTTCAGACCGTTTCTTGCTCCTCATATATTTAACACCTTTTGAAGCTCTTCATAATTTTCACACTTTTTCAGGCTCTTCATGTTTTTCAACATCGCTTCATGCTCCTCCAATTTTTCAGACCGTTTCAAGCTCATTTCATTTTTGACACCTTTTGAAGCTCTTCATATTTTTCACACCTTTTCAGGCTTTTCATGTTTTTCAACACCACTTCGTGCACCTCCTATTTATCAGATCGTTTCATGCTCCTCATGTATTTCACACCTTTTGTAGCTCTTCATATTTTTCACACGTTCTCAGGCTCTTCATGTTTTTGAACACCGCTTCATGCTCCTCCTATTTTTCAGACCGTTTCATGCTCCTCATATTTTTCACACCTTTTGATGCTCTTCATATTTTTCACACCTTTTCAGGCTATTCATGTTTTGGAACACCGTTTCATGCTCCTCCTATTTTTCAGACCTTTTCATGCTCCTCATATTTTTGACACCTTTTGAAGCTCTTCATATTTTTCACAACTTTTCAGGCTGTTCATGTTTTCGAACACCGTTTCATGCTCCTCCTATTTTTCAGACCGTTTCATGCTCCTCATATCTTTGACACCTTTTGAAGCTCTTCATATTTTTCACACTTTTTCAGGCTCTTCTTTTTTTTCAACACCACTTCATGCTCCTTCTATTTTTCATACCGTTTCATGCTCCTTTCATTTTTCACACCTTTTGAAGCTCTTCATATTTTTCACACCTTTTCAGGCTCTTCATGTTTTTGCACGCCGCTTCTTGCTCCTCCTATTTTTCAGACCGTTTCATGCTCCTCATATTTTTGACACCTTTTGAAGCTCCTCCTATTTTTCACACGTTTTCAGGCTCTTCATGTTTTTCAACATCACTTCATGCTCCTCCTATTTTTCAGACTTTTTCATGCTCCTCATATTTTGACACCTTCTGAAATCTTCATATACTAGACACCTTTTCAGGCTCTTCATTTTTTTGAACACAATTTCATGCTCCTCCTATTTTTCAGACCGTTTCATGCTCATCTCTTTTTTGACAACTTTTGAAGCTCTTCATATTTTTCACACCTTTTGAAGCCCTTCATATTTTTCACACGTTTTCAGGCTCTTCATGTTTTTCAGCACCAGTTCATGCTCCTCCTATTTTTCAGACCGTTTCATGCTGCTCTCATTTTTACACCTTTTGAAGCTCTTCATATTTTGCACACCTTTTCAGGCTCTTCATGTTTTTCAGCACCAGTTCATGCTCCTCCTATTTTTGAGACCGTTTCATGCTCATCTCATTTTTTACACCTTTTGAAGCTCTTCATATTTTGCACACCTTTTCTGGCTCTTCATGTTTTTCAGCTCCACTTCATGCTCCTCCTATTTTTCAGACCGTTTCATGCTCCTCATATTTTTCACACCTTTTGAAGGTCTTCATATTTTTCAAACCTTTTCAGGCTCTTCATGTTTTTCAGCACCAGTTCATGCTCCTCCTATTTTTCAGACCGTTACATGCTCATCTCATTTTTTACACCTTTTGAAGCTCTTCATATTTTGCACACCTTTTCAGGCTCTTCATGTTTTTCAGCTCCACTTCATGCTCCTCCTATTTTTCAGACCGTTACTTGCTCCTCATATTTTTGACACTGTTTGAAGCTCTTCATATTTTTCACACCTTTTCTGGCTCTTCATATTTTTGAACACAGCTTCAAGCTCCTCCTATTTTTCAGACCGTTTCATTCTCCTCATGTTTTTGACACCTGTTGAAGCTCTTCACATTTTTCACACCTTTTCAGGCTCTTCACGATTTTCAACACCGCTTCATGATCCTCCTATGTTTCAGACCGTTTCATGCTCTTCCTATTTTTGAGACTGTTTCAGGCTCCTCATATTTTTGACAGGTTTTGAAGCTCTTCATATTTTTCACACCTTTTCAGGCTCTTCATGTTTTTCAACACCGCTTCATGCTCCTCCTATTTTACAGACCGTTTCATGCTCCTCTCATTATTCACACCTTTTGAAGCTCTTCATATTTTTCACACCTTTTCAGGCTCTTCATGTTTTTGAACACCGCTTCATGCTCCTCCTATTTATCAGACCGTTTCATGTTACTCTTATTTTTCAGACCGTTTCATGCTCCTCATATTTTTGACACCTTTTGAAGCTCTTCATGTTTTTCTCACCTCTTCAGGCTCTTCATGTATTTCAACACAGCTTCATGTTCCTACTATTTTTCAGACCGTTTCATGCTCCTCATATTTTGACAACTTTTGAAGCTCTTCATATTTTTCACACCTTTTAAGGCTCTTCATGTTTTTCTACACCGCTTCATGCTCTTCCTATTTTTCAGACCTTTTCATGCTCCGCATATTTTTCACACCTTTTGAAGCTCTTCATATTTGTAACACCTTTTCAGGCTCTTCATGTTTTTCTACACAGCTTCATGCTCCTCCTATTTTTCATACCGTTTCATGCTCCTAATATTTTTGACACCTTTTGAACTCTACATAATTCTCACACCTTTTCTGGCTCTTCATTTTTTCAACACCCCTTCATGCTCCTCTTATTTTTCAGACTGTTTCTTGCTACTCATATTTTTGACACCTTTTGAAGCTCTTCATATGTTTCACACCTTTTGAAGCTCTTCATGTTTTTTAAAACCGCTTCATGCTCCTCGTATTTTTCAGACCGTTTCCTGCTCCTCATATTTTTCACACCTTTTGAAGCTTGTCTTAATTTCACAGCTTTTCAGGCACTTCATGTTTTTCAACACCGCTTAATGCTCCTCCTATTTTTCAGACCGTTTCATGCTCCTCATATTTTTGACACCTTTTGAAACTCTTCATATGTTTCACACCTTTTGAAGCTCTTCATGTTTTTTAGCACCGTTTCATGCTCCTCCTATTTTTCAGACAGTTTCATGCTCCTCACATTTTGACACCTTTTGAAGCTCTTCATATTTTTCACACCTTTCTGGCTCCTCATGTTTTTGAACACCGTTTCTTGCTCCTCCTATTTTTCAGACCGTTTCATGGTCCTCATATATTTGACACCTTTTGAAGGTTTTCATATTTTTCACACCTTTTCAGGCTCTTCATTTTTTTCAACACTGCTTCATGCTCCTATTTTTCAGACCGTTCATGCTCCTCATATTTTTGACAACTTTTGAAGCTCTTCATATTTTTGACACCTTTTCTGGCTCTTCATGTTTTTGAACTCCGTTTCTTGCTCCTCCAATATTTCAGACCGTTTCATTCTCCTCATATTTTTGACACCTTTTGAAGCTCTTCATATTTTACCCACGTTTTCAGGCTCTTCATGTTTTTCAACACCGCTTCATGCTCCTCTTATTTTTAAGACCGTTTCATGCTCTCCATGTATTTCCAACCTTTTGAAACTCTTCATATTTTTCACACCTTTTCAGGCTCTTCATGTTTTTGAACACCGTTTCATGCTGCTCCTATTTGTCAGACCGTTTCATGCTCCTCATTATTTTCACACCTTTTGAAGCTCTTCATATTTTTCACAACTTCTCCGGTTCTTCATGTTTTTGAACACTGCTTCATGCTCCTCCTATTTTTCAGACCGTTTCATGCTCCTCTTGTATTTCACACCTTTTGAAGCTGTTCATATTTTTCACACATTTTCTGGCTCTTCATGTTTTTCAACACCACTTCATGCTCGTCCTACTTTCCAGACCGTTTCATGCTCGTCTCATTTTTGACACCTTTTGAAGCTCTTCATATTTCTCACAACATTTAAGCTCTTCATGTTTTTCACACCTTTTCAGGCTCTTCATGTTTTTCAACACCGCTTCATTCTCCTCCTATATTTCAGACCGTTTCATGCTCCTCCTATTACTGACACCTTTTGAAGCTCTTCATATTTTTCACACCTTTTCAGGCTCTTCATGTTTTTGAACACCGTTTAATGCTCCTCCTATTTTTCAGATCGTTTCATGCTCCTCATATTTTTGACACCTTTTAAAGCTCTTCATATTTTACCCACCTTTTCAGCTGTTCATGTTTTTCAACACAGCTTCATGCTCCTCCTATATTTCAGACCGTTTCATGCTCCTCATGTATTTCCAACCTTTTGAAGCTCTTCATATTTTTCACACCATTTCAGGCTCTTCATGTTTTTGAACACCGCTTACTGCTCCTCCTATTTTTCAGACCGTTTCATGCTCCTCATATTTTTGACACCTTTTCAAAGTCTTCATATGTTTCACACCTTTTGAAGCTCTTCATGTATTTTAGCACCGTTTCATGCTCCTCCTATTTTTCAGACAGTTTCATGCTCCTCACATTTTGACACCTTTAGAAGCTCTTCATATATTTCACACCTTTTCAGGGTTCTCATGTCTTTCAACACCGCTTCATGCTCCTCCTATTTTTCAGACCGTTTCATGCTCCTCATATTTTTGACACATTTTGAAGCTCTTCATATTATTCACACCTTTTCAGGCTCTTCATGTTTTTGAATACCACTTCATGCTCCTCCTATTTTTCAGACCGTTTCATGCTCCTTATATTGTTTACACCTTTTGAAGCTCTTCATATTTTTCACACCTTTCTGGCTCTTCATGTTTTTGAACACCGATTCTTGCTCCTCCTATTTTTCAGACCGTTTCATGGTCCTCATATATTTGACACCTTTTGAAGGTTTTCATATTTTTCACACCTTTTCAGGATCTTCATTTTTTTCAACACTGCTTCATGCTCCTATTTTTCAGACCGTGCATGCTCCTCATATTTTTGACAACTTTTGAAGCTCTTCATATTTTTGACACCTTTTCTGGCTCTTCATGTTTTTGAACTCCGTTTCTTGCTCCTCCAATATTTCAGACCGTTTCATTCTCCTCATATTTTTGACACCTTTTGAAGCTCTTCATATTTTACCCACCTTTTCAGGCTCTTCATGTTTTTCAACACCGCTTCATGCTCCTCTTATTTTTAAGACCGTTTCATGCTCTCCATGTATTTCCAACCTTTTGAAGCTCTTCATATTTTTCACACCTTTTCAGGCTCTTCATGTTTTTGAACACCGTTTCATGCTGCTCCTATTTGTCAGACCGTTTCATGCTCCTCATTATTTTCACACCTTTTGAAGCTCTTCATATTTTTCACACCTTTTCCGGTTCTTCATGTTTTTCAACACTGCTTCATGCTCCTCCTATTTTTCAGACCGTTTCATGCTCCTCTTGTATTTCACACCTTTTGAAGCTCTTCATAATTTTCACACCTTTTCAGGCTCTTCATGTTTTTGAACACCGTTTCATGCTCCTCCTATTTTTCAGACCGTTTCATGCTCCTCATATTTTTGACACCTTTTGAAGCTGTTCATATTTTTCACACGTTTTCCGACTCCCGATGTTTTTCAACACGGCTTCATGATCCTCCTGTTTTTCAGACCGTTTCATGCTCCTCATATTTTTGACACGTTTTGAAGCTCTTCACATTTTTCACACCTTTTTAGGCTCTTCATGTTTTTCACACCACTTCATGCTCCTCCTATTTTTCAGACCGTTTCATGCTCTTCATATTTTTGACACTTTTTGAAGCTCTTCATATTTTTCACACATTTTCTGGCTCTTCATGTTTTTCAACACCGCTTCATGCTCGTCCTACTTTCCAGACCGTTTCATGCTCGTCTCATTTTTGACACCTTTTGAAGCTCTTCATATTTCTCACAACATTTAAGCTCTTCATGTTTTTCACACCTTTTCAGGCTCTTCATGTTTTTCAATACCACTTCATGCTCCTCTATTTTTCAGACCGTTTCATGCTCCTCATGTATTTCACACATTTTGAAGCTCTTCATATTTTACGCACCTTTTAAGGCTCGTCATGATTTTCAACACAACTTCATGCTTCTCCTATTTTCAGACCGTTTTTGCTCCTCATATATTTGACACCTTTTGAAACTCTTCATATATTTCACACCATTTCAGTCTCTTCAAATTTTTGAACACCACTTCATGCTCCTCCTATTTTTCACACCGTTTCATGCTCATCTAATTTTTGACACCTTTTGAAGATCTTCATATATTTCACACCTTTTGAAGCTCTTCATATTTTTCACATTTTTGAAGATCTTCAAATTTTTCACACGTTTTCAGGCTCTTCATGTTTTTGAACACCGCTTCATGCTCCTCATATATTTCAGACCGTTTCATGCTCCTCATATTTGTGACACCTTTTGAAGCTCTTCGTATTTTTCTCACATTTTCAGGCTCTTCATGTTTTTCAACATGACTTCATGCTCCTCCTATTTTTCAGACCGTTTCATGCTCCTCATATTTTTGACACCTTTTGAAATCTTCATATACTTCACACCTTTTCAGGTTCTTCATTTTTTTGAAAAGAACTTCATGTTCCTTCTATTTCTCAGACCGTTTCATGGTCATCTCATTTTTGACAGCTTTTGAAGCTCTTCATATTTTTCAACACCGTATCATACTCCTCCTATTTTTCAGAGAGTTTCATGCTCCTCTTATTTTTGACACGTTTGAAGCTCTTCATATTTTCCACACCTTTTCAGGCTCTTCATGTTTTTCAACACTGTTTCATGATCCTCCTATTTTTCAGACCGTTTCATGCTCCTCATAATTTTGACACCTTTTGAAGCTCTTCTTATATTTCACACCTTTTCAGACTCTTCATGTTTTCGAAAACCACTTCAAGTTCCTCCTATTTGTGCGACCGTTTCATGCTCTTCATATTTTTGACACCTTTTGAAGCTCTTCATAATTTTCACACCTTTTGAAGCTCTTCATATACTTCACACATTTTCAGGCTCTTCATGTTTTTCAACACCACTTCATGCTCCTCCTATTTTTCAGACCGTTTCATGCTCTTCATATTTTTGACACCTTTTGAAGCTGTTCATATTTTTCACACCTTTTGAACCTCTTCATATATTTCACACCTTTTGAAGCTCTTCATATTTTTCACATTTTTGAAGCTCTTCAAATTTTTCACACCTTTTCATGCTCTTCATGATTTTGAACACCGCTTCATGCTCCTCCGGTTTTTCAGACCGTTTCATACTCCTCATATATTTGACACCTTTTGAAGCTCTTCATATTTTTCACACTTTTTCAGGCTCTTCATGTTTTTCAACACAACTTCATGCTCCTCCTATTTTGCAGACAGTATCATGCTCCTCATATTTTTGACACCTTTTGAAGCTCTTCATATTTCTCACACCTTTTCAGGCTCTTCATGTTTTTGAACACCACTTCATGCTCCTCCTATTTTTCAGACCGTTTCATGCTCCTCATGTATTTCACACCTTTTGAGGCTCTTCATATTTTTAACACCTTTTCAGGCTCTTCATGATTTTCAACACCGCTTCATGCTCCTCGAATTTTTCAGACCGTTTCATGCTCATGTCATTTTTGACACATTTTGAATCTCTTCACATTTTTGACACCTATTGAAGCTCTTCATATTTTTCATAATTTTGAAGCTCTTCATATTTTTAACACGTTTTCAGGCTCTTCATCTTTTCAAAACCGCTTCATGCTCCTGCTTTTCCAGACCGTTTCATACTCCTCATATTTTTGACACGTTTTGAGGCTCTTCATATTTTTCACACCTTTTCAAGCTCTTCATGTTTTTGAACAACGTTTCATGATCCTCCTATTTTTCTGAACGTTTCATGCTCCTCATATTTTTGACACCTTTTAAAGCTCTTCATATTTTTCACACCTTTCAAGCTCTTCGTGTTTTTGAACACCGCTTCATGCTCCTCCTATTTTTCAACTGTTTCATGCTCCTCATGTATTTTACACCTTTTGAAGCGCTTCATATATTTCGCATGTTTTCAGGCTCTTCATGTTTTTCAAAACCAATTCATTCTCCTCCTATTTTTCAGACTGTTTCAGGCTCTTCAAATTTTTGACACCTTTTGAAGCTCTTCATATATTTTCCACCTTTTCAGGCTCTTCATTTTTGTGAACTCCGCTTCATGCTCCTCCTTTTCTTCAGACCGTTTCATGCTCATCTCATTTTTGACATCTTTTGAAGCTCTTCATATTTTTCACACCTTTTGAATCTCTTCATATTTTTCATATTTTTGAAGTTCTTCATATTTTTCACACGTTTTCAGGCTCCTCATGTTTTTCAACACCGCTTCATGCTTCTCCTGTTTTTCAGACCGTTTCATGCTCCTCATATTTTTGACACATTTTGAAGTTCTTCATATTTTTCACATCTTTTCAGGCTCTTCATGTTTTTCAACACCACTTCATGCTCCTCGTATTTTTCAGACCTTTTCATGCTCCTCATATTTTTGACACCTTTTGAAGCTCTTCATATATTTCACACCTTTTGAAGCTCTTCGTATTTTTCACACCTTTTCAGGCTCTTCATGTTTTTCAACACCGCTTCATGCTCCTCCTATTTTTCACAACTTTTGAAGCTCTTCATATTTTTCACACCTTTTCAGGCTCTTCATGTTTTTCAACACCACTTCATGCTGCTCCTATTTTTCAGACCGTTTCATGCTCCTCATATTTTTGAAAGCTTTTGAAGCTCTTCATATTTTTCACACCTTTTCAGGCTCTTCATATTTTTCAACACCGCTTCATGATCCTCCTATTTTTCAGACCGTTTCATGCTCCTCATGTATTTCACACCTTTTGAAGCTCTTCATATTTTTCACACGTTTTCAGCCTCCTCATGTTTTTCATCAATGCTTCATGCTCCTTCTCTTTTTCAGACCGTTTCATGCTCCTCATAGTTTTGACACGTTTTGAAGCTCTTCATATTTTTCACACCTTTTCAGGCTCTTCATGTTTTTCAACACCGCTTCATGATCCTCCTATTTTTCAGACCGTTTCATGCTCCTAATGTATTTCACAACTTTTGAAGCTCTTCATATTTTTCACATCTTTTCAGGCTCCTCAAGTTTTTCATCAATGCTTCATGCTCCTTCTCTTTTTCAGACCGTTTCATGCTCCTCATATTTTTCACACCTTTTGAAGCTCTTCATATTTTTCACACCTTTTAAGGCTCTTCACGTTTTTCAACACCGTCTCATGCTCCTCCTATTTTTCAGACAGTTTCATGCTCCTAATGTATTTCACATCTTTTGAAGCTCTTCATATTTTTCACACCTTTTCAGGCTCTTCATGTTTTTGAACACCGCTTCATGCTCCTCCTATTTTATACACCGTTTCATGCTCCTCATATATTTCACACCTTTTGTAGCTCTTCATATTTTTTACACCTTTTCAAGCTCTTCATGTTTTTGAACAGCGCTTCATGCT
Organism: Dama dama; assembly: GCF_033118175.1. NCBI lineage: Eukaryota > Metazoa > Chordata > Mammalia > Artiodactyla > Cervidae > Dama > Dama dama. Next base: position 3,492,822 of record NC_083714.1, on the reverse strand, counting down.
CCTCCTATTTTTCAGACAATTTCATGCGCCTCATGTATTTCACATCTTTTGAAGCTCTTCGTATTTTTCACACCTTTTCAGGATTTTCATGTTTTTGAACACCGCTTCATGCTCCTCCTATTTTTCAAACCGTTACATGCTCCACATATTTTTGACACCTTTTGAAGCTCTTTATTTTTCACACCTTTTCAGGCTCTTCATGTTTTTCAACACGGCTTCATGCTCCTCCTATTTTTCAGACCGTTTCATGCTCCTCCTATTTTTCAGACCGTTTCATGCTCCTCATATTTTTGACACCTTTTGAAGCTCTTCATATTTTTCACACCATTTCAGGCTCTTCAAGTTTTTGAACAATGCTACAATGCTCCTCCTATTTTTCAGACCGTTTCATGCTCCTCATATTTTTGACACCTTTTGAAGCTCTTCATATTTTTCACACCTTTTGAAGCTCTTCATATATTTCACACTTTTTCAGGCTCTTCATGATTTTCAACACCACTTCATGCTTCTCCTATTTCTCAGACCGTTTCATGCTCATCTCATTTTTGACAGCATTTGAAGCTCTTCATATTTTTCACAACTTTTGAAGCTCTTCATATGTTTCACACCTTTTCAGGCTCCTCATGTTTTTCAACACCACTTCATGCTCCTCCTATTTTTCAGACCGTTTCATGCTCCTCTCATTTCTGAAATCTTTTGAAGCTCTTCATATATTTCACATATTTTCAGGCTCTTAATGTTTTTCAACACCACTTCATGCTCCTCCTATTTTTCAGACCGTTTCATGCTCATCTAATTTTTGACACCTTCTGAAGCTCTTCATAGTTTTCACAAATTTTCAGGCTCTTCATATTTTTGAACACCGCTTCATGCTCCTCCTATTTTTCAGACCGTTTCATGCTCCTCATGTATTTCACACATTTTGAAGCTCTTCATATTTTACGCACCTTTTAAGGCTCGTCATGATTTTCAACACAACTTCATGCTTCTCCTATTTTCAGACCGTTTTTGCTCCTCATATATTTGACACCTTTTGAAACTCTTCATATATTTCACACCATTTCAGGCTCTTCAAATTTTTGAACACGACTTCATGCTCCTCCTATTTTTCACACCGTTTCATGCTCATCTAATTTTTGACACCTTTTGAAGATCTTCATATATTTCACACCTTTTGAAGCTCTTCATATTTTTCACATTTTTGAAGATCTTCAAATTTTTCACACGTTTTCAGGCTCTTCATGTTTTTGAACACCGCTTCATGCTCCTCATATATTTCAGACCGTTTCATGCTCCTCATATTTGTGACACCTTTTGAAGCTCTTCGTATTTTTCTCACATTTTCAGGCTCTTCATGTTTTTCAACATGACTTCATGCTCCTCCTATTTTTCAGACCGTTTCATGCTCCTCATATTTTTGACACCTTTTGAAATCTTCATATACTTCACACCTTTTCAGGTTCTTCATTTTTTTGAAAAGAACTTCATGTTCCTTCTATTTCTCAGACCGTTTCATGGTCATCTCATTTTTGACAGCTTTTGAAGCGCTTCATATTTTTCAACACCGTATCATACTCCTCCTATTTTTCAGAGAGTTTCATGCTCCTCTTATTTTTGACACGTTTGAAGCTCTTCATATTTTCCACACCTTTTCAGGCTCTTCATGTTTTTCAACACTGTTTCATGATCCTCCTATTTTTCAGACCGTTTCATGCTCCTCATAATTTTGACACCTTTTGAAGCTCTTCTTATATTTCACACCTTTTCAGACTCTTCATGTTTTCGAAAACCACTTCAAGTTCCTCCTATTTGTGCGACCGTTTCATGCTCTTCATATTTTTGACACCTTTTGAAGCTCTTCATAATTTTCACACCTTTTGAAGCTCTTCATATACTTCACACATTTTCAGGATCTTCATGTTTTTCAACACCACTTCATGCTCCTCCTATTTTTCAGACCGTTTCATGCTCTTCATATTTTTGACACCTTTTGAAGCTGTTCATATTTTTCACACCTTTTGAACCTCTTCATATATTTCACACCTTTTGAAGCTCTTCATATTTTTCACATTTTTGAAGCTCTTCAAATTTTTCACACCTTTTCATGCTCTTCATGATTTTGAACACCGCTTCATGCTCCTCCGGTTTTTCAGACCGTTTCATACTCCTCATATATTTGACACCTTTTGAAGCTCTTCATATTTTTCACACTTTTTCAGGCTCTTCATGTTTTTCAACACAACTTCATGCTCCTCCTATTTTGCAGACAGTATCATGCTCCTCATATTTTTGACACCTTTTGAAGCTCTTCATATTTCTCACACCATTTCAGGCTCTTCATGTTTTTGAACACCACTTCATGCTCCTCCTATTTTTCAGACCGTTTCATGCTCCTCATGTATTTCACACCTTTTGAGGCTCTTCATATTTTTAACACCTTTTCAGGCTCTTCATGATTTTCAACACCGCTTCATGCTCCTCGAATTTTTCAGACCGTTTCATGCTCATGTCATTTTTGACACATTTTGAATCTCTTCACATTTTTGACACCTATTGAAGCTCTTCATATTTTTCATAATTTTGAAGCTCTTCATATTTTTCACACGTTTTCAGGCTCTTCATCTTTTCAAAACCGCTTCATGCTCCTGCTTTTCCAGACCGTTTCATACTCCTCATATTTTTGACACGTTTTGAGGCTCTTCATATTTTTCACACCTTTTCAAGCTCTTCATGTTTTTGAACAACGTTTCATGATCCTCCTATTTTTCTGAACGTTTCATGCTCCTCATATTTTTGACACCTTTTAAAGCTCTTCATATTTTTCACACCTTTCAAGCTCTTCGTGTTTTTGAACACCGCTTCATGCTCCTCCTATTTTTCAACTGTTTCATGCTCCTCATGTATTTTACACCTTTTGAAGCGCTTCATATATTTCGCATGTTTTCAGGCTCTTCATGTTTTTCAAAACCAATTCATTCTCCTCCTATTTTTCAGACTGTTTCAGGCTCTTCAAATTTTTGACACCTTTTGAAGCTCTTCATATATTTTCCACCTTTTCAGGCTCTTCATTTTTGTGAACTCCGCTTCATGCTCCTCCTTTTCTTCAGACCGTTTCATGCTCATCTCATTTTTGACATCTTTTGAAGCTCTTCATATTTTTCACACCTTTTGAATCTCTTCATATTTTTCATATTTTTGAAGTTCTTCATATTTTTCACACGTTTTCAGGCTCCTCATGTTTTCAACACCGCTTCATGCTTCTCCTGTTTTTCAGACCGTTTCATGCTCCTCATATTTTTGACACATTTTGAAGTTCTTCATATTTTTCACATCGTTTCAGGCTCTTCATGTTTTTCAACACCACTTCATGTTCCTCGTATTTTTCAGACCTTTTCATGCTCCTCATATTTTTGACACCTTTTGAAGCTCTTCATATATTTCACACCTTTTGAAGCTCTTCGTATTTTTCACACCTTTTCAGGCTCTTCATGTTTTTCAACACCGCTTCATGCTCCTCCTATTTTTCACAACTTTTGAAGCTCTTCATATTTTTCACACCTTTTCAGGCTCTTCATGTTTTTCAACACCGCTTCATGATCCTCCTATTTTTCAGACCGTTTCATGCTCCTCATATTTTTGAAAGCTTTTGAAGCTCTTCATATTTTTCACACCTTTTCAGGCTCTTCATATTTTTCAACACCGCTTCATGATCCTCCTCTTTTTCAGACCGTTTCATGCTCCTCATGTATTTCACACCTTTTGAAGCTCTTCATATTTTTCACACGTTTTCAGCCTCCTCATGTTTTTCATCAATGCTTCATGCTCCTTCTCTTTTTCAGACCGTTTCATGCTCCTCATAGTTTTGACACGTTTTGAAGCTCTTCATATTTTTCACAGCTTTTCAGGCTCTTCATATTTTTAAACACCACTTCATGCTCCTCCTATTTTTCAGACCGTTTCATGCTCCTCATGTATTTCACACCTTTTGAAGCTCTTCATTTTTCACACCTTTCCAGGCTCTTCATGTTTTTGACACGGTTTCATGCTCCTCCTATTTTTCAGACCGTTTCATGCTCCTCACATTTTTGACACCTTTTGAAGCTCTTCATATTTTTCACAGGATTTCAGGCTCTTCATGTTTTTCAACAACACTTCATGCTCCACCATTTTTCAGACCGCTTCATGCTCATCTCATTTTTGACACTTTTTGAAAGTGTTCATATTTTTCACACCTTTTGAAGCTCTTCATATTTTTCACACCTTTTCAGGCTCTTCATGTTTTTGAACAGCGCTTCATGCTGCTCCTATTTTTCAGACCGTTTCATCCTTCTCATATTTTTGACACGTTTTGAAGCTCTTCATATTTTTCACACATTTTCAGGCTCTTCATGTATTTCAACACCACTTCATGCTCCTCCTATTTTTCAGACCGTTTCATGCTCCTCATATTTTTGACACCTTTTGAAGCTCTTCATATTTTTCACACCTTGTCAGGCTGTACATGTTTTTGAACACCTCTTCATGCTCTTCCTATTTTTCAGACCGTTTCATGCTCATGTCAATTTTCACACCTTTCAGGCTCTTCTTATTTTCAAACCAGTGAAGCTCTTCATATTTTTCACACTTTTTCAGGCTTTTCATGTTTAGAACACCGCTTCATGCTCCTCCTATTTTTCGACCCTTTCATGCTCATCTCATTTTTGACACCTTTTCAGGCTCTTCATATTTTTCAAACCTTTTGAAGCTCTTCATATTTTTCACACTTTTTCATTCTCTTCATGTTTTGAACACCGCTCCATGCTCCTCCTATTTTTCAGACCTTTTCATGCTCCTCATATTTTTGAAACCTGTTGAAGCTCTTCATATATTTCACACCTTTTGAAGCTCTTCATATTTTTCACTCCTTTTCAAGCTCTTCATGTTTTTCAACACTGCTTCATGCTACTCCTATTTTTGAGACCGATTAATGCTCCTCATGTATTTCACACCTTTTGAAGGTCTTCATATTTTTCACACGATTTCAGGCTCTTCATGTTTTTCAACAACACTTCATGCTCCACCATTTTTGAGACCGCTTCATGCTCATCTCATTTTTGACACTTTTTGAAACTGTTCATATTTTTCACACCTTTTGAAGCTCTTCATGTTTTTCACACGTTTTCAGGCTCTTCATGTTTTTCAAAACCGCTTCATGCTTCTCCTATTTTTCACACCTTTTGAAGCTCTTCATATTTTTCACACGTTTTCAGGCTCTTCATGTTTTTGAACACCTCTTCATGCTCTTCCTATTTTTCAGACCGTTTCATGCTCATGTCAATTTTCACACCTTTTCAGGCTCTTCTTATTTTTCAAACCAGTGAAGCTCTTCATATTTTTCACACTTTTTCAGGCTTTTCATGTTTAGAACATCGCTTCATGCTCCTCCTATTTTTCAGACCGTTTCATGCTCCTCACATTTTTGACACCTTTGAAGCTCTTCATATTTTTCACAACTTTTCAGGCTCTTCATGTTTTTCAACACCGCTTCATGATCCTCCAATTTTTCAGACCATTTCAAGCTCCTCATATTTTTGACACCTTTTGAATCTCTTCATATATTTTACACCTTTTCAGGCTCTTCATGTTTTTCAACACCACTTCATGCTCCTCCTTTTTCACACCATTTCATGCTCATCTCATTTGTCACACTTTTTGAAGCTCTTCATATTTTTGACACCTTTTGAGCTCTTCATATTTTTCACACCTTTTGAGGCTCTTCATGTTTTTCAACACCGTTTCATGCTCCTCCTATAATTCAGACGGTTTCATGCTCCTCAAGTCTTTCACTCCTTTTGAAGCTCTTCATATTTTACACACCTTTTCAGGCTCTTCATGATTTTCAACCCCACTTCATGCTCCTCCGATTTTTCAGACCGTTTCATGATCATCTCATTTTTGACACCTTTTGAAGCTCTTCATATTTTTCACACCTTTTGAAGCTGTTCATATTTTTCACACCTTTTAAGGCTCTTCATGTTTTTGAACACGGTTTCATGCTCCTCCTCTTTTTCAGACCGCTTCATGCTCCTCATATTTTTGACACCTTTAAAAGCTCTTCATATTTTTCACACCTTTTCAGGTTCTTTATGTTTTGAAGACCGTTTCATCGTCCTCCTATTTTTCAGACCGTTTCATGCTCCTCATATTTTTGACACATTTTGAACCTTTTCATATTTTTCACACGTTTTCAGGCTTTTCATGTTTTTGAACACCGCTTCATGCTCCTCCTAATTTTCAGACCGTTTCATGCTCCTCATGTATTTAACATCCTTTGAAGCTCTTCATATTTTTCTCACCTTTTCAGGCTTTCATGTTTTTGAACACCGTTTCATGCTGCTCCTATTTTTCAGACCGTTTCATGCTCATCTCATTTTTGACACCATTTTAAGCTCTTCATATTTTTCACACCTTTTGAACCTCTTCATATTTTTCACACGTTTTCACACTCTTCATGTTTTTGAACACCTCTTCATGCTCTTCCTATTTTTCAGACCGTTTCATGCTCATGTCAATTTTCACACCTTTTCAGGCTCTTCTTATTTTTCAAACCAGTGAAGCTCTTCATATTTTTCACACTTTTTCAGGCTTTTCATGTTTAGAACATCGCTTCATGCTCCTCCTATTTTTCAGACCGTTTCATGCTCCTCACATTTTTGACACCTTTGAAGCTCTTCATATTTTTCACAACTTTTCAGGCTCTTCATGTTTTTCAACACCGCTTCATGATCCTCCAATTTTTCAGACCATTTCAAGCTCCTCATATTTTTGACACCTTTTGAATCTCTTCATATATTTTACACCTTTTCAGGCTCTTCATGTTTTTCAACACCACTTCATGCTCCTCCTTTTTCACACCATTTCATGCTCATCTCATTTGTCACACTTTTTGAAGCTCTTCATATTTTTGACACCTTTTGAGCTCTTCATATTTTTCACACCTTTTGAGGCTCTTCATGTTTTTCAACACCGTTTCATGCTCCTCCTATAATTCAGACGGTTTCATGCTCCTCAAGTCTTTCACTCCTTTTGAAGCTCTTCATATTTTACACACCTTTTCAGGCTCTTCATGATTTTCAACCCCACTTCATGCTCCTCCGATTTTTCAGACCGTTTCATGATCATCTCATTTTTGACACCTTTTGAAGCTCTTCATATTTTTCACACCTTTTGAAGCTGTTCATATTTTTCACACCTTTTAAGGCTCTTCATGTTTTTGAACACGGTTTCATGCTCCTCCTCTTTTTCAGACCGCTTCATGCTCCTCATATTTTTGACACCTTTAAAAGCTCTTCATATTTTTCACACCTTTTCAGGTTCTTTATGTTTTGAAGACCGTTTCATCGTCCTCCTATTTTTCAGACCGTTTCATGCTCCTCATATTTTTGACACATTTTGAACCTTTTCATATTTTTCACACGTTTTCAGGCTTTTCATGTTTTTGAACACCGCTTCATGCTCCTCCTAATTTTCAGACCGTTTCATGCTCCTCATGTATTTAACATCCTTTGAAGCTCTTCATATTTTTCTCACCTTTTCAGGCTTTCATGTTTTTGAACACCGTTTCATGCTGCTCCTATTTTTCAGACCGTTTCATGCTCATCTCATTTTTGACACCATTTTAAGCTCTTCATATTTTTCACACCTTTTGAACCTCTTCATATTTTTCACACGTTTTCACGCTCTTCATGTTTTTCAACACCGCTTCTTGATCCACCTATATTTCAGACCGTTTCATGCTCCTCATATTTTTGACACGTTTTGAAGCTCTTCATAGTTTACACACATTTTCAGGCTCTTCATGTTTTTGAACACCGCTTCATGCTCCTCCTATTTTTAACACCTTTTGAAGATCTTCATATATTTTACACTTTTTCAGGCTCTTCATGTTTTTCAACACCACTTCATGCTCCTCCTATTTTTCAGACCGTTTCATGCTAATCTATTTTGACACCTTTTGAAGCTCTTCATATTTTACACACATTTTCAGGCTCTTCATGTTTTTAAACACTGCTTCATGCTCCCCCTATTTTTCAGACCGTTTCATGCTCCTCATGTATTTCACACCTTTTGAAGCTCTTCATTTTTCACACCTTTCCAGGCTCTTCATGTTTTTGCCACGGTTTCATGCTCCTCCTAATTTTCAGACCGTTTCATGCTCCTCACTTTTTTGACACCTTTTGAAGCTCTTCATATTTTTCACAACTTTTCAGACTCTTCATGTTTTTCAACAACGCTTCATGATCCTCCAATTTTTCAGAACGTTTCATGCTCCTCATATTTGTGACATCTTTTGAAGCTTTTCTTATTTTTCACAGCTTTTAGGCTCTTCATGTTTTTAAGCACCACTTCATGCTCCTCCTATTTCTCAGACAGTTTCATGCTCCTCATATTGTGGACACCTTTTGAAGCTCTTCATATTTTTCACATGTTTTCAGGCTCTTCATGTTTTTCAACACCACTTCATGCTCGTCCTATGTTCCAAACCATTACATGCTCCTCATATTTTTGACACCTTTTGAATCTCTTCATATATTTCACACCTTTTCAGGCTCTTCATGTTTTTGACACGGTTTCATGCTCCTCCTATTTTTCAGACCGCTTCATGCTCCTCCTATTTTTAACACCTTTTGAAGATCTTCATATATTTTACACTTTTTCAGGCTCTTCATGTTTTTCAACACCACTTCATGCTCCTCCTATTTTTCAGACCGTTTCATGCTAATCTATTTTGACACCTTTTGAAGCTCTTCATATTTTACACACATTTTCAGGCTCTTCATGTTTTTAAACACTGCTTCATGCTCCCCCTATTTTTCAGACCGTTTCATGCTCCTCATGTATTTCACACCTTTTGAAGCTCTTCATTTTTCACACCTTTCCAGGCTCTTCATGTTTTTGCCACGGTTTCATGCTCCTCCTAATTTTCAGACCGTTTCATGCTCCTCACTTTTTTGACACCTTTTGAAGCTCTTCATATTTTTCACAACTTTTCAGACTCTTCATGTTTTTCAACAACGCTTCATGATCCTCCAATTTTTCAGAACGTTTCATGCTCCTCATATTTGTGACATCTTTTGAAGCTTTTCTTATTTTTCACAGCTTTTAGGCTCTTCATGTTTTTAAGCACCACTTCATGCTCCTCCTATTTCTCAGACAGTTTCATGCTCCTCATATTGTGGACACCTTTTGAAGCTCTTCATATTTTTCACATGTTTTCAGGCTCTTCATGTTTTTCAACACCACTTCATGCTCGTCCTATGTTCCAAACCATTACATGCTCCTCATATTTTTGACACCTTTTGAATCTCTTCATATATTTCACACCTTTTCAGGCTCTTCATGTTTTTGACACGGTTTCATGCTCCTCCTATTTTTCAGACCGCTTCATGCTCCTCATATTTTTGACACCTTTAAAAGCTCTTCATATTTTTCACACCTTTTCAGGTTCTTTATGTTTTGAAGACCGTTTCATCGTCCTCCTATTTTTCAGACCGTTTCATGCTCCTCATATTTTTGACACATTTTGAACCTTTTCATATTTTTCACACGTTTTCAGGCTTTACATGTTTTTGAACACCGCTTCATGCTCCTCCTAATTTTCAGACCGTTTCATGCTCCTCATGTATTTAACATCCTTTGAAGCTCTTCATATTTTTCTCACCTTTTCAGGCTTTCATGTTTTTGAACACCGTTTCATGCTGCTCCTATTTTTCAGACCGTTTCATGCTCATCTCATTTTTGACACCATTTTAAGCTCTTCATATTTTTCACACCTTTTGAACCTCTTCATATTTTTCACACGTTTTCACGCTCTTCATGTTTTTCAACACCGCTTCTTGATCCACCTATATTTCAGACCGTTTCATGCTCCTCATATTTTTGACACGTTTTGAAGCTCTTCATAGTTTACACACATTTTCAGGCTCTTCATGTTTTTGAACACCGCTTCATGCTCCTCCTATTTTTAACACCTTTTGAAGATCTTCATATATTTTACACTTTTTCAGGCTCTTCATGTTTTTCAACACCACTTCATGCTCCTCCTATTTTTCAGACCGTTTCATGCTAATCTATTTTGACACCTTTTGAAGCTCTTCATATTTTACACACATTTTCAGGCTCTTCATGTTTTTAAACACCGCTTCATGCTCCCCCTATTTTTCAGACCGTTTCATGCTCCTCATGTATTTCACACCTTTTGAAGCTCTTCATTTTTCACACCTTTCCAGGCTCTTCATGTTTTTGCCACGGTTTCATGCTCCTCCTAATTTTCAGACCGTTTCATGCTCCTCACATTTTTGACACCTTTTGAAGCTCTTCATATTTTTCACAACTTTTCAGACTCTTCATGTTTTTCAACAACGCTTCATGCTCCCCCTATTTTTCAGACCGTTTCATGCTCCTCATATTTCTCACACCTTTTGAAGCTCTTCATATATTTCCTACATTTTCAGGCTCTTCATGTTTTTGAACACCATTTCATTCTCCTCCTATTTTTCAGACCGTTTCATGCTCCTCATATTTTTGACACCTTTTGAAGCTCCTCATATATTTCCTACATTTTCAGGCTCTTCATGTTTTTCAACAAAGCTTCATGCTCCTCCTATGTTTCAGACCGTTTCATGCTCCTCATATTTCTCACACCTTTTGAAGCTCTTCATATTTTTCACACCTTTTCAGGCTCTTCATGTTTTTCAACACCGCTTCATGCTTCTCCTATATTTCAGACCGTTTCATGCTCCTCATATTTTTGACAACTTGTGAAGCTCCTCAAATTTTTCACACCTTTTGAAGCTCTTCATATTTTTCACACCTTTTCAAGTTATTCTTGATTTTCAACACCGCTTCATGATCCTCCTATGTTTCAGACCGTTTCATGCTCCTCATATTTTTGACACCTTTTGAAGCTCCACATATTTTTCACACCTGTTTAGGCACTTCATGTTTTTCTAAACCACTTCATGCTCCTCCTATTTTTCAGACCGTTTCATGCTCCTCATATTTTTGACACCTTTTTAAGCTCTTCATATTTTTCATAACTTTTCAGGCTCTTCATGGTTTTGAACACCATTTCATGCTACTCCTATTTTCCAGACCATTTCATGCTCCTCATATTTTTGACACCATTTGAATCTCTTCATATATCACACCTTTTCAGGCTCTTCATGTTTTTGAACAGCATTTCATGCTCCTCCTATTTTCCAGACCATTTCATGCTCCTCATATTTTGACACTTTTTGAAGCTCTTCATATTTTTCTCACCTTTTCAGGCTCTTCATGTTTTTCAACACCGCTTCATGCTCCTCCTATATTTCAGACTGTTTCATGCTCCTCATATTTTTGACACTTTTTGAAGCTCTTCATATTTTTCACACCTTTTCATGCTCTTCATGTTTTTCAACACCGTTTCAGGTTCCTCCTATTTTTGACATCTTTTGAATCTCTTCGTATTTTTCACATCTTTTCAGGCTCTTCACCTTTTTGAACACCGTTTCTCTCTCCTGATATTTTTGACACCTTTTGAAGCTCTTCATATATTTCACAACTTTTCAGGCTCTTCATGTTTTTCAACACTGCTTCATGCTCCTCCTACTTTTCAGACCATTTCATGCTCCTCATACTTTTGACAGGTTTTGAAGCTCTTCATATTTTTCACACCTTTTCAAGCTCTTCATGTTTTGAATACCGTTTCATGCTCCTCCTGTTTTTCAGAACGTTTCATGGTCCTCATATTTTTGACACCTGTTGAAGCTCTTCATATTTTTCACACCATTTCAGGCTCTTCATGTTTCTCAACACCAGTTAATGTTCCTCCTATTTTTCAGACCGTTTCATGCTCCTCATATTTTTGACAACTTGTGAAGCTCCTCATATTTTTCACACCTTTTGAAGCTCTTCATATTCTTCACACCTTTTCAAGTTATTCATGATTTTCAACACCGCTTCATGATCCTCCTATGTTTCAGACCGTTTCATGCTCCTCATATTTTTGACACCTTTTGAAGTTCTTCATATTTTTTACACCTTTTCAGGCTCTTCATGTTTTTCAACACCGCTTCATGCTCCTCCTATTTTTCAGACCGTTTCATGCTCCTCATGTATTTCACACATTTTGAAGCTCTTTATATTTTTCACACGTTTTCAGGCTCCTCATGTTTTTGAACACGATTTCTTGCTCCTCCTATTTTTCAGACCGTTTCATGCTCCTCATATTTTTGACACCTTTTGAAGCTCTTCATATTTTTCACACATTTTCAGGCTTTTCATGTTTTTCAACACCGCTTCATGATCCTCCTACTTTTCTGAGCGTTTCATGCTCCTCATATTTTTGAAACCTTTTGAATCTCTTCATATATTTCACACCTTTTCAGGCTCTTCATGTTTTTGAACACCGCTTCACGCTCCTCCTATTTTTCAGACCGTTTCATGGTCCTCATGTATTCCACACATTTTGAAGCTCTTAATATTTTTCACACCTTTTGAAGCTCTTCATGTTTTTCGAAGCTTTTCAGGCTCTTCATGTTCTTGAACACCGTTTCATGCTCCTCCTATTTTTCAGACCGTTTCATGCTCCGCCTATTTTTCAGACCGTTTCAACTCATCTCATTTTTGACAGCTTTTGAAATTTTTCATATTTTTCACAACTTTTGAAGCTCTTCATGTTTTTCAACACCGCTTCTTGCTCCTCTTATTTTTCAGACCGTTTCATGCTCCTCATATTTGTCACACCTTTTGAAGCTCTTCATATTTTTCACACCTTTTCAGGCTCTTCATGTTTTTCAACACCGCTTCATGCTCCTCCTATATTTCAGACCGTTTCATGCTCCTCATATTTTTGACACTTTTTGAAGCTCTTCATATTTTTCAAACCTTTTCATGCTCTTCATGTTTTTCAACACCGTTTCAGGTTCCTCCTATTTTTGACATCTTTTGAATCTCTTCATATTTTTCACATCTTTTCAGGCTCTTCACGTTTTTGAACACCGTTTCTCTCTCCTGATATTTTTGACACCTTTTGAAGCTCTTCATATATTTCACAACTTTTCAGGCTCTTCATGTTTTTCAACACTGCTTCATGCTCCTCCTACTTTTCAGACCATTTCATGCTCCTCATACTTTTGACAGGTTTTGAAGCTCTTCATATTTTTCACACCTTTTCAAGCTCTTCATGTTTTCAATACCGTATCATGCTCCTCCTGTTTTTCAGAACGTTTCATGCTCCTCATATTTTTGACACCTGTTGAAGCTCTTCATATTTTTCACACCTTTTCAGGCTCTACATATTTTTGAACACCGTTTCATGCTCCTTCTATTTTTAAGACCGTTTCATACACCTCATATTTTTGACACTTTTTGAAGCTCTTCATGTTTTTCACACTTTTTCAGGCTCTTCATGTTTTTGAACACCGCTTCATGCTCCACCTATTTTTCAGACCGTATCATGCTCCTCATATTTTCCAAACCTTTTCAGGCTCTTCATATTTTCGAACACTGCTTCATGCTCCTCCTATTTTTCAGGCCTTTTCATGCTCCTCATATTTTTGACACCTTTTGAAGCTCTTCATGTTTTCACACCTTTTCAGGCTGTTCATGTTTTTCAACACCGCTTCATGCTCCTCCTTTTTTTCAGCCCGTATCATTCTCCTCATATTTTTCACATCTTTTGAAGCTCTTCATATATTACACAACTTTTCAGGCTCTTCATGTTTTTCAACCCCGCTTCATTCTCCTCCTATTTTTCAGAACGTTTCATGTTCCTCATATTTTTGGCACCTTTTGAAGCTCTTCATATATTTCACTCTTTTCAGGCTCTTCATGTTTTTCAACACCGTTTCATGTTCCTCCTATTTTTCAGACCGTTTCATGCTCCTCATATTTTTGACACTTTTTGAAGCTCTTCATGTTTTTCACACCTTTTCAGGCTTTTCAAGTTTTTCAACACCGCTTCATGCGCCTCCTATTTTTCAGACCGTTTCAGGCTCCTAATATTGTTAACACGTTTTCAGGATCTTCATATTCTGCAACACCGCTTCATTTTCCTCCTGTTTCTCAGAGAGTTTCAGGTTCCTCATATATTTAACGCCTTTTTAAGCTTGTCATATATTTCACACCTTTTCAGTCTCTTCATATGTTTCAACACTGATTCATTCTCCTCCTGTTTCTCAGAGCGTTTCAGGTTCCTCATATATTTCCCACCTTTTTAAGCTCTTCATATATTTCACACTTTTCAGGCTCTTCATATTTTTCAACACCGCTTCATGCTCCTCCAATTTTTCAGAACGTTTCATGCTCCTAAAATTTTTGACACCTTTTGAAGCTCTTCATATATTTCACACCGTTTCAGTCTCTTCAGGTGTTTCAACACCGATTCTTGCTCCTCCTATTTTTCAGACCGTTTCATGCTCCTCATAATTTTGACACCTTTTTAAGCTCTTCATATTTTTCACAACTTTTCAGGATCTTCATGTTCTTCAACAACAATTGATGTTCCTCCTATTTTTCAGACCGTTTCATGCTCCTCATAATTTTCACACCTTTTGAAGCTTTTCATATTTTTCACGTCTTTTCAGGCTCTTCATGTTTTTCAACATTGCTTCATGCTCCTCCTATAGTTCAGACCGTTTCATGCTCCTCATATTTTTCACACATTTTCAGGCTCTTCATGTTTTTCAACATTGCTTCATGCTCCTCCTATTGTTCAGACCGTTTCATGCTCCTCATATTTTTGACACCTTTTGAAGCTCTTAATATATTACACAACTTTTCAGGCTCTTCATGTTTTTCAACCCCGCCTCATGCTCCTCCTATTTTTCAGACCGTTTCATGTTCCTCATATTTTTGAGACCTTTTGAAGCTCTTCATATATTTCACTCTTTTCAGGCTCTTCATGTTTTTCAACACCGTTTCATGCTCCTCCTATTTTTCAGACCGTTTCATGCTCCTCATATTTTTGACAATTTTTGAAGCTCTTCATGTTTTTCACACGTTTTCAGGCTTTTCAAGTTTTTCAACACCGCTTCATGTTCCTCCTATTTTTCAGACCGTTTCAGGCTCCTAATATTGTTAACACCTTTTCAGGCTCTTCATATTCTTCAACACCGCTTCATTCTCCTACTGTTTCTCAGAGCGTTTCAGGTTCCTCATATATTTCACGCCTTTTTAAGCTCGTCATATATTTCACACCTTTTCAGGCTCTTCATATTTTTCAAAACCGATTCATTCTCCTCCTGTTTCTCAGAGTGTTTCAGGTTCCTCATATATTTCCCGCCTTTTTAAGCTCTTCATATATTTCACACCTTTTCAGGCTCTTCATATTTTTCAACACCGCTTCATGCTCCTCCAATTTTTCAGACCGTTTCATGCTCCTAAAATTTTTGACACCTTTTGAAGCTCTTCATATATTTCACAACTTTTCAGGCTCTTCATATTTTTCAACACCGCTTCATTCTCCTCCTGTTTTTCAGAGCGTTTCAGGTTCCTTATACATTTCACGCCTTTTTAAGCTCTTCATATATTTCACACCTTTTCAGGCTCTTCATGTTTTTCAAAACCGCTTCATGCTCCTCCTATTTTTCAGACCGTTTCATGCTCCTCAAATATTAGACACCTTTTGAATCTCTTCATATTTTTCACACCTTTTCAGGCAATTCTTGTTTTTGAACACCACTTCATGGTCCTCCTATTTTTCAGACTGTTTCATGCTTCTCATATTTTTGACACCTTTTGAAGCTCTTCATATATTTCACACCGTTTCAGGCTCTTCAGGTTTTTCAACACCGCTTCTTGCTCCTCCTATTTGTCAGACCGTTTCATGCCCCTCATAATTTTGACACCTTTTGACGCTCTTCATATTTTTCACAACTTTTCAGGATCTTCATGTTCTTCAACACCATTTGATGCTCCTCCTATTTTTCAGACCGTTTCATGCTCCTCATCTTTTTGACACCTTTTGTAGCTCTTCATATTTTTCACATCTTTTCAGGGTCTTCATGTTTTTGAATACCGTTTCATGCTCCTCATATTTTTTACACGTTTTGAAGCTCTACCTATATTTCACACCTTTTCAGGCTCTTCATGTTTTTCACAACCGCTTCATGCTCCACCTATTTTTAAGACCGTTTCATGCTCCTAATATTTTTAACACCTTTTCAGGCTTTTCATGTTTTTCAACACCGCTTCATGCTGCTCCTATTTATCAGACTGTTTCATTCTCTTCAAATTTTTTACACCTTTTGAAGCTCTTCATAATTTTCACACCTTTTCAGGCTCTTCATGTTTTTCAACACCGCTTCATGCTCCTCCTATTTTTCAGACTGTCATGCTCCTCATTTTGTTGACACCTTTTGAAGCTCTTCATATTTTTCACACCTCTTCAGGCTGTTCATGTTTTTCAACACCGTTTCAGTTTCCTCCTATTTTTCAGACTTTTTCATGCTTCTCATATTTTTGACACTTTTTGAAGCTCTTCATATTTTTCACACCTTTTCAGGCTCTTCATGTTTTGGCACACCGTTTCATGCTCCTCCTTTTTTTCAGACCGTTTCATGCTCCTCATATTTTGACACCTTTTGAAGCTCTTCATATTTTTCACACCTTTTCAGGCTCTTCATATTTTTCAACACAGCTTCATCATCCTACTATTTTTCAGACCGTTTCAGGCTCCTCATATTTTTGACACGTTTTGAAGCTCTTCATGTTTTTCACACTTTTTCAGGGAATTAATGTCTTTCAAGACCGATTCATGGTCCTCCAGTTTTTCAGACTGTTTCATGCTCCTCATATTTTTGACATCTTTTGAAGCTCTTCATATTTTTGACACCATGTCAGGGTATTCATGTCTTTCAAGACTGCTTCATGCTCCTCCAAATTTTCAGACCTTTTCATGCTCCTCATATTTTTGACACCTTTTGAAGCTCTGCATATATTTCACAACCTTTCAGGCTCTTCATGCTTTTCAACAGCGCTTCATGCTCCTCCTATTTTTCAGGACGTTCAATACTCCTAACTTTTTGACACCTTTTGAAGCTCTTCATATATTTAACACCTTTTCAGGCTCTTCATGTTTTTCAACACCGCTTCATGCTCCTCCAATTTTTCAGACCGTTTCATGCTCCTCATATTTTTGATACATTTTGAAGCTCTTCATATATTTCATACCTTTTCAGGCTCTTCATGTTTTTCAACACCACTTCATGCTCCTAACATTTTTGACACCTTTTGAAGCTCTTCATATATTTCACCTTTTCAGACTCTTCATGTTTTTCAAACCTTTTCAGGCTCTTCATGTTTTCAACACCATTTCATGCTCCTCCTATTTTTCAGACCGTTTCATGCTCCTCTCAATTTTGACACCTTTTGAAGCTCTTCATATTTTTCACACCTTTTCAGGCTCTTCATGTTTCTGAACACCGTTTCATGCTCCTCATATTTTTGACACCGTTTGAAGCTCTTCATATTTTTCACACCTTTTCAGGCTCCTCATGTTTTTCAAAACCGCTTCATTCTCCTCCTATTTTTCAGACCGTTTCATGCTCCTCATATTTTTGACACATTTTCCAGCTCCTCATATATTTCACACCTTTTCAGGCTCTTCATCATATTCAACACCACTTCATGCTCCTCCTATTTTCCAGACCGTTTCATTGTCCTCATATTTTTGACACCTTTAGAAGCTCTTCATATTTTTCACACCTTTTCAGGCTCTTCATGTTTTTCAACACGGCTTCATGCTCCTCCTATTTTTCAGATAGTTTCATTTCTCTCATGTATTTCACACCTTTTGAAGCTCGTCATATTTTCACACCTTTTCAGGCTCTTCATGTTTTTGAACACCACCTCATCCTCCTCCTATTTTTCAGACAGTTTCATGCTCCTCATGTATTTCACACCTTTTGCAGCTCTTCATATTTTTCACACGTTCTCAGCCTCTTCATGTTTTTGAACACCGCTTCATGCTCCTCCTATTTTTCAGACCGTTTCATGCTCCTCATATTTTTCACACCTTTTGATGCTCTTCATATTTTTCACACCTTTTCAGGCTATTCATGTTTTGGAACACCGTTTCATGCTCCTCCTATTTTTCAGACCTTTTCATGCTCCTCATATTTTTGACACCTTTTGAAGCTCTTCATATTTTTCACACCTTTTCAGGCTGTTCATGTTTTGGAACACCGTTTCATGCTCCTCCTATTTTTCAGACCGTTTCATGCTCCTCATATCTTTGACACCTTTTGAAGCTCTATATTTTTCACACCTTTTCAGGATCTTCATGTTTTTGAACACCGGTTGATGCTCCTCCTATTTTTCAGACCGTTTCATTCTTCTCATATTTTTTTCAGGTTTTGAAGCTCTTCATATTTTGCACACCTTTTCAGGCTCTTCATATTTTTCAACACTGTTTCATGCTTCTCGTATTTTTCAGACCGTTTCATCCTCCTCATAATTTTGACACCTTTTGAAGCTCTTCATATATTTCTCAGTTTTTCAGGCTCTTCATGATTTTGAACACCGCTTCATGTCCCTCCTATTTTTCCTACCGTTTCTTGCTCCTTATATTTTTGACACCTTTTGAAGCTCCTCATATTTGTCACACCTTTTGAAGCTCTTCATATTTTTCACACCTTTTCAGGCTCTTCATGTTTTTGAACACCGCTTCATGCTCCTCCTATTTTTCAGACCGTTTCATACTCCTCATGAATTTCACACCTTTTGAACCTCTTCATATTTGTCACACCTTTTCAGGCTCTTCATGTTTTTGAACACCGTTTCATACTGCTCATATTTTTCAGACCGTTTCATGCTCCTCATATTTTTGACACGTTTTGAGGCTGTTCATATTTTTCACACCTTTTCAGGCTCTTCATATTTTTTAACACCGCTTTATGCTCCTCCTATTTTTCAGATCGTTTCATGATACTCATATTTTTGACACCTTTTGAAGCTCTTCATATTTTTCACAGTTTTTCAGGCTGTTTATAGTTTTCAACACCGCTGCATGATTCTCCTATTTTTCAGACCGTTTCTTGCTCCTCATATTTTTGACACTTTTTGAAGCTCTTCATATTTTTCACACCTTTTCAGTCTCTTCATGTTTTTCAACACCACTTCATGCTCCTCCTATTTTCCAGACCGTTTCATGCTTTTCTAATTTTTGACACCTTTTGAAGTGCTTCATATTTTTCACACCTTTGAAGCTCTTCATATTTTTGACACGTTTTCAGGCTCTTCATGTTTTTCAACACCGCTTCATGCTCCTCCTATTTTCCAGACCGTTTCATGCTTTTCTAATTTTTGACACCTTTTGAAGCTCCTCATATTTTTCACACCTTTTGAAGCTCTTCATATTTTTCACATGTTCTCAGGCTCTTCATGTTTTTCAACCCCGATTCATGCTCCTCCTATTTTTCAGACCGTTTCATGCTCCTCATAATTTGGACACCGTTTGAAGCTCTTCATATATTTGACACATTTGAAGCTCTTCATATTTTTCACATTTTTGAACCTCTTCATATTTTTCACACCTTTTCAGGCTCTTCATGGTTTTGAACACCGCTTCATGCTCCTCCTATTTTTGAGACCGTTTCTTGCTCCTCATATATTTAACACCTTTTGAAGCTATTCATATTTTTCACACCTTTGCAGGCTCTTCATGTTTCTCAACAACACTTCGTGCACCTCCTATTTTTCAGATCGTTTCATGCTCCTCATATTTTTGACACATTTTCCAGCTCCTCATATATTTCACACCTTTTCAGGCTCTTCATCATATTCAACACCACTTCATGCTCCTCCTATTTTCCAGACCGTTTCATTGTCCTCATATTTTTGACACCTTTAGAAGCTCTTCATATTTTTCACACCTTTTCAGGCTCTTCATGTTTTTCAACACGGCTTCATGCTCCTCCTATTTTTCAGATAGTTTCATTTCTCTCATGTATTTCACACCTTTTGAAGCTCTGCATATTTTCACACCTTTTCAGGCTCTTCATGTTTTTGAACACCACTTCATCCTCCTCCTATTTTTCAGACCGTTTCATGCTCCTCATATTTTTCACACCTTTTGATGCTCTTCATATTTTTCACACATTTTCAGGCTATTGATGTTTTGGAACACCGTTTCATGCTCCTCCTATTTTTCAGAACTTTTCATGCTCCTCATATTTTTGACACCTTTTGAAGCTCTACATATTTTTCACAACTTTTCAGGCTGTTCATGTTTTCGAACACCGTTTCATGCTCCTCCTATTTTTCAGACCGTTTCTTGCTCCTCATATCTTTGACACCTTTTGAAGCTCTATATTTTTCACACCTTTTCAGGATCTTCATGTTTTTGAACACCGCTTCATGCTACTCCTATTTTTCAGACCGATTCATGCTCCTCCTAATTTTGACACCTTTTGAAGGTCTTCATATTTTCAACAGCTTTTCAGGCTCTTCTTATTTTTGAACACCGTTTGATTCTCCTCCTATTTTTCAGACTGTTTCATGCTCCTCATGTATTTCAGACCGTTTGAAGCTCTTCATATTTTTCAAACCTTTTCAGGCTCTTCATGTTTTTGAACACCACTTCATGCACCTCCTATTTTTCAGACCGTTTCATGCTCCTCATATTTTTGACACCTTTTCAAGCTCCTGATATATTTCACACCTTTTCAGACTCTTCATGTTTATCAACACCACTTCATGCTCCTCCTATTTTTCAGACCGTTTCATATTCATCTCATTTTTGACACCTTTTGAAGATCTTCATATTTTTCACACCTTTTGAAGCTCCTCATATTTTTCACACCTTTTCAGTCTCTTCATGTTTTTGAACACCGGTTCATGCTCCTCCTATTTTTCAGACCGTGTCATGCTTCTCATATTTTTGACAGGTTTTGAAGCTCTTCATATTTTGCACACCTTTTCAGGCTCTTCATATTTTTCAACACTGTTTCATGCTTCTCGTATTTTTCAGACCGTTTCATGCTCCTCATAATTTTGACACCCTTTGAAGCTCTTCATATATTTCTCAGCTTTTCAGGCTCTTCATGATTTTGAACACCGCTTCATGTCCCTCCTATTTTTTCTACCGTTTCTTGCTCCTTATATTTTTGACACCTTTTGAAGCTCCTCATATTTTTCACACGTTTTGAAGCTCTTCATATTTTTCACACCTTTTCATGCTCTTCATGTTTTTGAACACCGCTTCATGCTCCTCCTATTTTTCAGACCGTTTCATGCTCCTCATATTTTTGACATGTTTTGAGGCTGTTCATATTTTTCACACCTTTTCAGGCTCTTCATATTTTTGAACACCGCTTTATGCTCCTCCTATTTTTCAGATCGTTTCATGATACTCATATTTTTGACACCTTTTGAAGCTCTTCATATTTTTCACACTTTTTCAGGCTGTTTATAGTTTTCAACACCGCTGCATGATTCTCCTATTTTTCAGACCGTTTCTTGCTCCTCATATTTTTGACACTTTTTGAAGCTCTTCATATTTTTCAACACCACTTCATGCTCCTCCTATTTTCTAGACCGTTTCATGCTCTTCTAATTTTTGACACCTTTTGAAGTGCTTCATATTTTTCACACCTTTGAAGCTCTTCATATTTTTGACACGTTTTCAGGCTCTTCATGTTTTTCAACACCGCTTCATGCTCCTCCTATTTTTCAGACCCTTTCATGCTCCTCATATTTTTGACACTTTTTGAAGCTCTTGATATTTTTCACAACTTTTCAGTCTCTTCATGTTTTTGAACACCGCTTCATGCTCCTCCTATTTTTCAGACCGTTTCATGCTCCTCATATTTTTCACACCTTTTGATGCTCTTCATATTTTTTAACACCATTTCATGCTCCTCCTATTTTTCAGACCGTTTCATGCCCCTCATATATTTGACACCTTTTGAAGCTCTTCATATATTTCACACCTTTTCAGGCTCTTCATGTTTTTCAACACCACTTCATGCTCCTCGTATTTTTCAGACCTTTTCATGCCCCTAATAGTTTTGACACCTTTTGAAGCTCTTCATATTTTTCACACCTTTTCAGGCTCTTCATGTTTTTGAACACCGCTTCATGCTCCTCCTATATTTCCGACCGTTTCATGCTCCTCATATTTATGACACCTTATCAAGCTCTTCATATTTTACACACATTTTCAGGCTGTTCATGTTTTTCAACACCACTGCATGATTCTCCTATTTTTCAGATCGTTTCATGCTCGTCATATTTTTGACACCTTTTGAAGCTCTTCATATTTTTCACACCTTTTCATGTTTTTCAAAACCACTTCATGCACCTCCTATTTTTCAGACCGTTTCTTGCTCCTCATATATTTAACACCTTTTGAAGCTCTTCATAATTTTCACACTTTTTCAGGCTCTTCATGTTTTTCAACATCGCTTCATGCTCCTCCAATTTTTCAGACCGTTTCAAGCTCATTTAATTTTTGACACCTTTTGAAGCTCTTCATATTTTTCACACCTTTTCAGGCTTTTCATGTTTTTCAACACCACTTCGTGCACCTCCTATTTTTCAGATCGTTTCATGCTCCTCATGTATTTCACACCTTTTGCAGCTCTTCATATTTTTCACACGTTCTCATGCTCTTCATGTTTTTGAACACCGCTTCATGCTCCTCCTATTTTTCAGACCGTTTCATGCTCCTCATATTTTTCACACCTTTTGATGCTCTTCATATTTTTCACACCTTTTCAGGCTATTCATGTTTTGGAACACCGTTTCATGCTCCTCCTATTTTTCAGACCTTTTCATGCTCCTCATATTTTTGACACCTTTTGAAGCTCTTCATATTTTTCACACCTTTTCAGGCTGTTCATGTTTTCGAACACCGTTTCATGCTCCTCCTATTTTTCAGACCGTTTCATGCTCCTCATATCTTTGACACCTTTTGAAGCTCTATATTTTTCACACCTTTTCAGGATCTTCATGTTTTTGAACACCGCTTCATGCTACTCCTATTTTTCAGACCGATTCATGCTCCTCATAATTTTGACACCTTTTGAAGGTCTTCATATATTTCACAGCTTTTCAGGCTCTTCTTATTTTTGAACACCGTTTGATTCTCCTCCTATTTTTCAGACCGTTTCATGCTCCTCATGTACTTCAGACCGTTTGAAGCTCTTCATATATTTCAAACCTTTTCAGGCTCTTCATGTTTTTGAACACCGCTTCATGCTCCTCCTATATTTCACACCTTTTGAAGCTCTTCATATTTTTCACACTTTTTCAGGCTCTTCTTTTTTTTCAACACCACTTCATGCTCCTTCTATTTTTCATACCGTTTCATGCTCCTTTCATTTTTCACACCTTTTGAAGCTCTTCATATTTTTCACACCTTTTCAGGCTCTTCATGTTTTTGCACGCCGCTTCTTGCTCCTCCTATTTTTCAGACCGTTTCATGCTCCTCATATTTTTGACACCTTTTGAAGCTCCTCCTATTTTTCAGACGTTTTCAGGCTCTTCATGTTTTTCAACATCACTTCATGCTCCTCCTATTTTTCAGACTTTTTCATGCTCCTCATATTTTGACACCTTCTGAAATCTTCATATACTAGACACCTTTTCAGGCTCTTCATTTTTTTGAACACAATTTCATGCTCCTCCTATTTTTCAGACCGTTTCATGCTCATCTCTTTTTTGACAACTTTTGAAGCTCTTCATATTTTTCATACCTTTTTAAGATCTTCATATTTTTCACACGTTTTCGGGCTCTTCGTATTTTTCAACACTGCATCATGCTCCTCCTATTTTTCAGACCGTTTCATGCTCCTCATATTTTTGACACATTTTGAAGCTCCTCATATTTTTCACACATTTTGAAGCTCTTCATATTTTTCACACTTTCTCAGGCTCTTCATGGTTTTGAACACCGCTTCATGCTACTCCTATTTTTCAGACCGATTCATGCTCCTCATAATTTTGACACCTTTTGAAAGTCTTCATATTTTTCACACTTTTTCAGGCTCTTCATGTTTTTCAACATCGCTTCATGCTTCTCCAATTTTTCAGACCGTTTCAAGCTCATGTCATTTTTGACACCTTTTGAAGCTCTTCATATTTTTCACACCTTTTCAGGCTCTTCATGTTTTTCAACACCTCTTCATGCACCTCCTATTTTTCAGATCGTTTCATGCTCCTCATATTTTTGACACATTTTCAAGCTCCTCATATATTTCACACCTTTTCAGGCTCTTCATCAAATTCAACACCACTTCATGCTCCTCCTATTTTCCAGACCGTTTCATTTTCCTCTTATTTTTGACACCTTTAGAAGCTCTTCATATTTTTCACACCTTTTCAGGCTCTTCATGTTTTTCAACACGGCTTCATGCTCCTCCTATTTTTCAGATAGTTTCATTTCTCTCATGTATTTCACACCTTTTGAAGCTCTTCATATTCTTCACACGTTCTCAGGCTCTTCATGTTTTTGAACACCGTTTCACGCTCCTCCTATTTTTCAGACCGTTTCATGCTCCTTTCATTTTTCACACCTCTTGAATCTCTTCATATATTTCACACCTTTTCAGGCTCTTCATGTTTTTGACACGGTTTCATGCTCCTCCTATTTTTCAGACCGTTTAATGCTCCTCACATTTTTGACACCTTTGGAAGCTCTTCATATTTTTAACACCTTTTCAGGTTCTTCATGTTTTTCAACACCGCTTCATGCTCCTCCTATTTTTCTGACCGTTTCATGCTCCTCATGTATCTCACACCTTTTGAAGCTCTTCATATCTTTCACACCTTTTGAGCTCTTCATATTTTTCACACCTTTTGTAGCTCTTCATATTTTTCACACCTTTTCAGGCTATTCATGTTTTTGAACACCGTTTCATGCTCCTCTTATAATTCAGACGGTTTCATGCTCCTCATGTATTTCACTCCTTTTGAAGCTCTTCATATTTTACACACCTTTTCAGGCTCTTCATGATTTTCAACCCTACTTCATTCTCCTCCGATTTTTCAGACCGTTTCATGCTCATCTCATTTTTGACACCTTTTGAAGCTCTTCATATTTTTCACACCGTTTGAAGCTGTTCATATTTTTAACACCTTTTCAGGCTCTTCATGTTTTTGAACACGATTTCATGCTCCTCCTATTTTTCACACCGTTTCATGCTCCTCCCATTTTTGACACCTTTGAAGCTCTTCATATTTTTCACAACTTTTCAGGCTCTTCATGTTTTTCAACACAAATTCATGCCTCTCCAATTTTTAGACCGTTTCATGCTCCTCATATTTTTGACACCTTTTGAACCTCTTCATATTTTTCACACCTTTTGAAGCTCTTCATATTTTTCACAATTTTTAGGCTCTTCATGATTTTGAACACGGCTTCATGCTCCTCCTCCTATTCAGATCGTTTCATGTTCCTCATGTATTTCACACATTTTGAAGCTCTTCATATTTTTCACACCTTTTCAGGCTCTTCATGTTTTTGAACACGATTTCATGCTCCTCCTATTTTTCAGACCGTTTCATGCTCCTCCCATTTTTGACACCATTGAAGCTCTTCATATTTTTCACAACTTTTCAGGCTCTTCATGTTTTTCAACACCGCTTCATGATCCTCCAATTTTTCAGACCGTTTCAAGCTCCTCATATTTTTGACACCTTTTGAATCTCTTCATATATTTTACACCTTTTCAGGCTCTTCATGTTTTTCAACACCACTTCATGCTCCTCCTTTTTCACACCATTTCATGCTCATCTCATTTGTCACACTTTTTGAAGCTCTTCATTTTTTGACACCTTTTGAGCTCTTCATATTTTTCACACCTTTTGAGTCTCTTCATGTTTTTCAACACCGTTTCATGCTCCTCCTATAATTCAGACGTTTTCATGCTCCTCAAGTCTTTCACTCCTTTTGAAGCTCTTCATATTTTACACACCTTTTCAGGCTCTTCATGATTTTCAACCCCACTTCATGCTCCTCCGATTTTTCAGACCGTTTCATGCTCATCTCATTTTTGACAGCTTTTGAAGCTCTTCATATTTTTCACACCTTTTGAAGCTGTTCATATTTTTCACACCATTTCAGGCTCTTCATGTTTTTGAACACGGTTTCATGCTCCTCCTCTTTTTCAGACCGTTTCATGCTCCTCATATTTTTGACACCTTTAAAAGCTCTTCATATTTTTCACACCTTTTCAGGTTCTTTATGTTTTGAAGACCGTTTCATGATCCTCCTATTTTTCAGACCGTTTCATGCTCCTCATATTTTTGACACATTTTGAACCTTTTCATATTTTTCACACTTTTTCAGTCTCTTCATGTTTTTGAACACCGCTTCATGCTCCTCCTATTTTTCAGACCGTTTCATGCTCATCTCATTTTTGACACCTTTTGAAGCTCTTCATATTTTTCACACCTTTTGAAGCTCTTCATATTTTTCACACGTTTTCAGATCTTCATGTTTTTCAACACCGCTTCTTGATCCTCCTATTTTTTCAGACCGTTTCATGCTCCTCATATTTTTGACACGTTTTGAAGCTCTTCATATTTTACACACATTTTCAGGCTCTTCATGTTTTGGAACACCGCTTCATGACCCTCCTAATTTTCACACATTTTGAAGCACTTCAAATTTTTCACACCTTTTCAGGCTCTTCATACTTTGAACACGGTTTCCTGCTCCTCATTTTTTTCAGACCGTTTCATGCTCCTCATATTTTTGACACCTTTTGAATCTCTTCATATATTTCACACGTTTTCAGGATCTTCATGTATTGGAACACCGCTTCATGCTCCTCCTATTTTTCAGACGGTTTCATTCTCCTCATGTACCTCACACCTTTTGAAGCTCTTCATATATTTCACACATTTTCAGGCTCTTCATGTTTTTGAACACCGCTTCATGCTCCTCCTAATTTTCAGACCGTTTCATGCTCCTCATGTATTTCACACCTTTTGAAGCTCTTCATATTTTTCTCACCTTTTAGGCTTTCATGTTTTTGAACACCTTTTCATGCTCCTCCTATTTTTCAGACCGTTTCATGCTCCGCATGTATTTCACAGCTTTTGAAGCTCTTTATATTTTTCACACCATTTCAGGCTCTTCATGTTTTTGAACACCGTTTCATGCTGCTCTTATTTTTCAGACCGTTTCATGCTCATCTCATTTTTGACACCATTTTAAGCTCTTCATATTTTTCACACCTTTTGAGCCTCTTCATATTTTTCACACGTTTTCACGCTCTTCGTGTTTTTCAACACCGCTTCTTGATCCACCTATATTTCAGACCGTTTCATGCTCCTCATATTTTTGACACGTTTTGAAGCTCTTCATAGTTTACACACATTTTCAGGCTCTTCATGTTTTGAACACCGCTTCATGCTCCTCTATTTTTAACACCTTTTGAAGCTCTTCATATATTTTACACTTTTTCAGGCTCTTCATGTTTTTCAACACCATTTCATGCTCCTCCTATTTTTCAGACCGTTTCATGCTAATCTAATTTTTGACACCTTTTGAAGCTCTTCATATTTTACACACATTTTCAGGCTCTTCATGTTTTTAAACACCGCTTCATGCTCCTCCTATTTTTCAGACTGTTTCATGCTCCTCATGTATTTCACACCTTTTGAAGCTCTTCATTCTTTACACCTTTGCAGGCTCTTCATGTTTTTGAAACGGTTTCATGCTCCTCCTATTTTTCAGACCGTTTCATGCTCCTCACATTTTTGACACCTTTTGAAGCTCTTCATATTTTTCACACCTTTAAAGCTCTTCATATTTTTCTCACATTTTAAGGCTCTTCATGTTTTTCAACACTGTGTCATGCTCCTCCTATTTTTCAGACGGTTTCATGCTCTTCATAATTTTCACACCTTTAAAGCCCTTCATATTTTTCACACCTTTTCAGGCTCTTCATGTTTTTGAACACCACTTCATGCTCCGCCTATTTTTCAGACCGTTTCATGTTCCTCCTATTTTTCAGATCATTTCATGCTCCTGATATTTTTGACACCTTTTGAAGCTCTTCATATTTTTCACACCTTTTCAGGCTCTTCATGTTTTTCAACACTGCTTCATGCTCCTCCTATTTTTCAGAGCTTTTCATGCTCCTCATAATTTTGATTCCTTTTGAAGCTCTTCATATTTTTCACACCTTTTCAGGCTCTTCATCTTTTTCAACACCACTTCATGCTCCTCCTATTTTTCAGACCGTTTCAGGCTCCTCATATTTTTGACAGCTTTTGAATCTCTTCATATTTTTCACACCTTTTCATGCTCTTCATGTTTTTCAACACCGTGTCATGCTCCTCCTATTTTTCAGACGGTTTCATGCTCCTCATATTTTTCACACCTTTAAAGCTCTTCATATATTTGACACCTTTTCATGCTCTTCATGTTTTCAACACCGATTCATGCTTCTCCTAATTTTCAGACGGTTTCTTGCTCCTCATATTTTTGACACATTTTGAAGCTCTTCATATTTTTGACACCTTTTCAAGCTCTTCATATTTTCAACACCGATTCATGCTCCTCCTATTTTTCAGACCGTTTCATGCTCATCTCATTTTTTACACCTTTTGAAGCTCGTCATATTTTTCACACCTTTTAATGCTCTTCAAATTTTTCACACCTTTTCAGGCTCTTCATGTTTTTCAACACCGCTTCATGCTCTTCCTATTTTTCAGACCATTACATGGTCATCATGCATTTCAATCCTTTTGAAGTTCTTCATATTTTTCCCACCATTTCAGGCTCTTCATGTTTTTGAACACCGCTTCCTGCTCCTCGTATTTTTCAGACCGTTAAATGGTCCTCATGCATTTCAATCCTTTAGAAGCTCTTCATATTTTTCACTACTTTTCAGGCTCTTCATGTTTTTCAACACCGCTTCATGCTCCTCCTCTTTTTCAGAGAGTTTCATGCTCCTCATATTTTTGACACCTGTTGAAGCTCTTCATATTTCTCACAACTTTTCAGGTTCTTCATGTTTTTCAACACCGCTTCATGCTCATCCTATTTTTCAGACTGTTTCATGCACCTCTTATTATTGACACCTTTTGAAGCTCTTCATATTTTTCACACTTTTTCAGGCTCTTCATGTATTTGAGCACAGCTTCATGCTGCTCCTATTTTTCAGATCGTTTTATGCTCCTCATATTTTTGAAACCTTTTGAAGCTCTTCATATTTTTCACACCTTTTCAGGCTCTACATGTTTCTGAACACCATTTCATGCTGCTCCTATTTTTCAGACCGTTTCATGCTCCTCATATTTTTGACACCTTTTGAAGCTCTTCATATTTTTCTTACCTTTCAGGCTCTCCGTATTATTGAACACCGCTTCATGCTCCTCCAATTTTTCAGACCGTTTCATGCTCTTCATATTTTTGACAACTTTTGGAACTCTTCATATTTTTCACACCTTTTCAGGCTCTTCATATTATTGAACACCGCTTCATGCTCCTATTTTTCAGACCTTTTCATGCTCCTCATATTTTTGACAACTTTGGAAGCTCATCATATTTTTCACACCTTTTCAGGCTCTTCATATTATTGAACACCACTTCATGCTCCTCCTATTTTTCAGACCGTTTCATGCTCCTCATATTTTTCACACCTTTTGAAGCTCTTCGTATTTTTCACACCTTCTCAGGCTCTTCATGATTTTGAGTACAGCTTCAAGCTCATCCTATTGTTCAGACCGTTTCATGCTCATCTGTTTTTTGACACCTTTTGTAGCTATTCATATTTTTCACACCTTTTGAAGCTCTTCTTATTTTTCACACGTTTTCAGGCTCTTCATGTTTTTCAACAACGCTTCATGATCCTCCTCTTTTTCAGACCGTTTCATGCTCCTCATTTTTTGACACCTTTTCAAGCTCTTCATATTTTTCACACATTTTCAGGCTCTTCATGTTTTTGAACAATGCTTCTTTCCTCCTATTTTTCACACCTTTTGAAGCTCTTCATATTTTTCACACCTTTTCAGGCTCTTCATGTTATTGAACATCGCTTTATACTCCTCCTATTTTTCAGACCTTTTCATGCTCCTCCTATATTTCGCATCCTTTGAAGCTCTTCATATTTTTCACACCTTTTCAGGCTCTGCATGTTTTTGAACACCGCTTCATGCTCCTCCTATTTTTTAGACCGTTTCATGCTCCTCATATATTTGACAGCTTTTGAAGCTCTTCATATTTTCACATTGTGCAGGCTCTTCATATTTTTGAACACCGCTTCATGCCCCTCCTATTTTTCATACCGTTTTTTGCTCCACATGTCTTTGACACCTTTTGAAGCTCTTTATATTTTTCACACCTTTTCAGGCTCTTCATGTTTTTCAACACCGCTTCATGCTCCTCCTATTTTTCAGACCGTTTTATGCTCCTCATGTATTTCACACATTTTGAAGCTCTTCATATTTTTCACAGCTTTTCAGGCTCTTCATGTTTTTCAACACCACTTCATGCTCCTCCCATTTTTCAGACCGTTTCCAGCTCCTCATATTTTTGACACCTTTTGAAGCTCTTCATATTTTTCACACATTATCAGGCTCTTCATGTTTTTCAACACCACTTCTTGCTCCTCCTATTTTTTAGACCGTTTGATGCTCCTCATATATTTGACAGCTTTTGAAGCTCTTCATATTTTTCACATTGTAGTGGCTCTTCATGTTTTTGAACACCGTTCCATGCTACTCCTATTTTTCAGACCCTTTCATGCTCATCTCATTTTTGACACCTTTTGAAGCTCTTCATATTTTTCACACGTTTTCAGGCTTTTCATGTTTTTCAACACCACTTCATGCTCCTCATATTTTTCAGACCGTTTAATGCTCATCTCATTTTTGACAGCTTTTGAAGTTCTTCATATTTTTCACACCTTTTGAAGCCCTTCATATTTTTCACACCTTTTCAGGCTCTTCATGTTTGAACACCGTTTCATGCTCCTCCTATTTTTCAGACCATTTCATGCTCGTCATAATTTTGACACCTTTTGAAGCTCTTCATATTTTTCACACTTTTTCAGGCTCTTCATGTTTTTCAACACCGCTTCTTGTTCCTCCTCTTTTTCAGACCGTATCATGCTCCTCATATTTTTGACAACTTTTGAAGCTCTTCATATATTTAACACCTTTTTAGACTCTTCATTTTTTTCTACAACGCTTCATGCTCCTCCTCTCTTTCAGACCGTTTCATGCTCATCTCATTTTTGACACCTTTTGAAGCTCTTCATATTTTTCACACTTTTTGCATCTCTTCTTATATTTCACAACTTTTCAGGCTCTTCATGTTTTGAAAACCGTTTCATGCTCCTCCTATTTTTCAGATCGTTTCATGTTCCTCATATTTTTCACACCTTTTGAAGCTCCTCATATTTTTCATATTTTTGAAGCTCTTCATATTTTTCACACCTTTTCAGGCTCTTCATGTTTTTCAACACCGCTTCATGTTCCTCCTATTTTTCAGACCGTGTCATTCTCCTCATATTTTTCACACCTTTTGAAGCTCTTCATATTTTTCACAACTTTTCAGGCTCTTCATGTTTTGCAACACTGCTTCATGCTCGTCCTATTTTTCAGACCGTTTCATGCTCATCTCATTTTTGACACCTTTTGAAGCTCTTCATAATTTTCACACTTTTTGAAGCTCTTCATATTTTTCACATCTTCTCAGGCTCTTCATGTTTTGAACACCAATTCATGCTCCTCCTATTTTTCAGAGAGTTTCATGCTCCTCATGTATTTCACACCTTTTGAAGCTCTTCATATATTTCACAACTTTTCAGGCTCTTCATGTTTTTGAACACCGCTTCTTGCTCCTCCTATTTTTCAGACCGTTTCATGCTCATCTCATTTTTGACACCTTTTGAAGCTCTTCATATTTTTGACACCTTTTGAAGCTCTTCATATATTTCACAACTTTTCAGGCTCTTCATGTTTTTGATCATCGTTTCATGCTTCTCCTATTTTTCAGCCCGTTTCATGCTCCTCATATTTTTGACACCTTTTGAAGCTCTTAACTTTTTTCACACCTTTTCAGGTTCTTCATGTTTTTCAACACCGCTTCATGTACCTCCTATTTTTAAGACCGTTTCATGCTCCTCATATTTTTGACACCTTTGGAAGCTCTTCATATTTTTCACAATTTTTCGGATCTTCATGTTTTTCAACACCACTTCATGCTCCTCCTATTTTTCAGACCGTTTCAAGCTCCTCATATTTTTGACACATTTAGAAGCTCTTGATATTTTTCACACCTTTTCAGGCTCTTCATGTTTTTGAACACCGTTTCATGCTCCTCCTATTTTTCAGACTGTTTCATGCTCCTCATATTTTTGACACCTTTTGAAGCTCTTCATATTTTTCACACCTTTTGAAGCTCTTCATATTTTTCACACCTTTTGAAGCTCTTCATATTTTCCACACCTTTTCAGGCTCTTCATGTTTTTGAACACAGCTTTATTCTGCTCGTATTTTTCAGACCGTTTCATGCTCCTCATGAATTTAACACCTTTTGAAGCTCTTCATATTTTTCACACCTTTTCATGCTCTTCATCTTTTTCAAAAAAGTTTCATGCTCATCCTATTTTTCAGACCGTTTCATGCTCCTCATATTTCTGACACTTTTTGAAGCTCCTCATATTTTTCACACATTGTGAAGCTCTTCATATATTTCACACCATTTCAGGATCTTCATGTTTTTCAACACCACTTCATGCTTCTTCTATTTTTCAGACCGTTTTATAGTCCTCGTATTTTTCACACCTTTTGAAGCTCTTCATATTTTTCACACCTTTTCAGACTCTTCATGTTTTTGAACACCGCTTCATGCTCCTCCTATTGTTCAGACAGTTTCATGCTCCTCATATTTTTGACACCTTTTGAAGCTCTTCATATTTTTCACACCTTTTCATGCCCTTAATGTTCTTCATCAGCGTTTCATTCTCCTCCTATTTTTCAGACCGTTTCATGCTCCTCTCATTTCTGACACCTTTTGAAGCTCTTCATATATTTCACACATTTTCAGGCTCTTCATGTTTTTCAACACCGCTTCATGCTTCTCCTATTTTTCAGACCGATTCATGCTCCTCATATTTATGACCGTTTTGAAGCTCTTCATATTTTTCACACCTTTTCAAGCTGTTCATGTTTTTCAACACCGTTTCATGCTCCTCCTATTGTTCAGACAGTTTCATGCTCCTCATATTTTTGACACCTTTTGAAGCTCTTCATATTTTTCACACCTTTTCATGCCCTTAATGTTCTTCATCAGCGTTTCATTCTCCTCCTATTTTTCAGACCGTTTCATGCTCCTCTCATTTCTGACACCTTTTGAAGCTCTTCATATATTTCACACATTTTCAGGCTCTTCATGTTTTTCAACACCGCTTCTTGCTCCTCCTATTTTTCATATCGTTTCATGCTCCTCATATTTTTGACACGTTTTGAAGCTCTTCATATTTTTCACACCATTTCAGGCTCTTCATGTCTTTGAACACTGTTTCTTGCTGCTCCTATTTTTCAGACCGTTTCATGCTCATCTCATTTTTGACACCTTTTGAAGCTCTTCATATTTTTGACACCTTTTGAAGCTCTTCATATATTTCACAACTTTTCAGGCTCTTCATGTTTTTGATCATCGTTTCATGCTTCTCCTATTTTTCAGCCCGTTTCATGCTCCTCATATTTTTGACACCTTTTGAAGCTCTTAACTTTTTTCACACCTTTTCAGGTTCTTCATGTTTTTCAACACCGCTTCATGTACCTCCTATTTTTAAGACCGTTTCATGCTCCTCATATTTTTGACACCTTTGGAAGCTCTTCATATTTTTCACAATTTTTCGGATCTTCATGTTTTTCAACACCACTTCATGCTCCTCCTATTTTTCAGACCGTTTCAAGCTCCTCATATTTTTGACACATTTAGAAGCTCTTGATATTTTTCACACCTTTTCAGGCTCTTCATGTTTTTGAACACCGTTTCATGCTCCTCCTATATTTCAGACTGTTTCATGCTCCTCATATTTTTGACACCTTTTGAAGCTCTTCATATTTTTCACACCTTTTGAAGCTCTTCATATTTTTCACACCTTTTGAAGCTCTTCATATTTTCCACACCTTTTCAGGCTCTTCATGTTTTTGAACACAGCTTTATTCTGCTCGTATTTTTCAGACCGTTTCATGCTCCTCATGAATTTAACACCTTTTGAAGCTCTTCATATTTTTCACACCTTTTCATGCTCTTCATCTTTTTCAAAAAAGTTTCATGCTCATCCTATTTTTCAGACCGTTTCATGCTCCTCATATTTCTGACACTTTTTGAAGCTCCTCATATTTTTCACACATTGTGAAGCTCTTCATATATTTCACACCATTTCAGGATCTTCATGTTTTTCAACACCACTTCATGCTTCTTCTATTTTTCAGACCGTTTTATAGTCCTCGTATTTTTCACACCTTTTGAAGCTCTTCATATTTTTCACACCTTTTCAGACTCTTCATGTTTTTGAACACCGCTTCATGCTCCTCCTATTGTTCAGACAGTTTCATGCTCCTCATATTTTTGACACCTTTTGAAGCTCTTCATATTTTTCACACCTTTTCATGCCCTTAATGTTCTTCATCAGCGTTTCATTCTCCTCCTATTTTTCAGACCGTTTCATGCTCCTCTCATTTCTGACACCTTTTGAAGCTCTTCATATATTTCACACATTTTCAGGCTCTTCATGTTTTTCAACACCGCTTCATGCTTCTCCTATTTTTCAGACCGATTCATGCTCCTCATATTTATGACCGTTTTGAAGCTCTTCATATTTTTCACACCTTTTCAAGCTGTTCATGTTTTTCAACACCGTTTCATGCTCCTCCTATTGTTCAGACAGTTTCATGCTCCTCATATTTTTGACACCTTTTGAAGCTCTTCATATTTTTCACACCTTTTCATGCCCTTAATGTTCTTCATCAGCGTTTCATTCTCCTCCTATTTTTCAGACCGTTTCATGCTCCTCTCATTTCTGACACCTTTTGAAGCTCTTCATATATTTCACACATTTTCAGGCTCTTCATGTTTTTCAACACCGCTTCTTGCTCCTCCTATTTTTCATATCGTTTCATGCTCCTCATATTTTTGACACGTTTTGAAGCTCTTCATATTTTTCACACCATTTCAGGCTCTTCATGTCTTTGAACACTGTTTCTTGCTGCTCCTATTTTTCAGATCGTTTCATGCTCCTCATATTTTTGACAGATTTTGAAGCTCTTCTTTTTTTTCACACCTTTTGAAGCTCTTCATATTTTTCACACCTTTTAAGGCTCTTCATGATTTTGAACACCACTTTATGCTCCTCCTATTATTCAGACCGCTTCATTCTCCTCATTATTTTTGACACCTTTTGAAGCTCTTCATATTTTTCACACTTTTTCAGGCTCTTCATGTTTTTCCACACCGCTTCATGCTCCTCCTATTTTTCAGACAGTTTCATGTGCCTCCTCTTTTTGACACCTTTTGAAGGTCTTCATATTTTTCACACCTTTCAGGCTCTTCATGTTTCTCAACACTGTTTCATGCTCCTCCTATTTTAAAGATAGTTTCATGCTCCTCATATATTTGAAAACTTTTGAAGCTATTCATATTTTTCACACCTTTTCAGCCTCTACATGTTTCTCAACAGCACTTCATGCTCCTCCTGTTTTTCACACCGTTTCATGATCCTCATAATTTTGACACCGTTAGAAGCTCTTCAAATTTTTCACACCTTTTCAGTCTCTTCATGTTTTTCTACACCAATTCATGCTCCTCCTATTTTTCAGACCGTTTCATGCTCATCTCATTTTTGACACCTTTTGAAGCTCTTCATATATTTCACACCTTTTGAATCTCTTCATATTTCTCAAACGTTTTCAGGCTCTTCATGTTTTTCAAAACTCCTTCTTGCTCATCCTATTTTTCAGATCGTTTCATGCTCCTCATATTTTTGACACGTTTTGAAGCTCTTCATATTTTTCACACCTTTTCAGGCTCTTCATGTCTTTGAACACCGTTTCATGCTGCTCCTATTTTTCAAACCGTTTCATGCTCCTCATATTTTTGACAGATTTTGAAGCTCTTAATTTTTTTCACACCTTTTGAACCTCTTCATATTTTTCACACCTTTTCAGGCTCTTCATGATTTTGAACACCACTTTATGCTGCTCCTATTATTCAGACCATTTCATTCTCCTCATTATTTTTGACACCTTTTGAAGCTCTGCATATTTTTGAACACCTTTTGAAGCTCTTCATATTTTTCACACCTTTTAATGCTCTTCATGATTTTGAACACCGCTTGATGCTCCTCCTATTATTCAGGCCGTTCCACACTCCTCATATTTTTGACACCTTTTAAAGCTCTTCATATTTTTGACACCTTTTGAAGCTCTTCATATTTTTCACACCTTTTCAGGCTTTTCATGTTTTTCAACACCGCTTCATGATCCTCCTACTTTTCTGAGCGTTTCATGCTCCTCATATTTTTGAAACCTTTTGAATCTCTTCATATATTTCACACCTTTTCAGGCTCTTCATGTTTTTGAACACCGCTTCACGCTCCTCCTAATTTTCAGACCGTTTCATGCTCCTCATGTATTCCACACATTTTGAAGCTCTTAATATTTTTCACACCTTTTGAAGCTCTTCATGTTTTTCGAAGCTTTTCAGGCTCTTCATGTTCTTGAACACCGTTTCATGCTCCTCATATTTTCAGACCGTTTCATCCTCCTCATATAGTTGACACCTTTCAAAGCTCCTCATATTTTTCTCACCTTTTCAGTCTTTTCATGTTTTTCAACACGGCTTCATGCTCCTCCTATTTTTCAGACCGTTTCATGCTCCTCATATTTTTGACTCTTTGAAGCTCTTCATATTTTTCACACCTTTTCATTCTCTTCATGTTTTTCAGCACCGCTTCCTGCTCTTCCTATTTTTCAGACGGTTTCATGCTCCTCATATATTTGACACCTTTTGAAGCTCTTCATATTTTTTACCTCTCTTCAGGCTCTTCATGTTTTTGAACACGGCTTCATGCTCCTCCTATTTTTCAGACCGTTTCATGCTCCTCATATTTTTTCACACCTATTGAAGCTCTTCATATTTTTCACACCTTTTACGGCTCTTCATGTTTTTGAACACCGTTTCATGCTCCTCCTATTTTTCACACCGTTTCATGCTCCTCATATTTTTGACACCTTTGAATCTCTTCATATTTTTCACACCTTTTGAAACTCTTCTTATTTTTCACACGTTTTCAGTCTCTAAATGTTTTTCAACACCGCTTCATGCTCCTCCTATTTTTCAGACCGTTTCATGCTCCTTATATATTTGACACGTTTTGAAGCTCTTCATATTTTTCACACCTTTTCAGGCTTTTCATGTTTTTCAACACCGCTTCATGCTCCTCCTATTTTTCAGACCTTTTCATACTCCTCATATTTTTGACACCTTTTGAAGCTCTTCATATTTTTCACACGTTTTCAAACTCTACATGTTTTTCAACACCGCTTCATCCGTCTCCTATATTTCAGACCGTTTCATGCTCCTCCTATTTTTGACATCTTTTGAATCTCTTCGTATTTTTCACACCTTTTAAGGCTCTTCACGTTTTTGAACACCGTTTCTCTCTCATGATATTTTTGACACCTTTTGAAGCTCTTCATATATTTCACAACTTTTCAGGCTCTTCATGTTCTTCAACACTGCTTCATGCTCCTCCTACTTTTCAGACCATTTCATGCTCCTCATTCTTTTGACAGGTTTTGAAGCTCTTCATATTTTTCACACCTTTTCAAGCTCTTCATGTTTTGAATACCGTTTCATGCTCCTCCTGTTTTTCAGAACGTTTCATGCTCCTCATATTTTTGACACCTGTTGAAGCTCTTCATATTTTTCACACCATTTCAGGCTCTTCATGTTTCTCAACACCACTTAATGTTCCTCCTATTTTTCAGACCGTTTCATGCTCCTCATATTTTTGACAACTTGTGAAGCTCCTCATATTTTTCACACCTTTTGAAGCTCTTCATATTCTTCACACCTTTTCAAGTTATTCATGATTTTCAACACCGCTTCATGATCCTCCTATGTTTCAGACCGTTTCATGCTCCTCATATTTTTGACACCTTTTGAAGCTCCACATATTTTTCACACCTTTTTAGGCACTTCATGTTTTTCTAAACCACTTCATGCTCCTCCTTTATTTCAGACCGTTTCATGCTCCTCATATTTTTGACACCTTTTGAAGTTCTTCATATTTTTTACACCTTTCCAGGCTCTTCATGTTTTTCAACACCGCTTCATGCTCCTCCTATTTTTCAGACCGTTTCATGCTCCTCATGTATTTCACACATTTTGAAGCTCTTTATATTTTTCACACGTTTTCAGGCTCCTCATGTTTTTGAACACGATTTCTTGCTCCTCCTATTTTTCAGACCGTTTCATGCTCCTCATATTTTTGACACCTTTTGAAGCTCTTCATATTTTTCACACATTTTCAGGCTTTTCATGTTTTTCAACACCGCTTCATGATCCTCCTACTTTTCTGTGCATTTCATGCTCCTCATATTTTTGAAACCTTTTGAATCTCTTCATATATTTCACACCTTTTCAGGCTCTTCATGTTTTTGAACACCGCTTCACGCTCCTCCTATATTTCAGACCGTTTCATGGTCCTCATGTATTCCACACATTTTGAAGCTCTTAATATTTTTCACACCTTTTGAAGCTCTTCATGTTTTTCGAAGCTTTTCAGGCTCTTCATGTTCTTGAACACCGTTTCATGCTCCTCCTATTTTTCAGACCGTTTCATGCTCCGCCTATTTTTCAGACCATTTCAACTCATCTCATTTTTGACAGCTTTTGAAATTTTTCATATTTTTCACAACTTTTGAAGCTCTTCATGTTTTTCAACACCGCTTCTTGCTCCTCTTATTTTTCAGACCGTTTCATGCTCCTCATATTTGTCACACCTTTTGAAGCTCTTCATATTTTTCACACCTTTTCAGGCTCTTCATGTTTTTCAACACCGCTTCATGCTCCTCCTATATTTCAGACCGTTTCATGCTCCTCATATTTTTGACACTTTTTGAAGCTCTTCATATTTTTCACACCTTTTCATGCTCTTCATGTTTTTCAACACCGTTTCAGGTTCCTCCTATTTTTGACATCTTTTGAATCTCTTCATATTTTTCACATCTTTTCAGGCTCTTCACGTTTTTGAACACCGTTTCTCTCTCCTGATATTTTTGACACCTTTTGAAGCTCTTCATATATTTCACAACTTTTCAGGCTCTTCATGTTTTTCAACACTGCTTCATGCTCCTCCTACTTTTCAGACCATTTCATGCTCCTCATACTTTTGACAGGTTTTGAAGCTCTTCATATTTTTCACACCTTTTCAAGCTCTTCATGTTTTGAATACCGTTTCATGCTCCTCCTGTTTTTCAGAACGTTTCATGCTCCTCATATTTTTGACACCTGTTGAAGCTCTTCATATTTTTCACACCTTTTCAGCCTCTTCATGTTTTTCAACACCAGTTAATGTTCCTCCTATTTTTCAGACCGTTTCATGCTCCTCATATTTTTGACAACTTGTGAAGCTCCTCATATTTTTCACACCTTTTGAAGCTCTTCATATTTTTCACACCTTTTTAGGCTCTTCATGTTTTTGAACAACGTTTCATGCCCCTCCTATTTTTCAGACCTTTTCATGCTCCTCATATTATTGGCACCTTTTGAAGTTCTTCATATTTTTCACACCATTTCAAGTTCTTCATGTTTTTCACCACTGCTTCATGATCCTCCTATTTTTCAGACCGTTTCAGGCTCCTCTTGTATTTCACAACTTTTGAAGCTCTTCACATTTTTCACACCTTTTTAGGCTCTTCATGTATTTGAACTCCGCTTCATGCTCCTCCTATTTTTCAGACCGTTTTATGCTCCTCATATTTTTGACACCTTTTGAAGCTCTTCATATTTTTCACAACTTTTCAGGCTCTTCATGTTTTTGAGCACCGCTTCATGCTCCTCCTATTTTTCAGAGAGTTACATGCTCCTCATGTATTTCACAACTTTTGAAGCTCTTCATATTTTTCACACCTTTTCAGGCTCTTCATTTTCTTCAACATCTCTTCATGCTCCTCATATTTTTCAGACCGTTTCTTGCTCCTCATATTTTTGACACTTTTTGAAACTCCTCATATGTTTTCACACCTTTTCAGCCTCTTCATGTTTTTGAACACCGTTTCATGCTATTCCTATTTTTCAAACTGTTTCATGCTCCTCATATTTTTGACACCTTTTGAAGCTATTCATATATTTCACACCTTTTCAGTCTCTTCTTGTTTTTCAACACAGCTTCATTCTCCTCCTATTTTACAGACCGTTTCATGCTCCTCATATTTTTGACACCTTTTGAAGCTCTTCATATTTTTCACACTTTTCAGGCTCTTCATGTTTTTGAACACCACTTCATGTTCCTCCTATTTTTAACACCTTTTGAAGCTCTTCATATTTTTCACACCTTTTCTGGCTCTTCATGTTTTTGAACACGGTTTCCTGCTCCTCCTATTTCTCAGACCGTTTCATGCTCATCTCATTTTTGACAGCTTTTGAAGTTCTTCATATTTTTCACATCTTTTGAAACTATTCATATTTTTCACACCTTTTCAGGCTCTTCATGTTTTTCAACACCGCTTTATGCTCCTCCTATTTTTCAAACCGTTTCATGCTCCTCTCATTTCTGAAATCTTTTGAAGCTCTTCAGATATTTCACACATTTTCAGGCTCTTAATGTTTTTCAACACCACTTCATGCTCCTCCTATTTTTCAGACCGTTTCATGCTCATCTCATTTTTGACACCTTCTGAAGCGCTTCATAGTTTTCACAAATTTTCAGGCTCTTCATATTTTTGAACACCGCTTCATGCTCCTCCTATTTTTCAGACCGTTTCATGCTCCTCATATTTTTGACACCTTTTGAAGCTCTTCATATTTTTCACACCTTTTGAAGCTCTTCATATATTTCACACTTTTTCAAGCTCTTCATGTTTTTCAACACCACTTCATGCTTCTCCTATTTTTCAGACCGTTTCACGCTCCTCATATTTTTGACACCTTTTGTAGCACTTCATATTTTACACGTATTCAGGCTCTTCATGTTTTTCCACACCGTTTCTTGATCCTCCTATTTTTCAGACCATTTGAAGCTCTTCATATTTTTCACAACTTTTGAAGCTCTTCATATTTTTCACACCTTTTCAGGCTCTTCATGATTTTCAACACCGTATCATGCTCTTCCTATTTTCAGACCGTTTCTTGCTCCTCATAATTTTGACACCTTTGAATGTCTTCATATTTTTCACACCTTTTGAAGCTCTTCATATTTTACACGTATTCAGGCTCTTCATGTTTTTGAACACCGTTTCATGCTCTTCCTATTTTTCAAACCGTTTTATGGTCCTCATATTTGTTACACCTTTTGAAGCAATTCATATATTTCACACCTTTTCAGGCTCTTCATGTTTTTCAACACAACTTCATGCCTCTCCTATTTTTCAGACCGTTTCATGCTCCTCATATTTTTGACACCTTTTGAAGCTCTTTATATTTTTCAAAACTTTTCAGTCCCTTCATGTGTTTGATCAGCATTTCATGCTCCTCCTATTTTCCAGACCGTTTCATGCTCCTCATATTTTTGACACCTTTTGCAGCTCTTCATATTTTACACGTATTCAGGCTCTTCATGTTTTTCAAGACCGTTTCTTGATCCTCCTATTTTTCAGACCGTTTCAAGATCTGTATATTTTTCACAACTTTTGAAGCTCTTCATATTTTTCACAACTTTTCAGGCTCTTCATGTTTTTGAGCACATCTTCATGCTTCTCCTATTTTTCAGAGAGTTTCATGCTCCTCATGTATTTTACACCTTTTGAAGCTCTTCCTATTTTTCACACCTTTTCAGGCTCTTCAAGTTTTTGATCACAGT
Source organism: Dama dama (assembly GCF_033118175.1). Lineage (NCBI taxonomy): Eukaryota > Metazoa > Chordata > Mammalia > Artiodactyla > Cervidae > Dama > Dama dama. The sequence goes on along the minus strand of NC_083714.1, from coordinate 3,450,796 downwards.
TTCAGGCTCCTCCTATTTTTCAGACCGTTTCATGCTCCTCATATTTTTGACACCTTTTGAAGCTCTTCATATTTTTCACAACTTTTGAAGCTCTTCATATTTTTCACACCTGTTCAGGCTCTTCATGTTTTTCTACACCGCTTCATGCTCGTCCTATTTTTCAGACCGTTTCATGCTCCTCATATTTTTGACACCTTTTGAAGCTCTACATATTTTTCACACTTTTCAGGCTCTTCATGTATTTGAAAACCGCCTCATGCTCCTCCTATTTTTCAGACGGTTTCATGCTCCTCATATTTTTGATACCTTTAGAAGCTCTTCATATTTTTCACACCTTTTCACACTCTTCATGTTGTTCAACATCGCTTCATGCTCCTCCTATTTTTCAGACCGTTTCGTGCACCTCATATTTTTGATACCTTTTGAAGCTCTTCATAAATTTCACACCTTTTCAGGCTCTTCTTTTTTTTCAACAAGACTTCATGCTCCTCCTATTTTTCAGACCGTTTCATGCGCATCGCATTTTTGACACCTTTTGAATCTCTTCATATTTTTCACACCTTTTGAAGCTCTTCATATTTTTTCACACGTTTTCAGGCTCTTCATGTTTTTCAACACCGCTTCATGCTCCTCCTATTATTCAGACCGTTTCATGCTCCTCATATTTTTGACACCTTTTGAAGCTCTTCATATTTTTCACACCTTTTCACGCTCTTCAGGTTTTTGAACACCGCTTCATGCTCCTCCTATTTTTCAGACCATTTCATGCTCCTCATATTTTTGACACCTTTTGAAGCTCTTCATATTTTTCACACCTTTTCAGGCTCTTCATATTTTTGAACACCCCTTCATGCTCCACCTATGTTTCAAACCGTTTCATTCTCCTCCTATTTTTGACAACTTTTGAAGCTCTTCATATTTTTCACACTTTTCAGGCTCTTCATGTTTTTCAACACCACTTCATGCTCTTCCTATTTTTCAGACCTTCATGCTCCTCATATTTTTGACACCTTTAGAAACTCTTCATATTTTTCACACCTTTTCAGGCTCTTCATTTTCTTCCACACCTCTTCATGCTCCTCGTATTTTTCAGACCGTTTCTTGCTCCTCATATTTTTGACACTTTTTGAAGCTCTTCATATTTTTCACACATTTTGAAGCTCTTCATATATTTCACACAATTTTAGGCTCTTCATGTTTTTCAACACCACTTCATGCTCCTCCTATTTTTCAGACCGTTTCATTCTCCTCATATATTTGACACCTTTTGAAGCTCTTCATATTTTTCACACTTTTCAGGCTCTTCATGTATTTGAAAACCACCTCATGCTCCTCCTATTTTTCAGACCGTTTCATGTCCAAATGTATTTCCCACCTTTTGAAGCTCTTTATATTTTTCAAAACTTTTCAGGCCCTTCATGTGTTTGATCAGCATTTCATGCTCCTCCTATTTTTCAGACCATTTCATGCTCCTCATATTTTTGACACCTTTTGAAGCTCTTCATATTTTTCACACCTTTTCAGGCTCTTCATATTTTTGAACACCCCTTCATGCTCCACCTATGTTTCAAACCGTTTCATTCTCCTCCTATTTTTGACAACTTTTGAAGCTCTTCATATTTTTCACATCTTTTCAGGCTCTTCCTTTTTTTCAACACCACTTCATGCTCGTCCTATTTGTCAGACCGTTTCATGCTCATCTCAATTTTGACACCTTTTGAAGCTCTTCATATTTTTCACACCTTTTGAAGCTCTTCATATTTTCCACATTTTTTCAGTCTCTTCTTGTTTTTCAACACAGCTTCAACCTCCTCCTATTTTACAGACCGTTTCATGCTCCTCATATTTTTGACACATTTTGTAGCTCTTCATATTTTACACGTATTCAGGCTCTTCATGTTTTTCAACACCGTTTCATGATCCTCCTATTTTTCAGACCGTTTCAAGCTCTTCATATTTTTCACACCTTTTCAGGCTCTTCATGTTTTTCAACACCGCTTCATGCTCGTCCTATTTTTCAGACGGTTTTATCCTCCTCATATTTTTGACACCTTTTGAAGCTCTTCATATTTTCCACACCTTTTTAATCTCTTCTTGTTTTTCAACACAGCTTCAACCTCCTCCTATTTTACAGACAGTTTCATGCTCCTCATATTTTTGACACCTTTTGAAGCTCTTCATATTTTTCACAGCATTTCAGGCCCTTCATGTGTTTGATCAGCATTTCATGCTCCTCCTATTTTTCAGACCGTTTCATGCTCCTCATATTTTTGATACCTTTAGAAGCTCTTCATATTTTTCACACCTTTTTACGCTCTTCATGTTTTTCAACACCGCTTCATGCTCCTCCTATTTTTCAGACCGTTTCGTGCTCCTCATATTTTGACACCTTTTGAAGCTCTTCATATATTTCACACCTTTTCAGGCTCTTCTTTTTTTTCAACAAGACTTCATGCTCCTCCTATTTTTCAGACCGTTTCATGCGCATCGCATTTTTGACACCTTTTGAATCTCTTCATATTTTTCACACATTTTGAAGCTCTTCATATTTTTTCACACGTTTTCAGGCTCTTCATGTTTTTCAACAACACTTCATGCTCCTCGTATTATTCAGACCGTTTCGTGCTCCTCATATTTTTGACACCTTTTGAAGCTCTTCATATTTTTCACACCTTTTCACGCTCTTCATGTTTTTCAACACCGCTTCATGCTCCTCCTATTATTCAGACCGTTTCATGCTCCTCATATTTTTGACACTTTTGAAGCTCTTCATATTTTTTCACATGTTTTCAGGCTCTTCATGTTTTTCAACACCGCTTCATGCTCCTCCTATTATTCAGACCGTTTCATGCTCCTCATATTTTTGACACCTTTTGAAGCTCTTCATATTTTTCACACCTTTTCACGCTCTTCATGTTTTTCAACACCGCTTCATGCTCCTCCTATTATTCAGACCGTTTCATGCTCCTCATATTTTTGACACCTTTTGAAGCTCTTCATATTTTTTCACATGTTTTCAGGCTCTTCATGTTTTTCAACACCGCTTCATGCTCCTCCTATTATTCAGACCGTTTCATGCTCCTCATATTTTTGACACCTTTTGAAGCTCTTCATATTTTTCACACCTTTTCACGCTCTTCAGGTTTTTGAACACCGCTTCATGCTCCTCCTATTTTTCAGAACTTTTCATGCTCCTCATATTTTTGACACCTTTTGAAGCTCTTCATATATTTCACAGCTTTTCAGGCTCTTCTTTTTTTTTCAACACCACTTCATGCTCCTCCTATTTTTCAGACCGTTTCATGCTCATCTCATTTTTGACACCTTTTGAAGCTCTTCATATTCTTCACAACTTTTGAAGCTCTTCATATTTTTTCACACGTGTTCAGGCTCTTCATGTTTTTCAACACCGCTTCATGCTACTCCTATTTTTCAGACCGTTTCTTGCTCCTCATATTTTTGACACTTTTTGAAGTTCCTCATATTTTTCAAACATTTTGAAGCTCTTCATGTATATCACACCATTTCAGGCTCTTCATGTTTTTCAACACCACTTCATGCTCCTCCTATTTTTCAGACCGTTTCATGCTCCTCATATATTTGACACGTTTTGAAGCTCTTCATATTTTTCACACCTTTTCAGGCTCTTCATGTTTTTGAACTCCGTTTCATGCTATTTCTATTTTTCAAACTGTTTCATGGTCCTCATATTTGTTACACCTTTTGAAGCTATTCATATATTTCACACCTTTTCAGGCTCTTCTTGTTTTTCAACACAGCTTCATGCTCCTCCTATTTTTCAGACCGTTTCATGCTCCTCATATTTTTGACACCTTTTGAAGCTCTTCATATTTTTCACACTTTTCAGGCTCTTCATGTATTTGAAAACCGCCTCATGCTCCTCCTATTTTTCAGACCGTTTCATGTCCAAATGTATTTCACACCTTTTGAAGCTCTTTATATTTTTCAAAACTTTTCTGGCCCTTCATGTGTTTGATCAGCATTTCATGCACCTCCTATTTTTCAGACCGTTTCATGCTCCTCATATTTTTGACACCTCTTGAAGCTCTTCATATATTTCACACATTTTCAGCCTCTTCATTTTTTTCAAAACCGCTTCATGCTCCTCCTATTTTTCACACCGTTTCATGCTCATCTCATTTTTGACACCTTTTGAAGCTCTTCATAATTTTCACACCTTTTCAGGCACTTCATGTTTTTGAACACCGCTTCAGGCTCCTTCTATTTTTCAGAGAGTTTCATGCTCCTCATGTATTTCACACCTTTTGAAGCTCTTCATATTTTCCACATCTTTTCAGGCTCTTCATATTTTTCCACACCACTTCATGCTTCACCTATTTTTCAGCCCGTTTCAATCTCCTCATGTATTTCACACCTTTTGAAGCTCTTCATATTTTTCACAGCGTTTTAGGCTCTTCATGTTTTTGATCACCGTTTCATGCTCCTCCTATTTTTCAGACCGTTTCATGCTACTCATATTTTTGACACCTTTTGAAGCTCTCCATATTTTTCACACCTTTTCAGGCTCTTCATATTTTTGAACACCGCTTCATGCTCCTCCAATTTTTCAGGCCATTTAATGCTCCTCATAATTTTGACACCTTTTGAAGCTCTTCATATGTTTCACACCTTTTCATGCTCTTCATGATTATCAACAACGTCTCATGCTCCTCCTATTTTTTTGACCGTTTCATGCTCCTCATATTTTTGACACCTTTTTAAGCTCTTCATGTTTTTCACACCCTTTCATGGTCTTCATATTTTTCAACACCGTTTCATGCTTCTTCTAATTTTCAGACCGTTTCATGCTCCTCATAATTTTGACGCTTTTTACAGCTCTTCTTATACTTCACAACTTTTCAGGCTCTTCTTGATTTTCAACACCTTTTCAGGCTCCTTCTATTTTTCAGACCGTTTTGTGCTCCTCATATTTTTTACACCTTTTGACGCTCTTTATATTATTCAGACCTTTCCATGCTCTTCATGTTTTAGAACACCGCTTCATGCTCCTCCTGTTTTTCAGACCGTTTCATGCTCCTCATTTTTTGACACCTTTTGAAGCTCTTCATATATTTCACACCTTCAGGCTCTTCATGTTTTTCAACACCGCTTCATGATCCTCCTATTTTTCAAACCTTTTCATGCTCCTCATATGTTTCACACCTTTTCAAGTTCTTCATGTTTTTTAACACCTTTTCTTACTCCTGCTATATTTCAGACCGTTTCATGTTCCTCATACTTTGACACCTTTTGAAGCTCTTCAAGTTTTTCACACCTTTCCATGCTCTTCATGTTTTTCAACACTGTTTCATGCTCCTCCTATTTTTCAGACCGTTTCAGGCTCCTCATATTTTGACACCTTTTGAAGCTCTTCATATTTTTCACACCTTTCCATGCTCTTCATGTTTTTCAAATCCGTTTCATGCTCCTCCTATTTTTCAGACCGTTTCAGGCTCCTCATATTTTTCAGATCGTTTTATGGTCCTCATATTTTTGACACCTTTTGAAGCTCTTCATATTTTTCACACCTTTTCAGGCTCTTCATGTGTTTCAACACCGTTTCTTGCTCCTCATATTTTTGACACCTTTTTAAGCTCTTCATATTTTTAACACCTTTTCATGCTCTTCATGTTTATCATCAACGTCTCATGCTCCTCCTATTTTTTGACCGTTTCATGCTCCTCATACGTTTGACACCTTTTTAAGCTCTTCATGTTTTTCACACCCTTTCATGGTCTTCATATTTTTCAACACCGTTTCATGCTTCTTCTAATTTTCAGACCGTTCATGCTCCTCATAATTTTGACGCCTTTTGCAGCTCTTCTTATTCTTCACACGTTTTCAGGCTCTTCATGATTTTCAACACCTTTTCAGGATCCTCCTATTTTTCAGACCGTTTCTTGCTCCTCATAATTTTTACACCTTTGAAGCTCTTCATATTTTTCACACGTTTTTAGGCTCTTCATGTTTTTGAACACCGTTTCATGCTCCTCCTAATTTTCAGACCTTTTCATGCACTTCATATTTTTGACACCTTTTGAAGCTCTTCATAATTTTCACACCTTTCAAGGACTTTATGTTTTTCAACACCATTTCATGCTCCTCCTATTTTTCAGACCGTTTCATGCACTTCATATTTTTGACACCTTTTGAAGCTTCATATATTTCACACCTTTTCTGGCTCTTCATGTTTTTCTACACCGCTTCATTTTCCTCCTAATTTTAATACTGTTTCATGCTCTTCATAATTTTGGCACCTTTTGAACCTCTTCATATTATTCACACCTTTTCAGGCTCTTCATGTTTTTCAACACCGCTTCATGCTCCTCCTATTTTTCAGACAGTTTCATGCTCCTCATATTTTTGACACCTTTTAAAGCTCTTCATATTTTTCACACCTTTTCAGGATCTTCACGTTTTTCAACACCGCTTCATGTTCCTTCTATTTTTCAGACCGTTTCATGCATCTCATATTTTTGACTCCTTTTAAGTTCTTCATATATTTCACACCTTTTCAGGCTCTTCATGTTTTTCAACACCGCTTCATGCTCCTCCTATTTATCAGACGATTTCATGCTCCTCCTATTTTTCAGACAGTTTCATGCTCTTCATATTTTTGACACCTTTTGAAGCTCTTCATATATTTCACACCTTTTCAGGCTCTTCATGTTTTTGAACACAGTTACATGCTCCTCATATTTTTCAGACCATATCATGCTCTTCATATTTTTGACACCTTTTGAAGCTCTTCATATTTTTCACACCTTTTCAGGCTTTTCATGTTTTTCAACGCCACTTCATGCTCCTCGTATTTTTCAGACCGTTTCATGCTCTTCATATTTTTGACACCTTTTGAAACTCTTCATATATTTCACGCCTTTTCAGGCTCTTCATGTTTTTGAACACCGTTTCATGCTCCTCCTACTTTTCAGAGCGTTTCATGCTCCTCATATTTTTGACACCTTTTGAAGTTCCTCATATTTTTCACACCTTTTCAGGGTCTTCATGTTTTTCTACACCACTTCATGCTCCTCCTATTTTTCAGACCGTTTCATGCCCCTCATATTTTTGACACCTTTTGAAGCTCTTTATATGTTTCACACCTTTTGAAGCTCTTCATGTTTTTTAACAACGTTTCATGCTCCTCCTATGTTTCAGACCGCTTCATGCCCCTCATATTTTCGACACCTTTTGAAGCTCTTCATATATTTCACACCTTTTGAAGCTCTTCATGTTTTTTAACACCGTTTCATGCTCCTACTATTTTTCAGACCGTTTCCTGCTCCTCATATTTTCCACACCTTTTGAAGCTTGACATAATTTCACTGCTTTTCAGGATCTTCATGTTTTTGAATACCGCTTCATGCTCCTCCTATTTTTCAGACCGTTTCATGCTCCTCATATTTTTGACACCTTTTGAAGCTCTTCATATTTTACCCACCTTTTCAGGCTCTTCATGTTTTTGAACACCGTTTAATGCTCCTCCTATTTTTCAGACCGTTTCATGCTCCTCATATTTTTGACACCTTTTGAAGCTCTTCATATTTTACCCACCTTTTCAGGCTCTTCATGTTTTTGAACACCGCTTCATGCTCCTCCTATTTTTCAGACCATTTCAGGCTCCTCATGTATTTCCAAACTTTTGAAGCTCTTCATATTTTTTACACCCTTTCAGGCTCTTCATGTTTTTCAAGACGGCTTCATGCTCCTCCTATTTTTCAGACAGTTTCATGCTCCTCATATTTTACACATTTTGTGAAGCTCATCATATTTTCCACACCTTTTCAGGCTCTTCATGTTTTTCAACACCGCTTCATGCTCCTCCTATTTTTCAAACCGTTTCATGCTCCTCATGTATTTCACACCTTTTGAAGCTCTTCATATATTTCACACCATTTAAGGCTCTTCAAATTTTTGTCCAACGCTACAACGCTCCGCCTATTTTTCAGACCGTTTCATGCTCCTCATATTTTTGACACCTTTTGAAGCTCTTCATATTTTTCACACCTTTTAGGCTATTCATGTTTTTGAACACCGTTTCATGCTCCTCATAATTTTGACACCTTTTGAAGCTCTTCATATTTTTCACACCTTTTCAGGTTCTTCATGTTTTTCAGCACCACTTCATGTTCCTCCTATTATTCAGACCATTTCATTCTCATCGCATTTTTGACACCTTTTGAAGCTCTTCATATTTTTCACACCTTTTGAAGCTCTTCATATTTTTCACACCTTTTCAGGCTCTTCATGTTTTTCAACACCGCTTCATGCTCCTCCTATTTTTCAGACCGCTTCATGCTCCTCATGTATTTCACACCATTTGAAGCTCTTCATATTTTTCACATCTTTTCAGGCTCTTCAAATTTTTCAACACCGCTTCATGCTCCTCCTATATTTCAGACCGTTTCATACTCCTCATATTTTTGACACCATTTGAAGCTCTTCATATTTTTCACACCTTTTCAGGCTCTTGATGTTATTAAACACCGTTTCATGCTGCTCCTACTTTTCAAACCGTTTCATACTCCTCATATCCTCATATTTTTGACACATTTTGAAGCTCTTCATATATTTCACACCTTTTCAGGCTCTTCATGTTTTTCAACACCACTTCATGCTCCTCCTATTTTTCAGACCGTATCATGCTCCTCATATTTTTGACACGTTTTGAAGCTCTTCGTATTTTTCACACGTTTTCAGGCTCTTCATGTTTTTGAACACCACATCATGCTCCTTCTATTTTTCAGAGAGTTTCATGCTCCTCATGTATTTCACACCTTTTGAAGCTCTTCATATTTTTCACACCTTTTCAGGCTCTTCATGTTTTTGAACACTTCTTCATGCTCCTCCTATTTTTCAGACCGTTTCATGCTCCTCATATTTTTGACAACTTTTGAAGCTCTTCATATTTTTCACAACTTTTCAGGCTCTTCCTGTTTTTGAACCCCTCTTCATGCTTCTCCTATTTTTCAGACCGTTTAATGCTCCTCATGTATTTCACATCTTTTGAAGCTCTTCATATTTCTCACAGCTTTTCAGGCTCTTCATGTTGTTCAACACCCTTTCTTGCTCCTCCTATTTTTCCGACCATTTCATGCTCCTCATATTTTTGACACCTTTTGAAGCTCTTCATATTTTTCACTACTTTTCAGGGTCTTCCTGTTTTTGAACACCGCTTCATGCTCCTCCTATTTTTCAGAACTTTTCATGCTCCTCATATTTTTGACACCTTTTGAAGCTCTTCATATTTTTCACACCTCTTCAGGCTCTTCATGTTTTTGAACACCATTTCATGCTCCTCCTATTTTACAGACCATTTCATTCTCCTCATATTTTTGACACCTTTTGAAGCTGTTCATATATTTCACACCTTTTCAGGCTTTTCATTAGTTTCAACACCACTTCATGCTCCTCTTATTTTTCAGACCGTTTCATGCTCATCTCATTTTGACACCTTTTGAAGCTTTTCATGTTTTTCACATCTTCTGAAGCTCTTAATATTTTTCACAAATTTTCAGGCTCTTTATGATTTTCAACACCGTTTCATGCTCCTCCTATTTGTCAGACCGTTTCATGTTCATCACATTTTGACACCTTTTGAAGCTCTTCATAGTTTTCACACCTTTTGAAGCTCTTCATATTTTTCATATTTTTGAAGTTCTTCATAATTTCACACGTTTTCAGACTCTTCATGTTTTTCAACACCGATTCATGATCCTGCTATTTTTCAGACCGTTTCATGCTCCTCACATTTTTGACAGGTTTTGAGGCTTTTCATATTTTTCACACCTTTTCGGGCTCTTCATGTTTTGAACACTGCTTCATACTCCTCCTATTTTTCAGACAGTTTCATGCTCATCCTATTTTTGACACCTTTTGAAGCTTTTCATATTTTTCACAACTTTTCAGGCTCTTCATGTTTTTGAACACCTCTTCATGCTAATCCTATTTTTCAAACCATAACATGCTCCTCATATTTTTCACACCTTTTGAAGCTCTTCATATTTTTTACACCTTTTCAGGCTCTTCATATTTTTCAACACCATTTCATGCCGCTTCTATTTTTCAGACGGTTTCATGCTCCTCATATTTTTCACAACTTTTGAAGCTCTTCATATTTTTCACACCTTTTCAGGCTCTTCATGTTTTTCCACACCACTTAATGCTTCTCCTAAATTTCAGACCGTTTCATGTTCCTCATGTATTTCACACCTTTTGAAGCTCTTCATATTTTTCACAGCTTTTCATGCTCTTCATGTTTTTGATCACCGTTTCATGCTCCTCCTTTTTTTTCAGACCGTTTCATGCTCCTCATATTTTTCACACCTTTTTAAGCTCTTCATATTTTCCACACCTTTTCAGGTTCTTCATGTTTTTGAACACAGCTTCATGCTCCTCCTATTTTCCAGTCCGTTTCATGCTCCTCATATTTTTGACATCTTTTGAAGCTCTTCATATTTTTCACACCTTTTCAGGCTCTTCATGTTTTTCAAAACCGTTTCATGATCCTCTTATTTTTCAGACCGTTTCATGCCTATCTCATTTTTTACACCTTTTGAAGCTTTTCATATTTTTCAAAACTTTTAGGCTCTTCATGTTTTTGAACACCGCTTCATGCTCCTCCTATTTTTCAGAGAGTTTCATGCTCCTCATGTATTTCACACCTTTTGAAGTTGTTCAAATATTTCACACCTTTTCAGGATCTTCTTTTTTTTGAACACCGCTTCATGATTCTCCTATTTTTCAGACCGTTTCATGCTCTTCATATTTTTGATACCTTTTGAAGCTCTTTATATTTTTCACACCTTTTCAGGCCCTTCATGTTTTTGAAGACCGCTTCACGCTCCTGTTTATCAGACCTTTTCATGCTCCTCATATTTTAAACACATTTTGAAGCTCTTCATTTTTTTCACACCATTTCTGCTCTTCATGTTTTTCAACACCGTTTCATGCTCCTCCTATTTTTCAGACTGTTTCATGCTCCTCATATTTTTGTCACTTTTTGAAGCTCTTCTATTTTTCAAACCTTTAGAGGCTCTTCATATATTTCAACACCGCTTCATGCTCTCCAATTTTTCAGACCATTTCATGCTCGTCATATTTTTCAAACCTTTTAAAGCTCTTCATAATTTTCACACCTATTCATGCTCTTCATTTTTTCCACACTGTTTCTTGCTCCTCCTATTTTTCAGACCGTTTCATGCTCCTCATATTTTTCACACCTTTTGAAGATCTTCATATTTTTCACAATTTTTGAAGCTCTTCATATTTTTCACAGTTTTCAGGCTCTTCATGTTTCTGAACACCGCTTCATGATCCTCCTATTTTTCAGACCGTTTCATGCTCCTCATATTTTTGACACGTTCTGAACCTATTCATGTATTTCACACCTTTTCAGGCTCTTCTTATTTTTGAACACCGTTTGCTGCTCCTCCTATTTTTGAGAACGTTTCATGCTCCTCATCTTTTTAACACGTTTTGAAGCTCTTCATATTTTTCACACCTTTTCATGCTCTTCATGTTTTTGAACACCGCTTCATGCTCCTCCTATTTTTCAGAACGTTTCATGCTCCTCATATTTTGACACCTTTTAACCTGTTCATATTTTTCACACCTTTTCAGGCTCTTCATGTTTGTCAAGACCGTTTCATGCTCATATTATTTTTCAGAACGTTTCATGCTCCTCATATTTTTCACATCTTTTGAAGCTCTTCATATTTTTCACACCTTTTCAGGCTCTTCATGTTTTTGACGACAGCTTCATGCTCCTCCTATTTTTCAGACCGTTTCATGCTCCTCATATTTTTGACACCTTTTGAAGCTCTTAATATTTTTCACACCTTTTCAGCTTTTCATCTTTTTCAAAACCGTTTCATGCTCCTCCTATTTTTCAGACTGTTTCATGCTCCTCATATGTTTGACACCTTTTGAAGCTCTTAATATTTTTCACACCTTTTCATGCTTTTCATCTTTTTCAAAACCGTTTCATGCTCCTCCTATTTTTCAGACCGTTTCATGCTCCTCATATTTTTGACACCTTTTGAAGCTCTTAATATTTTTCACACCTTTTCATGCTTTTCATCTTTTTCAAAACCGTTTCATGCTCCTCCTATTTTTCAGACTGTTTCATGCTCCTCATATATTTGACACCTTTTGAAGCTCTTCATATTATTCACAACTTTTCAATCTCTTCATGTTTTCAAAAATACTTCATGCTCCTCCTATTTTTCACACCGTTTCGTTCTCCTCATAATTTTCACACCATTTGAAGCTCTTCATATATTTCACACCTTTTCAGGCTCTTCATTTTTTTCAACACCACTTCATGCTCCTCCTGTTTTTCAGACCGTTTCATTCTCATCTCATTTTGACACCTTTTGAAGCTCTTCATATTTTTCACACCTTTTGAAGCTCTTCATATTTTTCACAAGTTTTCAGGCTCTTCATGTTTTTAAACACCGCTTCATGCTCCTCCTATTTTTCAGACCGTTTAATGCTCCTCATGTGTTTCACACCGTTTGAAGTTCCTCATATTTTTCACACCTTTTCAGGCTCTTCATGTTTTTGAACACCGTTTCATGCTCCTCCTATTTTTCAGACCGTTTCATGCTCCTCATATTTTTGACACCTTTTGAAGCTCTTCATATTTCTCACAGCTTTTCAGGCTCTTCATGTTTTTAAACACCGCTTCATGCTCCTCCTGTTTTTCAGACCGTTTCATGCTCCTCATATTTTGGACACCTTTTGAAGCTCTTCATATTTTTCACACCTTTTCAGGCTCTTCATGTTTTTCAACACCGCTTCATGCTCCTCCTATTTTTCAGACCGTTTCCTGCTCCTCATATTTTGGACACCTTTTGAAGCTCTTCATATTTTTCACACCTTTTCAGGCTCTTCATGTTTTACAACAACACTTCATGCTCCTTCTATTTTTCAGAGAGTTTCATGCTCCTCATGTATTTCACACCTTTTGAAGCTCTTCATATATTTCACACCTTTTCAGGCTTCTCATTTTTTTCAACACCACTTCTTGCTCCTCCTATTTTTCAGACCTTTTCATGCTCATCCCTTTTTGACACCTTTTGAAGCTCTTCATATTTTTCACACCTTTTCATGCTCTTGATGATTTTCAACACCGCTTCATTGTCCTCCTGTTTTTCAGACCGTTTCATGCTCATCTCATTTTGACACCTTTTGAAGCTCTTCATATTTTTCACACCTTTTCAGGCTGTTCATGATTTTCAACACCGCTTCATGCTCCTCCTATTTTTCAGAACTTTTCATGCTCATCTCTTTTTTCACACCTTTTGAAACTCTTCATATTTTTCACACTTTTTGAAGGTCTTCATATTTTTCAAACGTTTTCAGGCTCTTCATGTTTTTCAACACCACTTCATGCTCCTCCTATTTTTCAGACCGTTTCATTCTCCTCATATTTTTGACACCTTTGAAGCACTTCATATATTTCACACCTTTTCAGGCTTTTCATTTTTTCAACCCCACTTCATGCTCCTCCTATTTTTCAGACCGGTTCATGCTCATCTCATTTTGATACCTTTTGAAGCTCTTCATATTTCTCATATTTTTGAAGCTCTTCTTATTTTCACACGTTTTCAGACTCTTCATGTTTTTCAACACCACTTCATGCTCCTGCAATTTTTCAGACCGTTTCATGCTCCTCATATTTTTGACACTTTTTGAGGCTTTTACTATTTTTCACACCTTTTCAGGCTCTTCTTGTTTTTGAACACCGTTTCATAATCCTCCTATTTTTCAGACCATTTCTTGCTCCTCATATTTTTCACACCTTTTGAAGCTCTTCATATTTTTCACAACTTTTTAGGCTCTTCATGTTTTTCCACACCACTTCATGCTTCTCCTATTTTTCAGCCCTTTTCATGCTCCTCATGTATTTCACAGCTTTTGAATCTCTTCATGTTTTTCACACCTTTTCAGGCTCTTCATGTTTTTGATCACCGTTTCATGATCCTCCTATTTTTCAGACCGTTTCATGCTCCTCATATTTTTGACACCTTTTGAAGCTCTTCATATATTTCACACCTTTTCAGGCTCTTCATATTTTTGAACACCGCTTCATACTCCTCCTATTTTTTAGACCATTTAATGCTCCTCATCTATTTCACACCTTTTGAAGCTCTTCATATTTTTCACACCTTTTCAGGCTCTTGATGTTTTTCAGCACCGCTTCATTCTCCTCCTCTTTTTCAGACCGTTTCATGTTCCTCATATTTTTGACACCTTTTGAAGCTCTTCATATATTTCACACCTTTTCAAGCTCTTCATATTTTTGAACACCGCATCATGCTCCTCCTATTTTTCAGATTGTTTCATGCTCCTCATATTTTAGACACATTTTGAAGCTCTTCATATTTTTCACACCTTTTCAGGCTCTTGATGATTTTCAACACCGCTTAATTCTCCTCCTATTTTTCAGACCGTTTCATACTCCTCATATTTTTGAAACCTTTTGAAGCTCTTCATATTTCTCATAGCTTTTCAGGCTCTTCATGTTTTTAAACACCGCTTCATGCTCCTCCTGTTTTTCAGACCGTTTCATGCTCCTCATATTTTGGACACCTTTTGAAGGTCTTCATATTTTTCACACCTTTTCAGGCTCTTCATGTTTTTCAACACCGCTTCATGCTCCTCCTATTTTTCAGACCGTTTCATGCTCCTCATATTTTGGACACCTTTTGAAGCTCTTCATATTTTCACACCTTTTCAGGCTCTTCATGTTTTACAACAACACTTCATGCTCCTTCTATTTTTCAGAGAGTTTCATGCTCCTCATGTATTTCACACCTTTTGAAGCTCTTCATATATTTCACACCTTTTCAGGCTTCTCATTTTTTTCAACACCACTTCTTGCTCCTCCTATTTTTCAGACCTTTTCATGCTCATCCCTTTTTGACACCTTTTGAAGCTCTTCATATTTTTACACCTTTTCATGCTCTTGATGATTTTCAACACCGCTTCATTGTCCTCCTGTTTTTCAGACCGTTTCATGCTCATCTCATTTTGACACCTTTTGAAGCTCTTCATATTTTTCACACCTTTTCAGGCTGTTCATGATTTTCAACACCGCTTCATGCTCCTCCTATTTTTCAGAACTTTTCATGCTCATCTCTTTTTTCACACCTTTTGAAACTCTTCATATTTTTCACACTTTTTGAAGGTCTTCATATTTTTCACACGTTTTCAGGCTCTTCATGTTTTTCAACACCACTTCATGCTCCTCCTATTTTTCAGACCGTTTCATTCTCCTCATATTTTTGACACCTTTGAAGCACTTCATATATTTCACACCTTTTCAGGCTTTTCATTTTTTCAACCCCACTTCATGCTCCTCCTATTTTTCAGACCGGTTCATGCTCATCTCATTTTGATACCTTTTGAAGCTCTTCATATTTCTCATATTTTTGAAGCTCTTCTTGTTTTCACACGTTTTCAGACTCTTCATGTTTTTCAACACCACTTCATGCTCCTGCAATTTTTCAGACCGTTTCATGCTCCTCATATTTTTGACACTTTTTGAGGCTTTTACTATTTTTCACACCTTTTCAGGCTCTTCTTGTTTTTGAACACCGTTTCATAATCCTCCTATTTTTCAGACCATTTCTTGCTCCTCATATTTTTCACACCTTTTGAAGCTCTTCATATTTTTCACAACTTTTTAGGCTCTTCATGTTTTTCCACACGACTTCATGCTTCTCCTATTTTTCAGCCCTTTTCACGCTCCTCATGTATTTCACAGCTTTTGAATCTCTTCATGTTTTTCACACCTTTTCAGGCTCTTCATGTTTTTGATCACCGTTTCATGATCCTCCTATTTTTCAGACCGTTTCATGCTCCTCATATTTTTGACACCTTTTGAAGCTCTTCATATATTTCACACCTTTTCAGGCTCTTCATATTTTTGAACACCGCTTCATACTCCTCCTATTTTTTAGAGCATTTAATGCTCCTCATCTATTTCACACCTTTTGAAGCTCTTCATATTTTTCACACCTTTTCAGGCTCTTGATGTTTTTCAGCACCGCTTCATTCTCCTCCTCTTTTTCAGACCGTTTCATGCTCCTCATATTTTTGACAACTTTTGAAGCTCTTCATATATTTCACACCTATTCAAGCTCTTCATATTTTTGAACACTGCATCATGCTCCTCCTATTTTTCAGATTGTTTCATGCTGCTCATATTTTAGACACATTTTGAAGCTCTTCATATTTTTCACACCTTTTCAGGCTCTTGATGATTTTCAACACCGCTTCATTCTCCTCCTATTTTTCAGACCGTTTCATGCTCCTCATATTTTTGACACCTTTTGAAGCTCTTCATATTTCTCACAGCTTTTCAGGCTCTTCATGTTTTTAAACACCGCTTCATGCTCCTCCTGGTTTTCAGACCGTTTCATGCTCCTCATATTTTGGACACCTTTTGAAGGTCTTCATATTTTTCACACCTTTTCAGGCTCTTCATGTTTTTCAACACCGCTTCATGCTCCTCCTATTTTTCAGACCGTTTCATGCTCCTCATATTTTGGACACCTTTTGAAGCTCTTCATATTTTCACACCTTTTCAGGCTCTTCATGTTTTACAACAACACTTCATGCTCCTTCTATTTTTCAGAGAGTTTCATGCTCCTCATGTATTTCACACCTTTTGAAGCTCTTCATATATTTCACACCTTTTCAGGCTTCTCATTTTTTTCAACACCACTTCTTGCTCCTCCTATTTTTCAGACCTTTTCATGCTCATCCCTTTTTGACACCTTTTGAAGCTCTTCATATTTTTACACCTTTTCATGCTCTTGATGATTTTCAACACCGCTTCATTGTCCTCCTGTTTTTCAGACCGTTTCATGCTCATCTCATTTTGACACCTTTTGAAGCTCTTCATATTTTTCACACCTTTTCAGGCTGTTCATGATTTTCAACACCGCTTCATGCTCCTCCTATTTTTCAGAACTTTTCATGCTCATCTCTTTTTTCACACCTTTTGAAACTCTTCATATTTTTCACACTTTTTGAAGGTCTTCATATTTTTCACACGTTTTCAGGCTCTTCATGTTTTTCAACACCACTTCATGCTCCTCCTTTTTTTCAGACCGTTTCATTCTCCTCATATTTTTGACACCTTTGAAGCACTTCATATATTTCACACCTTTTCAGGCTTTTCATTTTTTCAACCCCACTTCATGCTCCTCCTATTTTTCAGACCGGTTCATGCTCATCTCATTTTGATACCTTTTGAAGCTCTTCATATTTCTCATATTTTTGAAGCTCTTCTTGTTTTCACACGTTTTCAGACTCTTCATGTTTTTCAACACCACTTCATGCTCCTGCAATTTTTCAGACCGTTTCATGCTCCTCATATTTTTGACACTTTTTGAGGCTTTTACTATTTTTCACACCTTTTCAGGCTCTTCTTGTTTTTGAACACCGTTTCATAATCCTCCTATTTTTCAGACCATTTCTTGCTCCTCATATTTTTCACACCTTTTGAAGCTCTTCATATTTTTCACAACTTTTTAGGCTCTTCATGTTTTTCCACACCACTTCATGCTTCTCCTATTTTTCAGCCCGTTTCATGCTCCTCATGTATTTCACAGCTTTTGAATCTCTTCATGTTTTTCACACCTTTTCAGGCTCTTCATGTTTTTGATCACCTTTTCATGATCCTCCTATTTTTCAGACCGTTTCATGCTCCTCATATTTTTGACACCTTTTGAAGCTCTTCATATATTTCACACCTTTTCAGGCTCTTCATATTTTTGAACACCGCTTCATACTCCTCCTATTTTTTAGACCATTTAATGCTCCTCATCTATTTCACACCTTTTGAAGCTCTTCATATTTTTCACACCTTTTCAGGCTCTTGATGTTTTTCAACACCGCTTCATTCTCCTCCTCTTTTTCAGACCGTTTCATGCTCCTCATATTTTTGACACCTTTTGAAGCTCTTCATATATTTCACACCTTTTCAAGCTCTTCATATTTTGAACACCGCATCATGCTCCTCCTATTTTTCAGACCGTTTCATGCTCCTCATATTTTTGACACCTTTTGAAGCTCTTCATATTTCTCACAGCTTTTCAGGCTCTTCATGTTTTTAAACACCACTTCATGCTCCTCCTGTTTTTCAGACCGTTTCATGCTCCTCATATTTTGGACACCTTTTGAAGCTCTTCATATTTTTCACACCTTTTCAGGCTCTTCTTGTTTTTGCACACCGTTTCATAATCCTCCTATTTTTCAGACCATTTCTTGCTTCTCATATTTTTCACACCTTTTGAAGCTCTTCATATTTTTCACACCTTTTGAAGCTCTTCATATTTTTCATATTTTTGAATCTCTTCATATTTTCACACCTTTTCAGGCTCTTCATGTTTTTCAACACCGCTTCATGCTCCTCCTATTTTTCAGACAGTTTCATGCTCATCTCATTTTGACACCTTTTGAAGCTCTTCATATTTTTCACACCTTTTGAAGCTCTTTATATTTTTCACACCTTTTCAGGCTCTTCATGATTTTCAACACCGCTTCATGCTGCTTCTATTTTTGAGACCGTTTCATGCTCCTCATATTTTTGACACGTTTTGAAGCTCTTGATATTTTTCACACCTTTTCAGGCTCTTCATGTTTTTGAACAACGTTTCATGCTCCTCCTATTTTTCAGACCGTTTCATGCTCCTCATATATTGGACACCTTTTTAAACTCTTCATATTTTTCACACCTTTTCAGGCTCTTCATGTTTTTGAACACCACTTCATGCTCCTCCTAATTTTCAGACCGTTTCATGCTCCTCATATATTTGACACCTTTTGAAGCTCTTCATATATTTCACACCTTTTCAGGCTCTTCATGTTTTTCAACACCACTTCATGCTCCTCCTATTTTTAAGACCGTTTTATGCTCCTCATATTTTTGACACCTTTAGAAGCTCTTCATATTTTTCACACATTTTCAGGCTCTTCATGTTTTGAACACCTTTTCTTGCTCCTCCTATTTTGCAGACCGATTCATTCTCCTCATATTTTGGACAATTTTGAAACTCTTCATATTTTTCACACCTTTTCAGGCTCTTCATGTTTTTCAACACCGCTTCATGTTCCTCCTATTTTTCAGACCGTTTCATGCTCCTCATATTTTGGACACCTTTTGAAGCTCTTCATATTTTTCACACCTTTTCAGGCTCTTCATGTTTTTCAACACCACTTCATGCTCCTTCTATTTTTCAGATAGTTTCATGCTCTTCATGTATTTCACACCTTTTGAAGCTCTTCATAATTTTCACACCATTTCAGGCTCTTCATGATTTTCAACACCGCTTCATGCTCCTCCTATTTTTCAGACCTTTTCATGCTCATCTCTTTTTCACACCTTTAGAAGCTCTTCATATTTTTCACACCTTTTCAGGCTCTTCATGATTTTCAACATCGTTTCATGCTCCTCCTATTTTTCAGACCTTTTCATGCTCATTTCTTTTTTCACAACTTTTCAAGGTCTTCATATTTTTCACACCTTTTGAATCTCTTCATATTTTTCACACCTTTTCAGGCTCTTCATATTTTTGAACACGACTTCATGCTCCTCTTATTTTTCAGACCGTTTCATGCTCATCTCATTTTTGACACCTTTTGAAGCTTTGCATATTTTTCACATCTTTTGAAGCTCTTCCTATTTTTCACATTTTTAAGCTCTTCATATTTTTCACACGATTTCAGACTCTTCATGTTTTTCAACACAGGTTCATGCTCCTGTTATTTATCATACCGTTTCATGCTCCTCATATTTTTGACACGTTTTGAGGCTCTTCATATTTTTCACACCTTTTCAGGCTCTTCATGTTTTTCAACACCATTTCATGATCCTCCTACTTTTCAGACCGTTTCATGCTCCTCATATATTTGACACCTTATGAAGCTCTTCTTATATTTCACACCTTTTCAGGCTCTTCATGTTTTTCAACACCACTTCATGTTACTCATATTTTTAAGACTGTTTCTTGCTCCTCATATTTTTGACACCTTTAGAAGCTCTTCATATTTTTCACACCTTTTCAGGCTGTTCATGTTTTTCAACAACGCTTCATGCTCTTCCTATTTTTCAGACCGTTTAATCCTCCTCATGTATTTCACACCTTTTGAAGCTCTTCATATTTTTCACACCTTTTCAGGCTCTTCATGATTTTCAACATCGTTTCATGCTCCTCCTATTTTTCAGACCTTTTCATGCTCATTTCTTTTTTCACAACTTTTCAAGGTCTTCATATTTTTCACACCTTTTGAATCTCTTCATATTTTTCACACCTTTTCAGGCTCTTCATATTTTTGAACACGACTTCATGCTCCTCTTATTTTTCAGACCGTTTCATGCTCATCTCATTTTTGACACCTTTTGAAGCTTTGCATATTTTTCACATCTTTTGAAGCTCTTCCTATTTTTCACATTTTTAAGCTCTTCATATTTTTCACACGATTTCAGACTCTTCATGTTTTTCAACACAGGTTCATGCTCCTGTTATTTATCATACCGTTTCATGCTCCTCATATTTTTGACACGTTTTGAGGCTCTTCATATTTTTCACACCTTTTCAGGCTCTTCATGTTTTTCAACACCATTTCATGATCCTCCTACTTTTCAGACCGTTTCATGCTCCTCATATATTTGACACCTTATGAAGCTCTTCTTATATTTCACACCTTTTCAGGCTCTTCATGTTTTTCAACACCACTTCATGTTACTCATATTTTTAAGACTGTTTCTTGCTCCTCATATTTTTGACACCTTTAGAAGCTCTTCATATTTTTCACACCTTTTCAGGCTGTTCATGTTTTTCAACAACGCTTCATGCTCTTCCTATTTTTCAGACCGTTTAATCCTCCTCATGTATTTCACACCTTTTGAAGCTCTTCATATTTGTTACACCTTTTAGGCTATTCATGTTTTTGAACACCGTTTCATGCTCCTCCTATTTTGCAGAGCGTTTCATTCTCCTCATATTTTTGACACCTTTTGAAGCTCTTCATATATTTCCCACATTTTCAGGCTTTTCATTTTTTTCAACACCACTTCATGCTTCTCCTATTTTTCAGAGCGTTTCATGCTCATCTGATTTTGACACCTTTTGAAACTCTTCATATTTTTCACACCTTTTCAGGCTCTTCATGATTTACAACACTGCTACATGCTCCTCCGATTTTTCAGACCGTTTCATTCTCATCTCATTTTTGACACCTTTTGAAGCTCTTCAAGTTTTTCACCCCTTTCGAAGCTCTTCATATTTTTCTATTTTTGAAGGTCTTTATATTTTCACACCTTTTCAGACTCTTCATATTTTTCAACACCGCTTCATCCTCCTCCTATTTTTCAGAACGTTTCATGCTCCTCATATTTTTGACACCTTTTGAAGCTCTTCATATTTTTCACACCTTTTCAGGCTCTTCATGTTTTTGAACACCACTTCATCCTCCTCCTATATTTAAGACCGTTTCCTGCTCCTCATATTTTTGACACCTTTGAAGCTCTTCATATTTTTCACATTTTTGAAGCTCCTCATATTTTTCACACGTTTTCAGGCTCTTCATGTTTTTGAACACCACTTCATGCTACTCCTATTTTTCAGACCGTTTCATGCTCCTCATGTATTTCACACGTTTTGAAGCTCTTCATATTTTTCACACCTTTTCAGGCTCTTCATGTTTTTGAACACCGCTTCATGCTCCTCTTATTTTTCAGACCGTTTCATGCTCCTCATGTATTTAACACCTTTTGAAGCTATACATATTTTCCACACCTTTTCAGACTGTTCATGTTTTTCAACACCGCTTCATGCTCCTCCTATTTTTCACCGTTTCATGCTCCTGATATTTTTCACACATTTTGAAGCTGTTCATATTTTCACACCTTTTCAGGCACTTCATGTTTTTCAACACCGCTTCATGCTCCTCCTATTTTTCAGACCGTTTCATGCTCCTCATGTATTTCACACCTTTTGAAGCTCTTCATATTTTTCACACCTTTTCAGGCTCTTCATGTTTTTCAACACCGCTTCATGCTCCTCCTATTTTTCAGACGATTCCATGCTCCTCATATTTTAGACACCTTTTGAAACTCTTCATATTTTTCACACCTTTTCAGACTCTTCATGTTTTTGAACACCGGTTCATGCTCCTCCTATATTTCAGACCGTTTCATGCTCCTCATATTTTTCACACCATTTGAAGCTCTTCATATTTTCCACACCTTTTCAGGCTCTTCATGTTATTGAACACCACTTCATGCTCCTCCTATTTTTCAGACGGTATCATGCTCCTCATATTTTTCACACCTTTTGAATCGCTTCATATTTTCCACACCTTTTCAGGCTGTTCATGTTATTGAACACCGCTTCATGCTCCGCCTATTTTTCAGACCGTATCATGCTCCTCATATTTTTCACAACTTTTGAAGCTCTTCATATTTTTCACACCTTTTCAGGCTCTTCATATTTTTGAACACGATTTCATGCCCTTCTTATTTTTCAGACTGTTTCATGCTCATCTCATTTTTGACATCTTTTGAAGCTTTGCATATTATTCACATCTTTTGAAGCTCTTCATATTTTTCACACGATTTCAGACTCTTCATGTTTTTCAACACCGGTTCATGCTCCTGCTATTTATCATACCGTTTCATACTCCTCATATTTTTGACACTTTTTGAGGCTCTTCATATTTTTCACACCTTTTAAGGCTCTTCATGTTTTGGAACACCGTTTCATAATCCTGCTATTTTTCAGACCGTTTCATGTTCCTCATATTTTTGACACCTTTTAAAGCTCTTCATATTTTTCACACCTTTTCATCCTCTTCAAGTTTTTGAACACCGCTTCATCCTCCTCCTATTTTTAAGACCGTTTCATGCTCCTCATATTTTTGACACCTTTTGAAGCTCTTCATATTTTTCACACCTTTTCAGGCTCTTCATGTTTTTCAACACCGCTTCATGCTCCTCCTATTTTTCAGACGATTCCATGCTCCTCATATTTTAGACACCTTTTGAAACTCTTCATATTTTTCACACCTTTTCAGACTCTTCATGTTTTTGAACACCGGTTCATGCTCCTCCTTTATTTCAGATCGTTTCATGCTCCTCATAATTTTCACACCATTTGAAGCTCTTCATATTTTCCACACCTTTTCAGGCTCTTCATGTTATTGAACACCGCTTCATGCTCCTCTTATTTTTCAGACGGAATCATGCTCCTCATATTTTTCACACCTTTTGAATCGCTTCATATTTTCCACACCTTTTCAGGCTGTTCATGTTATTGAACACCGCTTCATGCTCCGCCTATTTTTCAGACCGTATCATGCTCCTCATATTTTTCACAACTTTTGAAGCTCTTCATATTTTTCACACCTTTTCAGGCTCTTCATATTTTTGAACACGATTTCATGCCCTTCTTATTTTTCAGACTGTTTCATGCTCATCTCATTTTTGACATCTTTTGAAGCTTTGCATATTATTCACATCTTTTGAAGCTCTTCATATTTTTCACACGATTTCAGACTCTTCATGTTTGTCAACACCGGTTCATGCTCCTGCTATTTATCATACCGTTTCATACTCCTCATATTTTTGACACGTTTTGAGGCTCTTCATATTTTTCACACCTTTTAAGGCTCTTCATGTTTTGGAACACCGTTTCATAATCCTGCTATTTTTCAGACCGTTTCATGTTCCTCATATTTTTGACACCTTTTAAAGCTCTTCATATTTTTCACACCTTTTCATCCTCTTCAAGTTTTTGAACACCACTTCATCCTCCTCCTATTTTTAAGACCGTTTCATGCTCCTCATATATTTGACACCTTTTGAAGCTCTTCATATTTTTCACACCTTTTCATCCTCTTCAAGTTTTTGAACACCACTTCATCCTCCTCCTATTTTTAAGACCGTTTCATGCTCCTCATATTTTTGACACCTTTTGAAGCTCTTCATAATTTTCACACCTTTTCAGGCTCTTCATATTTTTCAACACCGCTTCATGCTCCTCCTATTTTTCAGACCGTTTCATGCTCCTCATTTATTTCACACCTTTTGAAGCTCTTCATATTTTTCAACCTTTTCAGGCTCTTCATGTTTTTCAACACCGCTTCATGCTCCTCGTATTTTTCAGATCGTTTCATACTCCTCATATTTTTGACACCTTTTGAGTTCTTCATATTTTTCACTACTTTTCCGGCTCTTCATGTTTTTAAACACCGCTTCATGCTCCTCCTCTTTTTCAGATCGTTTCATGCTCCTCATATTTTTCACACCTTTTGAAGCTCTTCATATATTTCACACTTTTCAGTCTCCTGATGTTTTTCAACACCGCTTCATGCTCCGCCTATTTTTCAGGCCGTTTCATGCTCCTCATATTTTTGACACCTTTAGAAGCTCTTCATATATTTCACACCTTTTCAGGCTCTTCATGTTTTTGATCACCGCTTCATGCTCCGCCTATTTTTCAGACCGTTTCATTCTCCTCATATATTTGACACATTTTGTACCTCTTCAGATATTTCACACCTTTTCAGGCTCTTCATTTTTTTCAACACCAATTCATGATCCTCCTATTTTTCAAATCGTTTCATGCTCATCTCATTTTGACACCTTTTGAAGCTCTTCATATATTTCACACCTTATGAAGCTCTTCATATTTTTCATACCTTTTCAGGTTCTTCATGATTTTTAACACCGCTTCATGCTCCTTGTATTTTTCAGACCTTTTCATGGTCATCTCTTTTTTGACACCTTTTGAAGCTCTTCATGTTTTTCACAACTTTTGAAGCTCTTCATATTTTTCACATTTTTGAAGCTCTTCATACTTTTCACACGTTTTCAGACTCTTCATGTTTTTCAACACCGCTTCATGCTCCTGCTATTTTTCTGACCGTTTCATACTCCTCATGTATTTCACACATTTTGAAGCTCTTCATATTTTTCACACCTTTTCAGGCTCTTCATGTTTTTCAACACCGCTTCATGCTCCTCCTATGTTTCAGACCGTTTAATCCTCCTCATGTATTCCACACCTTTTGAATCTCTTCGTATTTTCAACACCTTTTCAGGCTCTTCATGTTTTTGAACATCATTTCATGCTCCTCCTATTTTTCAGAGAGTTTCATGCTCCTAATATATTTCACTCCTTTTGAAGCTCTTCATATTTTTCACACCTTTTCAGGCTCTTCATGTTTTTGAACACCGCTCATGATCCTCCAAATTTTCAGACCGTTTCATGCTCTTCATATTTTTAACACCTTTTGAAGCTCTTCATATTTTTCACACCTTTTCAGGCTCTTCATGTTTTTCCACACCACTTCATGCTTCTCCTATTTTTCAGAAAGGTTTCATGCTCCTCATGAATTTCACACCTTTTGAAGCTATTCATATTTTTCACAACTTTTCAGGCTCTTCATGTTTCTGATCACCGTTTCATGCTTCTCCTATCTTTCAGACCGTTTCATGCTTCTCATATTTTTGACACCATTTGAAGCTCTTCATATTTTTCACACCTTTTCAGGCTCTTCATGTTTTTGAACACGATTTCAGGCTCCTCCTATTTTTCGGAATGTTTCATGCTCATCTCATTTTTGACACCTTTTGAAGCTCTTCATAATTTTCACACCTTTTGAATCTCTTCATATTTCTCAAACATTTTCACACTCTTCATGTTTTTCAACACCCCTTCTTGCTCATCCTGTTTTTCAGACGGTTTCATGTTTCTATCATTTCTGACAACTTTTGAAGCTCTTCATATATTTCACACATTTTCAGGCTCTTCATGTTTTTCAACACCACTTCATGCTCCTCCTATTTTTCAGACCGTTTCATGCTCATCTCACTTTTGACACATTTTGAAGCTCTTCATATTTTCCACACCTTTTGAAGCCCTTCATATTTTTCAAAGGTTTTCAGGCTCTTCATTTTTTTCAACTCCTCTTCTTGCTCCTCCTATTTTTCAGATCGTTTCATGCTCCTCATATTTTTCACACCTTTTGAAGCTCTTCATATTTTTCACACCTTTTCAGGCTCTTCATGTTTTTCAACACCGCTTCATGCTCCTCCCATTTTTCAGACCGTTTCATGCTCCTCATAATTTTGACACCTTTTGAAGCTCTTCATATTTTTCAAACCTTTTCAGGCTCTTCATGTTTTTCAACACCACTTCATGCTCTTCCTATTTTTCAGACCGTTTCATGCTCCTCTTATTTTTGACACTTTTTGAAGCTCTTCATATTTTTCACACCTTTTCATGCTCTTCATGTTTTTGAACACCGCTTCATGCTCCTCCTATTTTTCAGACCGGTTCATGCTCCTCATATTTTTGACACCTTTTGAAGCTCTTCATATTTTTCACACCTTTTCATGTTTTTCATGTTTTTCAACACCGCTTCATGCTTCTCCTATTTTTCAGACCGTTTCATGCTCCTCATATTTTTGACACCTTTTGAAACTCTTCATATTTTTCACACCTTTTCATGTTTTTCAACTCCACTTCATGCTTCTCCTATTTTTCAGACCGTTTCCTGCTCCTCGTATATTTCACACCTTTTGAAGCTCTTCATATTTTTCAACCTTTTTAGGCTCTTCATGTTTTTGAACACGGTTTCATGCTCCTCCTATTTTTCAAACTGTGTCATGCTCATCTCATTTTTAACAACTTTTGAAGCTCTTCATATTTTTCACACCTGTTCATGCTCTTCATGTTTTTGAACACCGCTTCATGCTCCTCCTATTTTTCAGACCGGTTCATGCTCCTCATATTTTTGACACCTTTTGAAGCTCTTCATATTTTTCACACCTTTTCATGTTTTTCATGTTTTTCAACACCGCTTCATGCTTCTCCTATTTTTCAGACCGTTTCATGCTCCTCATATTTTTGCACCTTTTGAAGCTCTTCATATTTTTCACACATTTTCAGGCTCTTCATGTTTTTCAACACAGATTCATGCTCCTCATATTTTTGACACATTTTGAAGCTCTTCATATTTTTCACACCTTTTCATGTTTTTCATGTTTTTCAACACCACTTCATGCTTCTCCTATTTTTCAGACCGTTTCATGCTCCTCATATTTTTGACACGTTTTGAAGCTCTTCATTTTTTCACACCTTTTGAAGCTCTTCATATTTTTCACACCTTTTCAGGCTCTTCATGTTTATTACACCGCTTCATGCTGCTCCTATTTTTCAGACCGTTTCATGCTCCTCATATTTTTGACACCTTTTGAAAGTCTTCATATCTTTCACACGTTTTCAGGCTCTTCAGGTTTTTTACACCGCTTCATGCTGCTCCTATTTTTCAGACCGTTTCATGCTCCTCCTATTTTTGACACCTTTTGAAGCTCTTCATATTTTTCACACCTTTTCAGGCTCTTCATGTTTTTGAACACCGTTTCATTCTCCTCCTATTTTTCAGACCGTTTCATGCTCCTCATATTTTTGACACCTTTTGAAGCTCTTCATATTTTTCACACCTTTTCAGGCTCTTCATGTTTTTCAACACCGCTTCATGCTCCTCCAATTTTCAGACCTTTTCATGCTCCTCATATTTTTGACACGATTTGAAGCTCTTCATATTTTTCACACCTTTTCAGGCTCTTCATGTTTTTCAACACCGCTTCATGCTCCTCCAATTTTCAGACCGTTTCATGCTCCTCATATTTTTGACACGATTTGAAGGTCTTCATATTTTTCACACCTTTTTAGGGACTTCATGTTTTTCTACACCTCTTCATGCTCCTCCTATTTTTCAGACCTTTTAATTCTCCTCATATTCTCCACACATTTTGAAGCTCTTCATATATTTCACATCTTTTCAGGCTCCTCATGTTATAGAGCACCACTTCATGCTCCTCATATTTTCAGACCGTTTCATGCTCCTCATATATTTGACACCTTTCTAGCTCTTCATATTTTTCACACCTTTTCATGCTCTTCATGTTTTTCAGCACCGCTTCATGCTCCTCCTATTTTTGACACGATTTGAAGGTCTTCATATTTTTCACACCTTTTCAGGGTCTTCATGTTTTTCTACACCGCTTCATGCTCCTCCTATTTTTGACACCTTTTGAAGCTGTTCATATATTGCACACCTTTTCAGGCGTTTCATGTTTTTGACCACCGTTTTATGCTCCTCATATTTTGACAGGTTTTGATGCTCTTCATATTTTTCACAGCTTTTCAGGCTCTTCATGTTTTTCAACACCAGTTCATGCTCCTCCTATTTTTCAGACCGTTTCCTGCTCCTCATAGTTTTGACACATTGGAAGCTCTTCATATTTTACACACCATTTGAGGCTCTTCATGTTTTTCAACACCGCTTCATGCTCCTCCTATTTTTCAGACCGTTTCATGCTCCTCATGTATATCACACCTTTGGAAGCTCTTCATAATGTTCACACCTTTTCAGGCTCTTCATATTTTTCAACACCGTTTCATGCTCCCCCAATTTTTCAGACCGTTCCATGCTCCTCATGTTTTTGACACCTTTTGAGCTCTTCATATTTTTCACTTCTTTTAAGGCTCTTCATGTTTTTCAACACCGATTCATGCTCCTCCTATTTTTCAGATCGTTTCATGCTCCTCTCATTTCTGACACATTTTGAAGCTTTTCAAATATTTCACACATTTTCAGGCTCTTCATATTTTTCAACACAACTTCATGCTCCCCCTATTTTTCAGACCGTTTCATGCTCATCTCATTTTTAAGATCTTGTCAAACTCTTAATATTTTTCCCAGCTTTTGAACCTCTTCATATTTTCCACACTTTTTCAGGCTCTTCAGGTCTTTCAATACCGCTTCTTGCTGCTCCTAATTTTCAGACCGTTTCATGCTCCTCATATTTTTGACACATTTTGAAGCTCTTCATATTTTTCACACCTTTTCAGGCTCTTCATATTTTTGAACACCGCTTCATGCTCCTCCTCTTTTTGACACCTTTTGAAGCTCTTCATATTTTTCAAACATTTTCAGGCTCTTCTTGTTTTTGAACACCGCTTCATGCTCCTCCTATTTTTCAGACCGTTTCATGCTCCTCATATTTTTCACATCTTTTGAAGCTCTTCATATTTTTCACACCTTTTCAGGCTCTTCATGTTTTTCAACACCGCTTCATGCTCCTCCTATTTTCCAGACCGTTTCATGCTCCTCATTTTTTTCACACCTTTTGAAGCTCTTCATATTTTTCACACGTTTCATGCTCTTCATGCTTTTAACCACCGCTTCATGCTCATCCTATTTTCCAGACCGTTTCATGCTCCTGATATTTTTGATACGTTTTGAAGCTCTTCATATTTTTCACACCTTTTGAAGCTCTTCATATTTTTCACACCTTTTCAGGCTCTTCATGTTTTTGAACACCGCTTCATGCTCCTCCTATTTTTCAGACCGTTTCATGCTCCTCATATTTTTGACACCTTTTGAAGCTCTTCATATTTTTCACACCTTTTCATACTCTTCATGTTTTTGAACACCGCTTCATGATCCTCCTATTTTTCAGATGGTTTCATGCTCCTCATATTTTTGCCACCTTTTGAAGCTCTTCATATTTTTCACACGATTTCAGACTCCTCATGTTTTGAAAACCGCATCATGCTCCTCCTATTTTCAGACCGTTTCATGCTCCTTATGTATTTCACACCTTTTGAAGTCCTTCACATTGTTCACACCTTTTCAGGCTCTTCATGTTTTTGAACACAGTTTCAAACTGTTCCTAAGTTTCAGACCGTTTCATGCTCCTCATATTTTTGACACCTTTTGAAGCTCTTCATATATTTCACAACTTTTCAGGCTCTTCATGTTTTTCAACAGCACTTCCTCCTCCTCCTATTTTTCAGACCGCTTCATGCTCCTCTCATTTTTGACACCTTTTGATGCTCTTCATATTTTTGACACCTTTTGAAACTCTTCATATTTCTCACACATTTTCAGGCTCTTCATGTTTTTCAACACCGCTTCATGCTCCTCCTTTTTTCAGACCGTTTCATGCTCCTCATATTTTTGACACCTTTTGAAGCTCCTCATATTTTTTACACCTTTTGAAGCTCTTCATATATTTCATACTTTTTCAAGCTCTTCATGATTTGCAACAACACTTCATGCTCCTCCTATTTTTCAAACCATTTCATGATCCTCATGTATTTGACACCTTTGAACGTCTTCATTTTTTTCACACCTTTTCAGGCTCTTCATGTGTTTCAACACCACTTCATGCTCCTCATCTTTTTCAGACCGTTTCATGCTCATCTCATTTTTGAAACATTTTGAAGCTCTTCATATTTTTCACACCTTTTGAATCTCTTCATATTTTTGACACCTTTTCAGGCTCTTCATGTTTTAGAACACCGCATCATGCTCCTCCTATTTTTCAGACCGTTTAATGCTCCTCATGTATTTCACACATTTTGAAGCTCTTCATATTTTTCTCACCTTTTCAGGCTCTTCATGTTTTTGAACACCGCTTCATGCTCCTCCTATTTTTCAGACCTTTTCATCCTCCTCATCTGTTTGACACCTTTTGAAGCTCTTCATATATTTCACACTTTTTCAGGCTCTTCATGTTTTTCAACACCAGTTCATGCTCCTCCTATTTTTCGGACCGTTTCATGGTCCCCATATTTTTGACACCTTTTGAAACTCTTCATATTTTTCACACCTTTTCAGGCTCTTCATATTATTCAACACCTCTTCATGCTCCTCCTATTTTTCAGACCTTTTAATTCTCCTCATATTTTTGACACCTTTTGAAGCTCTTCATATTTTTCACATCATTTCTGTCTCTTCATGTTTTTCAACACCGCTTCTTGCTCCTCCTATTTCTCAGACCGTTTCATCCTCGTCATATTTTTCACACCTTTTGATGCTCTTCATATTTTTCACACCTTTTGAAGCTCTTCATATTTTTCACACCGTTTCAGGCTCTTCATGATTTTCAACACCGCTTCATGCTCCTCCGATTTTTCAGACCGTTTCATGCTCATCTCATTTTTGACACCTTTTGAAGCTCTTCATATTTTTGACACCTTTTGAAGCTCTTCATATTTTTCACAACTTCTCATGCTCTTCATGTTTTTGAACACCGGTTCATGATCCTCCTCTTTTTCAGAACGTTTCATGCTCCTCATATTTTTGACACCTTTTAAAATTATTCATATTTTTCACACCTTTTAAGGCTCTTCATGTTTTTGAACACCACTTCATGCTCCTCCTATTTTTCAGACCGTTTCATGCTACTCATATACTTGACACCTTTTGAAGCTCTTTATATTTTTCCCACCTTTTCAGACTCTTCATGGATTTGATCAGCGTTTCATGCTCCTTTATATTTCAGACCGTTTCATGCTCCTCATATTTTTGACACCTTTTGAAGCTCTTCATATTTTTCAAACCTTTTCAGGCTCTTCATGTTTTTGAACACCGCTTCATGCTCCTCCTATTTTTCATACCGTGTCATGCTCCTCATATTTTTGACACATTTTGAAGCTCTTCATATTTTTCACACCTTTTCAGGCTCTTCATGTTTTTGAACACCGCTTCATGCTCCTCCTATTTTTCACACCATTTCATGCTCCTCATATTTTTGACACTTTTTGAAGCTCCTCATATGTTTCACACATTTTGAAGCTCTTCATATATTTCCCACCATTTCAGCATCTTCATGTTTTTCAACACCACTTCATGCTCCTCCTTTTTTTCAGACCGTTTCATGCTCCGCATAATTTTGACACCTTTTGAAGCTCTTCATATTTTTCACACTTTTGAAGCTCTTCATATTTTTCACACCTTTTCAGGCTCTTCATGTTTTTCAAAACCACTTCATGCTCCTCCTATTTTTCAGACCGTTTCATGCTCATCTACTTTTTGACACCTTTTGAAGCTCTTCATATTTTTCACACCTTTTGAAACTCTTCATATTTCTGACACCTTTTCAGGCTCTTCATGTTTTTCAACACCACTTCATGCTCCTCCTATTTTTCAGACCGCTTCATGCTCCTCTCATTTTTGACACCTTTTGATGCTCTTCATATTTTTGACACCTTTTGAAGCTCTTCATATTTCTCACTCATTTTCAGGCTCTTCATGTTTTTCAACACCGCTTCATGCTCCTCCTATTTTTCAGACCGTCTCATGCTCCTCATATTTTTGACACCTTTTGAAGCTCTTCATATTTTTCACACCTTTTAAGGCTTTCATGTTTTTCAACACCGCTTCATGCTCCTCCTATTTTTCAGACCGTTTCATGCGCCTCATATTTTTGACACCTTTTGAAGCTCTTCGTATTTTTCACACCTTTTCATGCTCTTTATGTTTTCAACACCGTTTCATGCTCCTCCTATTTTTCAGATCGTTTCATGCTCCTCCTATTTTTCAATCCGTTTCATGCTCATCTATTTTTTGACACCTTCTGAAGCTCTTCATATTTTTCACACTTTTCAGGCTCTTCATGTTTTTGAACACCGCTTCATGTTCTTCCTATTTTTCAGACCGTTTCATGCTCGTCATATTTTTGACATCTTTTCAGGCTCTTCATGTTTTTGAACACCGCTTCATACTCCTCCTATTGTTCAGACCGTTTCATGCTCCTCATATTTCTCAGACCTTTTGAATCTCTTCATATTTTTCACAAATTATCAGGCTCTTCATGTTTTTGAACACCACTTCATGCTCCTCCTATTTTTCAGAGAGTTTCATGCTCCTCATGTATTTCACACCTTTTGAAGCTCTTCATATTTTTCACACTTTTTCAGGCTCTTCATCTTTTTCCACACCACTTCATGCTTCTCCTATTTTTCAGACCGTTTCATGCTCCTCATATTTTTGACACCTTTTGAAGCTCTTCATATTTTTCACACTTTTCAGGCTCTTCATGTTTTTCAACACCACTTCATGCTCCTCCTATTTTTGAGACCTTTTCATGCTCCTCATATTTTTGATACCTTTAGAAGCTCTTCATATTTTTCACACTTTTCAGGCTCTTCATGTTTTTCAACACCACTTCATGCTTCTCCTATTTTTCAGACCGTTTCATGCTCCTCATATTTTTGACACATTTTGAAGCTCTTCATATTTTTCACACCTTTTCAGGCTCTTCATGTTTCTGAACACCGCTTCATCCTCCTCCTATTTTTCAGACCGTTTCATGCTCCTCATATTTTTGACACTTTTTGAAGCTCCTCATATGTTTCACACATTTTGAAGCTCTTCATATATTTCACACCATTTCAGGATCTTCATGTTTTTAAAACCACTTCATGCTCTCCTATTTTTCAGACCATTTCCTGCTCATCGATTTTTGACACATTTTGAAGCTCTTCATAGTTTTCACACCTTTTGAAGCTCTTCATGTTTTTCACACTTTTCAGGCTCTTCATGTTTTTCAACACCACTTCATGCTCTTCCAATTTTACACGACGTTTCATTTCCTCATATATTTGACACCTTTAGAAGATCTTCATATTTTTCACACATTTGCAGGCTCTTCATGTTTTTCAACATCGCTTCATGCCCCTCCCATTTTTCAGACCTTTTCATTCTCCTCATATTTTTGATTCCTTTTGAAACTCTTCATTTATTTCACACCTTTTCAGGCTCTTCATGTTTTTAAAACCACTTCATGCTCTCCTATTTTTCAGACCATTTCCTGCTCATTGATTTTTGACACATTTTGTAGCTCTTCATATTTTTCACACCTTTTGAAGCTCTTCATATTTTACACACTTTTCAGGCTCTTCATGTTTTTGAACACCGCTTCATGCTCCTCCTATTTTTCAGACCGTTTCATGCTCCTCATGTATTTCACATCTTTTGAAGCTCTTCATATTTTTCACACTTTTTCAGGCTCTTCATCTTTTTCCACACCACGTCATGCTTCTCCTATTTTTCAGACTGTTTCATGCTCCTCATGTATTTCACACCTTTTGAAGCTCTTCATATTTTTCACACCTTTTCAGGCTCTTCATGTTTTTGATCAGCATTTCATGCTCCTTCTATTTTTCAGACCGTTTCATGCTCCTCATATTTTTGACACCTTTTGAAGCTCTTCATATTTTTCACACATTTTCAGGGTCTTCATGTTTTGAACACCGCTTCATGCTCCTCCTATTTTTCAGACCGTTTCATGCTCCTCATATTTTTGAAACCTTATGAAGCTCTTCATATTTTTCACACTGTTCAGGCTCTTCATGTTTTTCAACACCACTTCATGCTCCTCCTATTTTTCAGACATTTTCATGCTCCTCCTATTTTTCAGACCGTTTCATGTCCTCATAATTTTGACACTTTTTGAAGCTCCTCATATTTTTCACACGTTATGAAGGTATTCATATATTTCACAACATTTCAGGCTCTTCATGTTTTTCAACACCACTTCATGCTCCTCCTATTTTTCAGAGAGTTTCATGCTCCTCATGTATTTCACACCTTTTGAAGCTCTTCATATTTTTCACACCTTTTCAGGCTCTTCATATTTTTCAACACTACTTCTTGCTCCTCCAATTTTTCAGACCGTTTCATGCTCATCTAATTTTTGACACCTTTTGAAGCTATGCGTATTTTTCACAACTTTTCAGGCTCTTCATGTTTTTGAACACCACTGCATGCTTCTCCTATTTTTCAGACTGTATCATGCTATTCATATTTTTCACACCTTTTGAAGCTCTTCATATTTTTCACATCTTTTCAGGCTCTTCATGTTTTTGAACACCATTTCATGCTCCTCCTATTTTTCAGAGAGTTTCATGCTCCTCATGTATTTCACACATTTTGAAGCTCTTCATTTATTTCACACCTTTTCAGGCTCTTCATGTTTTTGAACACCGCTTCATGCTCCTCCTATTTCTCAGACCATTTCATGCTCTTCATGTATTTCACACCTTTTGAAGCTCTTCATATTTTGCACACATTTTCAGGCTTTTCATGTTTTTCACAACCACTTCATGCTGCTCCTATTTTTCAGACCGTTTCATGCACATCTCATTTTTGACACCTTTTGAAGCTCTTCATATTTTTCACACCATTTTCAGGCTCTTCATGTTTTTCAACACCGCTTTATGATCCTCCTATTTTTCAGACCGTTTCATATTCCTCATATTTTTGAGACATTTTGAAGCTCTTCATATTTTCCCACGTTTTCAAGCTCTTTATGGTTTTCAACACCACTTGATGCTCCTCCTATTTTTCATACCGTTTCATGGTCCTCATATTTTTCACACCTTTTGAAATTCTTCATATTTTTCACACATTTTCAGGCTTTTCATGTTTTTCAAAACCGCTTCATGCTTCTCCTATTTTTCAGACCGTTTCATGCTCCTTATAATTTTTACACATTTTGAAGCTCTTCATATTTTTCACCCCTTTTCAGGCTCTTCCTGTTTTTGAACACCACTTCTTGCTCCCCCTTATTTTTCAGACCGTATCATGCTCCTCATATTTTTGACAACTTTTGAAGCTCTTCATAATTTTCACACCTTTTCAAGCTCTTCTTGATTTTGAACAACGCTTCATGCTCCTCCTATTTTTCAGACCGTTTCAAACTCCTCATATTTTTGACACCTTTTGAAGCTATTCACATTTTCCCACCTTTTCAGGCTCTTCATGTTTTTCAACACCATTTCATGCTCCTCCTAATTTTCAGACTGTTTCATGCTCCTCATATTTTTGACACCTTTTGAAGATCTTCATATTTTTAACACCTTTTCAAGCTCTTCATGTCTTTCAAAACCGCTTCATGCTTCTCCTAATTTTCAGACTGTTTCATGCTCTTGATATTTTTGACACCTTTTGAAGCTCTTCATATTTTTCACACCTTTTCTTTCTCTTCATTTTTTTGAACACCGCTTCA
This sequence comes from Dama dama, assembly GCF_033118175.1. Lineage (NCBI taxonomy): Eukaryota > Metazoa > Chordata > Mammalia > Artiodactyla > Cervidae > Dama > Dama dama. The sequence goes on along the minus strand of NC_083714.1, from coordinate 3,414,882 downwards.
TGCTCCTCCTATTTATCAGACAGTTTCATGCTCCTCATGTATTTCACATCTTTTGAGGCTCTACATATTTTTCACACCTTTTCAGGCTCTTCATGTTTTTCCACACCGTTTCTCGCTCCTCCTATTATTCAGACCGTTTTATGCTCCTCTTATTTTTCAGACCATTTCATGTTCCTCATATTTTTGACACGTTTTGAAGCTCTTCATATTTTTCACACCTTTTCAGGCTCTTCATGTTTTTGAACACCGCTTCATGCTCCTCCTATTTTTCAGACCGTTTCATGCTCGTCATATTTTTGACACCTTTTGAAGCTCTTCATATTTTTCACACCTTTTCAGGTTCTTCATGTTTTTCAACACCACTTCATGCTCCTCCGTTTTTGCAGACCGTTTCATGCTCCTCATATTTTGAAACATTTTGTAGCTCTTCATATTTCTCACACCTTTTCATGCTCTTCATATTTTTCAACAACGCTTCATGCTCCTCCTATTTTTCAGACCGTTTGATTCTCATCTCATTTTGACACCTTTTGAAGCTCTTCATATTTCTCACACCTTTTCATGCTCTTCAATTTTTTCAACACCATTTCATGCTCCTCCTATTTTTCATACCATTTCATGCTCCTCATATTCTTGACAGCTTTTGAAGCTCTTCATATTTTTCACACCTTTTCAGGGTCTTCATATTTTTGAACAGCATTTCATGCTGTGCCTATTTTTCAGACCGTTTCATGCTCCTCATATTTTTGACACGTATAGGGGCTCTTCATATTTTTCACACCATTCCAGGCTCTTCATATTTTTGAACACCGTTTCATTCTCCTCCAATTTTTCAGACCATTTCGTGCTCCTCATATTTTTGACAGCTTTTGAAGCTCTTCATCTTTTTCACACCTTTTCAGGCTCTTCATGTTTTTGAACATCGCTTCATGCTCCTCCTATTTTTCAGATGGTTTCATGCTCCTCATGTATTTCACACCTTTTGAAGCTCTTCGTATTTTTTACACCTTTTCAGGATCTTCATGTTTTTGAACACCGCTTCATGCCCCTCCTATTTTTCCGACCGTTTCATTCTCCTCATATTTTTGATACCTTTTGAAGCTCTTCATATATTTCACACCTTTTCAGGCTCTTCATGTTTTTAACACCATTTCATGCTCTCCTATTTTTTAGACCATTTCCTGCTCATCGATTTTTGACACTTTGAAGGTCTTCATATTTTTCACACCTTTTGAAGCTCTTAATATTTTTCACACGTTTTCAGGCTCTTCATGTTTTTGAACATCGCTTCATGCTCCTCCTATTTTTCAGATGGTTTCATGCTCCTCATGTATTTCACACCTTTTGAAGCTCTTCGTATTTTTCACACCTTTTCAGGATCTTCACGTTTTTCAACACCGCTTCATGCTCCTCCTATTTTTCAGACCGTTTCATGCTCCTCATATATTTGACACGTTTTGAAGCTCTTCATATTTTTCACCACTTTTCAGTCTCTTCATGTTTTTGAACACCGTTTCATGCTCTTCCAATTTGTCAAACCGTTTCATGCTCCTCATATTTTTGACACCTTTTGAAGCTCTTCATATTTTTGACATCTTTTCAGGCTCTTCATGTTTTTGAACACCACTTCTTGCTCCTTATTTTTTGCAGATCGTTTCATACTCCTCATATTTTTGACACCTTTTGAAGCTCTTCATATTTCTCACACCTTTTCAGGCTCTTCATGTTTTTCAGCACCGATTCATGCTGCTCCTATTTTTCAGACCGTTTCAAGCTCATCTCTTTTTTGACACCTTTTGAAGCTTTGCATATTTTTCACAACTTTTCAGGCTCTTCATGTATTTGAACACCGCTTCAGGCTAATCCTATTTTTCAAAACATATCATGTTCATCATATTTTTCACACTTTTAAGGCTCTTCATATTTTTCACACCTTTTCATGGTCTTCATGTTTTTGAACACCACTTCATGCTCCTCCTATTTTTCAGACCGTTTAATCCTCCTCATGTATTTCACACCTTTTGAAGCTCTTCATAATTTTCACATCTTTTCATGCTCTTCATGTTTTTGAACACCATTTCATGCTCCTCCTATTTTGCAGACGGTTTCATGCTCCTCATATTTTTACACCTTTTCAAGCTCTTCATATATTTCACACCTTTTCAGGCTCTTCATGTTTTTGAACACCGCTTCATGCTCCTCCTATTTTTCAGACCGTTTCATGCTCATCTCATTTTTTACACCTTTTGAAGCTCTTCATATTTTGCACACCTTTCCAGGCTCTTCATGTTTTTCAGCTCCACTTCATGCTCCTCCTATTTTTCAGACCGTTTCATGCTCCTCATATTTTTCACACCGTGTGAAGCTCTTCATATTTTTCAAACCTTTTCAGGCTCTTCATGTTTTTCAGCACCGCTTCATGCTCCTCCTATTTTTCAGACCGTTTCATGCTCATCTCATTTTTTACACTTTTTGAAGCTCTTCATATTTTTCACACCTTTTCTGGCTCTTCATGTTTTTGAACACAGCTTCATACTCCTCCTATTTTTCAGACCGTTTCATGCTTCTCATGTTTTTGACACCTGTTGAAGCTCTTCACATTTTTCACACCTTTTCAGGCTCTTCACGATTTTCAACACCGCTTCATGATCCTCCTATTTTTCAGACCGTTTCATGCTCTTCCTATTTTTGAGACTGTTTCAGGCTCCTCATATTTTTGACAGGTTTTGAAGCTCTTCATATTTTTCACACTTTTTCAGGCTCTTCATGTTTTTCAACACCGCTTCATGCTCCTCCTATTTTACAGACCGTTTCATGCTCCTCTCATTATTCATACCTTTTGAAGCTCTTCATATTTTTCACACCTTTTCAGGCTCTTCATGTTTTTGAACACCGCTTCATGCTCCTCCTATTTATCAGACCGTTTCATGTTACTCTTATTTTTCAGACAGTTTCAAGCTCCTCATATATTTGACACCTTTTGAAGCTCTTCATATTTTTCACAGCTTTTCAGGATCTTCATGTTTTTCAACACTGTTTCATGCTCCTCCTATTTTTCAGACCGTTTCATGCTCCTCCTATTTTTCAGACCGTTTCATGCTCCTCATGTATTTCACACCTTTTGAAGCTCTTCATGTTTTTGACACGTTTTCAGACTCTTCATGTTTTTCAACACCGTTACATGCTCCTCCTATTTTTCAGACCGTTTCCTGCTCCTCATAATTTTGACACCTTTTGAAGCTCTTCATATTTTTCACACCTTTTCAGGCTCTTCATGTTTTTGAACACCGCTTCATGCTCCTCCTATTTTTCAGACCGTTTCATGCTCATCTCATTTTTTACACCTTTTGAAGCTCTTCATATTTTGCACACCTTTCCAGGCTCTTCATGTTTTTCAGCTCCACTTCATGCTCCTCCTATTTTTCAGACCGTTTCATGCTCCTCATATTTTTCACACCGTGTGAAGCTCTTCATATTTTTCAAACCTTTTCAGGCTCTTCATGTTTTTGAACACCGCTTCATGCTCCTCCTATTTCTCAGACCATTTCATGCTCTTCATGTATTTCACACCTTTTGAAGCTCTTCATATTTTGCACACATTTTCAGGCTTTTCATGTTTTTCACAACCACTTCATGCTGCTCCTATTTTTCAGACCGTTTCATGCACATCTCATTTTTGACACCTTTTGAAGCTCTTCATATTTTTCACACCATTTTCAGGCTCTTCATGTTTTTCAACACCGCTTTATGATCCTCCTATTTTTCAGACCGTTTCATATTCCTCATATTTTTGAGACATTTTGAAGCTCTTCATATTTTCCCACGTTTTCAAGCTCTTTATGGTTTTCAACACCACTTGATGCTCCTCCTATTTTTCATACCGTTTCATGGTCCTCATATTTTTCACACCTTTTGAAATTCTTCATATTTTTCACACATTTTCAGGCTTTTCATGTTTTTCAAAACCGCTTCATGCTTCTCCTATTTTTCAGACCGTTTCATGCTCCTTATAATTTTTACACATTTTGAAGCTCTTCATATTTTTCACCCCTTTTCAGGCTCTTCCTGTTTTTGAACACCACTTCTTGCTCCCCCTTATTTTTCAGACCGTATCATGCTCCTCATATTTTTGACAACTTTTGAAGCTCTTCATAATTTTCACACCTTTTCAAGCTCTTCTTGATTTTGAACAACGCTTCATGCTCCTCCTATTTTTCAGACCGTTTCAAACTCCTCATATTTTTGACACCTTTTGAAGCTATTCACATTTTCCCACCTTTTCAGGCTCTTCATGTTTTTCAACACCATTTCATGCTCCTCCTAATTTTCAGACTGTTTCATGCTCCTCATATTTTTGACACCTTTTGAAGATCTTCATATTTTTAACACATTTTCAAGCTCTTCATGTCTTTCAAAACCGCTTCATGCTCCTCCTAATTTTCAGACTGTTTCATGCTCTTGATATTTTTGACACCTTTTGAAGCTCTTCATATTTTTCACACCTTTTCTTTCTCTTCATTTTTTTGAACACCGCTTCATGCTCCTCCTATTTATCAGACAGTTTCATGCTCCTCATGTATTTCACATCTTTTGAGGCTCTACATATTTTTCACACCTTTTCAGGCTCTTCATGTTTTTCCACACCGTTTCTCGCTCCTCCTATTATTCAGACCGTTTTATGCTCCTCTTATTTTTCAGACCATTTCATGTTCCTCATATTTTTGACACGTTTTGAAGCTCTTCATATTTTTCACACCTTTTCAGGCTCTTCATGTTTTTGAACACCGCTTCATGCTCCTCCTATTTTTCAGACCGTTTCATGCTCGTCATATTTTTGACACCTTTTGAAGCTCTTCATATTTTTCACACCTTTTCAGGTTCTTCATGTTTTTCAACACCACTTCATGCTCCTCCGTTTTTGCAGACCGTTTCATGCTCCTCATATTTTGAAACATTTTGTAGCTCTTCATATTTCTCACACCTTTTCATGCTCTTCATATTTTTCAACAACGCTTCATGCTCCTCCTATTTTTCAGACCGTTTGATTCTCATCTCATTTTGACACCTTTTGAAGCTCTTCATATTTCTCACACCTTTTCATGCTCTTCAATTTTTTCAACACCATTTCATGCTCCTCCTATTTTTCATACCATTTCATGCTCCTCATATTCTTGACAGCTTTTGAAGCTCTTCATATTTTTCACACCTTTTCAGGGTCTTCATGTTTTTGAACAGCATTTCATGCTGTGCCTATTTTTCAGACCGTTTCATGCTCCTCATATTTTTGACACGTATAGGGGCTCTTCATATTTTTCACACCATTCCAGGCTCTTCATATTTTTGAACACCGTTTCATTCTCCTCCAATTTTTCAGACCATTTCGTGCTCCTCATATTTTTGACAGCTTTTGAAGCTCTTCATCTTTTTCACACCTTTTCAGGCTCTTCATGTTTTTGAACATCGCTTCATGCTCCTCCTATTTTTCAGATGGTTTCATGCTCCTCATGTATTTCACACCTTTTGAAGCTCTTCGTATTTTTTACACCTTTTCAGGATCTTCATGTTTTTGAACACCGCTTCATGCCCCTCCTATTTTTCCGACCGTTTCATTCTCCTCATATTTTTGATACCTTTTGAAGCTCTTCATATATTTCACACCTTTTCAGGCTCTTCATGTTTTTAACACCATTTCATGCTCTCCTATTTTTTAGACCATTTCCTGCTCATCGATTTTTGACACTTTGAAGGTCTTCATATTTTTCACACCTTTTGAAGCTCTTAATATTTTTCACACGTTTTCAGGCTCTTCATGTTTTTGAACATCGCTTCATGCTCCTCCTATTTTTCAGATGGTTTCATGCTCCTCATGTATTTCACACCTTTTGAAGCTCTTCGTATTTTTCACACCTTTTCAGGATCTTCACGTTTTTCAACACCGCTTCATGCTCCTCCTATTTTTCAGACCGTTTCATGCTCCTCATATATTTGACACGTTTTGAAGCTCTTCATATTTTTCACCACTTTTCAGTCTCTTCATGTTTTTGAACACCGTTTCATGCTCTTCCAATTTGTCAAACCGTTTCATGCTCCTCATATTTTTGACACCTTTTGAAGCTCTTCATATTTTTGACATCTTTTCAGGCTCTTCATGTTTTTGAACACCACTTCTTGCTCCTTATTTTTTGCAGATCGTTTCATACTCCTCATATTTTTGACACCTTTTGAAGCTCTTCATATTTCTCACACCTTTTCAGGCTCTTCATGTTTTTCAGCACCGATTCATGCTGCTCCTATTTTTCAGACCGTTTCAAGCTCATCTCTTTTTTGACACCTTTTGAAGCTTTGCATATTTTTCACAACTTTTCAGGCTCTTCATGTATTTGAACACCGCTTCAGGCTAATCCTATTTTTCAAAACATATCATGTTCATCATATTTTTCACACTTTTAAGGCTCTTCATATTTTTCACACCTTTTCATGGTCTTCATGTTTTTGAACACCACTTCATGCTCCTCCTATTTTTCAGACCGTTTAATCCTCCTCATGTATTTCACACCTTTTGAAGCTCTTCATAATTTTCACATCTTTTCATGCTCTTCATGTTTTTGAACACCATTTCATGCTCCTCCTATTTTGCAGACGGTTTCATGCTCCTCATATTTTTACACCTTTTCAAGCTCTTCATATATTTCACACCTTTTCAGGCTCTTCATGTTTTTGAACACCGCTTCATGCTCCTCCTATTTTTCAGACCGTTTCATGCTCATCTCATTTTTTACACCTTTTGAAGCTCTTCATATTTTGCACACCTTTCCAGGCTCTTCATGTTTTTCAGCTCCACTTCATGCTCCTCCTATTTTTCAGACCGTTTCATGCTCCTCATATTTTTCACACCGTGTGAAGCTCTTCATATTTTTCAAACCTTTTCAGGCTCTTCATGTTTTTCAGCACCGCTTCATGCTCCTCCTATTTTTCAGACCGTTTCATGCTCATCTCATTTTTTACACTTTTTGAAGCTCTTCATATTTTTCACACCTTTTCTGGCTCTTCATGTTTTTGAACACAGCTTCATACTCCTCCTATTTTTCAGACCGTTTCATGCTTCTCATGTTTTTGACACCTGTTGAAGCTCTTCACATTTTTCACACCTTTTCAGGCTCTTCACGATTTTCAACACTGCTTCATGATCCTCCTATTTTTCAGACCGTTTCATGCTCTTCCTATTTTTGAGACTGTTTCAGGCTCCTCATATTTTTGACAGGTTTTGAAGCTCTTCATATTTTTCACACTTTTTCAGGCTCTTCATGTTTTTCAACACCGCTTCATGCTCCTCCTATTTTACAGACCGTTTCATGCTCCTCTCATTATTCATACCTTTTGAAGCTCTTCATATTTTTCACACCTTTTCAGGCTCTTCATGTTTTTGAACACCGCTTCATGCTCCTCCTATTTATCAGACCGTTTCATGTTACTCTTATTTTTCAGACAGTTTCAAGCTCCTCATATATTTGACACCTTTTGAAGCTCTTCATATTTTTCACAGCTTTTCAGGATCTTCATGTTTTTCAACACTGTTTCATGCTCCTCCTATTTTTCAGACCGTTTCATGCTCCTCCTATTTTTCAGACCGTTTCATGCTCCTCATGTATTTCACACCTTTTGAAGCTCTTCATGTTTTTGACACGTTTTCAGACTCTTCATGTTTTTCAACACCGTTACATGCTCCTCCTATTTTTCAGACCGTTTCCTGCTCCTCATAATTTTGACACCTTTTGAAGCTCTTCATATTTTTCACACCTTTTCAGGCTCTTCATGTTTTTGAACACTGCTTCATGCTCCTCCTATTTTTCAGACCGTTTCATGCTCATCTCATTTTTTACACCTTTTGAAGCTCTTCATATTTTGCACACCTTTCCAGGCTCTTCATGTTTTTCAGCTCCACTTCATGCTCCTCCTATTTTTCAGACCGTGTCATGCTCCTCATATTTTTCACACCGTGTGAAGCTCTTCATATTTTTCAAACCTTTTCAGGCTCTTCATGTTTTTGAACACCGCTTCATGCTCCTCCTATTTCTCAGACCATTTCATGCTCTTCATGTATTTCACACCTTTTGAAGCTCTTCATATTTTGCACACATTTTCAGGCTTTTCATGTTTTTCACAACCACTTCATGCTGCTCCTATTTTTCAGACCGTTTCATGCATATCTCATTTTTGACACCTTTTGAAGCTCTTCATATTTTTCACACCATTTTCAGGCTCTTCATGTTTTTCAACACCGCTTTATGATCCTCCTATTTTTCAGACCGTTTCATATTCCTCATATTTTTGAGACATTTTGAAGCTCTTCATATTTTCCCACGTTTTCAAGCTCTTTATGGTTTTCAACACCACTTGATGCTCCTCCTATTTTTCATACCGTTTCATGGTCCTCATATTTTTCACACCTTTTGAAATTCTTCATATTTTTCACACATTTTCAGGCTTTTCATGTTTTTCAAAACCGCTTCATGCTTCTCCTATTTTTCAGACCGTTTCATGCTCCTTATAATTTTTACACATTTTGAAGCTCTTCATATTTTTCACCCCTTTTCAGGCTCTTCCTGTTTTTGAACACCACTTCTTGCTCCCCCTTATTTTTCAGACCGTATCATGCTCCTCATATTTTTGACAACTTTTGAAGCTCTTCATAATTTTCACACCTTTTCAAGCTCTTCTTGATTTTGAACAACGCTTCATGCTCCTCCTATTTTTCAGACCGTTTCAAACTCCTCATATTTTTGACACCTTTTGAAGCTATTCACATTTTCCCACCTTTTCAGGCTCTTCATGTTTTTCAACACCATTTCATGCTCCTCCTAATTTTCAGACTGTTTCATGCTCCTCATATTTTTGACACCTTTTGAAGATCTTCATATTTTTAACACATTTTCAAGCTCTTCATGTCTTTCAAAACCGCTTCATGCTCCTCCTAATTTTCAGACTGTTTCATGCTCTTGATATTTTTGACACCTTTTGAAGCTCTTCATATTTTTCACACCTTTTCTTTCTCTTCATTTTTTTGAACACCGCTTCATGCTCCTCCTATTTATCAGACAGTTTCATGCTCCTCATGTATTTCACATCTTTTGAGGCTCTACATATTTTTCACACCTTTTCAGGCTCTTCATGTTTTTCCACACCGTTTCTCGCTCCTCCTATTATTCAGACCGTTTTATGCTCCTCTTATTTTTCAGACCATTTCATGTTCCTCATATTTTTGACACGTTTTGAAGCTCTTCATATTTTTCACACCTTTTCAGGCTCTTCATGTTTTTGAACACCGCTTCATGCTCCTCCTATTTTTCAGACCGTTTCATGCTCGTCATATTTTTGACACCTTTTGAAGCTCTTCATATTTTTCACACCTTTTCAGGTTCTTCATGTTTTTCAACACCACTTCATGCTCCTCCGTTTTTGCAGACCGTTTCATGCTCCTCATATTTTGAAACATTTTGTAGCTCTTCATATTTCTCACACCTTTTCATGCTCTTCATATTTTTCAACAACGCTTCATGCTCCTCCTATTTTTCAGACCGTTTGATTCTCATCTCATTTTGACACCTTTTGAAGCTCTTCATATTTCTCACACCTTTTCATGCTCTTCAATTTTTTCAACACCATTTCATGCTCCTCCTATTTTTCATACCATTTCATGCTCCTCATATTCTTGACAGCTTTTGAAGCTCTTCATATTTTTCACACCTTTTCAGGGTCTTCATGTTTTTGAACAGCATTTCATGCTGTGCCTATTTTTCAGACCGTTTCATGCTCCTCATATTTTTGACACGTATAGGGGCTCTTCATATTTTTCACACCATTCCAGGCTCTTCATATTTTTGAACACCGTTTCATTCTCCTCCAATTTTTCAGACCATTTCGTGCTCCTCATATTTTTGACAGCTTTTGAAGCTCTTCATCTTTTTCACACCTTTTCAGGCTCTTCATGTTTTTGAACATCGCTTCATGCTCCTCCTATTTTTCAGATGGTTTCATGCTCCTCATGTATTTCACACCTTTTGAAGCTCTTCGTATTTTTTACACCTTTTCAGGATCTTCATGTTTTTGAACACCGCTTCATGCCCCTCCTATTTTTCCGACCGTTTCATTCTCCTCATATTTTTGATACCTTTTGAAGCTCTTCATATATTTCACACCTTTTCAGGCTCTTCATGTTTTTAACACCATTTCATGCTCTCCTATTTTTTAGACCATTT